>NC_041385.1:600379901-600470165 GCF_002162155.2 Triticum dicoccoides
CAAGCAATTGTTTCATACTTAAATAATCTCAAACTTTTTCAACTTTCATGCAATACTTGAGCGTGAGCCATGGATATAGCACTATGGGTGGAATAGAATATGATGATGGAGATTGTGTGGAGAAGACAAAAAAGGAGAAAGTCCCACATTGACGAGGATAATCAACGGGCTATGGAGATGCCCGTCAATTGATGTCAACATGAGGAGTAGGGATTGCCATGCAACGGATGCACTAGAGCTATAAATGTATGAAAGCTCAACAAAATAAACTAATTGGGCGTGCATCCAACTTTCTTGCTCACGAAGACCTAGGGCATTTGAGGAAGCCCATCGTAGGAATATACAAGCCAAGTTCTATAATGAAGAATTCCCACTAGTATATGAAAGTGACAACATATGAGACTCTCTATATGAAGAACATGGTGCTACTTTGAAGCACAAGTGTGGAAAAAGATAGTAACATTGCCCCCTTTTTTGAGGGCCTTTCTTTTTTTTTTTAATTTGGCCTTTTTTTGGATTTTCCTTTTTTTGGCCTTTCTTTTTTTTATTTGGGGATAATGCTCTAATAATGATGATCATCACACTTCTATTTAATTACAACTCATGAATTACAACTCAAAACTAGAACAAAATATGACTCTATATGAACGCCTCCGACGGTGTACCGGGATGGGAAATGAATCAAGAGTGACATGTATGAAAATTTATGCATCGTGGCTTTCACACAAATACGATGTCAACTACATGATTATGCAAGGCAATATGACAATGATAATGCGTGTCATGATGATGAACGGAACGGCGGAAAGTTGCATGGCAATATATCTCGGAATGGCTATGGAAATGCCATAATAGGTAGGTATGGTGGCTGTTTTGAGGAAGATATAAGGAGGTTTATGTGTGATAGAGCGTATAGTATCACGGGGTTCGGATGCACCGGCGAAGTTTGCACCAACTCTCAAGGTGAGAAAGGGCAATGCACGATACCGAAGAGGCTAGCAAGGATGGAAGGGTGAGAGTGCGTATAATCCATGGACTCAATATTAGTCAAAAGAACTCATATACTTATTGCAAAAATCTACAAGTCATCAAAAACCAAGCACTACACGCATGCTCCTAGGGGGATATATTGGTAGGAAAAGACCATCGCTCGTCCCCGACCGCCACTCATAAGGATGCACAATCTAAGAACACCTCATGTTTCAAATTTTTTACACAACTTTTACCATACGTGCATGCTACGGGACTTGCCAACTTCAACACAAGCATTCTTTAAATTCATAATCACCCAACTAGCATGACTCTAATATCACCACCTCTATATCTCAAAACAATTATCAAGTATCAAATTGATCATAGCATCCAATTCACTTCCTATATAGTTTTTATCATACCCAACTTGGATGCCCATCATTCTAGGACCAATTTTATAACCATAGCATATACCATGCTGTTCTAAAAGACTCTGAAAATAATATAAGTGAAGCATGAGAGATTAACAATTTCTTCAAAATTAATCCGCCGCCATGCTCTAAAAGATATAAGTGAAGCACTAGAGCAAAAACTATCTAGCTCAAAGGATATAAGTGAAGCACATGGAGTATTCTAATAAATTACAATCAAGTGGGTTTCTCCCAAAAGGTGTGTACAGCAAGGGTGATTGTGGTAAACTAAAAATCAAAGACTAATATCACACAAGACACTCCAAGAAAAACACACATCATGTGGCGAATAAAAATATAGCTCCAAGTAAGGTTACCGATGGACGAAGACGAAAGAGGGATGCCTTCCGGGGCATCCCCAAGCTTAGGGTTTTGGTTATCCTTGAATATCTTGGGGTGCCATGGGCATCCCCAAGCTTAGGCTCTTGTCACTCCTTATTCCATAGTCCATCAAATCTTTACCCAAAACTTAAAAACTTCACAACACAAAACTCAACAGGAAATCTCATAAGCTCCGTTAGTGCAAGAAAGAAAAACCACCACATAAGGTACTGTAATGAACTCATTATTTATTTATATTGGTGTTAAACCTACTGTATTCCAACTTCTCTATGGTTCATACCCCTACATACTAGGCATAGATGCATCAAAATAAGCAAACAACACACATAAAGCAGAATCTGTCAAAAACAGAACAGTCTATAGCAATCTGTAACTCTCGAATACTTATGGAACTCTAAAAATCCTACCAAAATAGGAAGTCCTGGGAAAGTTGTCTATTAATCTACAGCAAAAAGAATAAACTAAAAGCACGTTTATGCGAATTACTAAAATTATTTTCGTGCGTGCAAAGTTTCTGTTTTTCAGCAAAATCAAATTAACTATCACCATAGGTTATCCTATAGGTTCTACTTGGCACAAACACTAATTAAAACATGAAAACACATCTAAACAGAAGGTGGATGAAAAAATTATTACTAAACAGAAGCAAAAATAAAAAACAAAAGTAAAATTGGGTTGCCTCCCAACTAGCGCTATTGTTTAACGCCCCAAGCTAGGCATAAAAGCGAGAATAGATCTAAGTAGTGCCATCTTTGGCACTCAATTCATAAGTAGATCGCATGATAGATTCATAAGGTAATTTAAATTTCTTTCTTGGAAAGTGCTCCATGCCATTCCTTAATGGAAATTGGAATCTAATATTCCCTTCCTTCATATCAATAATCGCACCAATCGTTCTAAGGAAAGGTCTACCAAGAATAATAGAACAAGCAAGATTGCGATCTATGTCAAGCACAATAAAATCTACGGGCACATAGTTCCTATTTGCAACAATAAGAACATCATTGATCCTTCCATAGGCTTCTTAATGGTAGAATCCGCAGGGTGCAAATTTAAAGAGCAATCATCAAGATCATGCAAACCTAGAATATCACATAAAGTTTTCGGAATTGTGGAAACACTAGCACCCAAATCACATAAAGCATAACACTCATGATCTTTAATTTTAATCTTTATAGTAGGTTCCCACTCATCATTAAGTTTTCTAGGTATAGAAACTTCCAAATTAAATTTTTCATCATAAGATTGCATCAAGGCATCAACAATATGTTTGGTAAAGGCTTTATTTTGACTATAAGCATGATGAGAATTCAACACAGATTGCAACAAGGAAATACAATCTACTAAAGAACAATTATCATAATTAAATTCCTTGAAATCCAAGATAGTGGGTTCAATGCTATTTAAAGTCTTGACCTCTCCAATCCCACTTTTACCAAATTTAGCATCAAGATCTAAAAACTCAGAATCAATGGGACGCCTTTTAACTAAAGTTGACTCATCTCCAGTCCCATCATTATTAAGATTCATATTGCAAAACAAAGATTTAATAGGGGGCACATCAATAACCTTTTGATCTTCATCATTATTTTCATGAAAACTAGAAGAACACACCTTTACAAAGCAATCTTTCTTAGCACGCAATCTAGCGGTTCTTTCTTTGCACTCATCAATGGAAATTCTCATAGCTTTGAGAGACTCATTGATATCATGCTTAGGAGGAGTAGATCTAAGTTTCAAAGAATCAACATCAAGCAAAAGTCTATCATCGTTCCTAGCCAAATCATCATCTTTAAGCAATTTTTCTTCAAGCAAGGTATTAAAATTCTTTTGAGAGATCATTAATTCTTTAACACTAATATCAAAATCAGAAGGCATCTTATTAAAATTTCCATAAGAATTATTGTAAGAATTTCCATAATTATTAGAGGAATTACTAGGGAATGGTTTAGGGTTAAAATTTCCTCTATAAGCATGGTTACCAAAATTATTCCTACCAACAAAATTCACATCCATAGGTTCATTATTATTCTCAATCAATGTAGATAAAGGCATATCATTGGGATCAATAGAAGCACTCTTAGTAGCAAATAGTTTCATAAGTTCATCCATCTTTCCACTCAAAACATTGATTTCTTCTATAGCATGCACTTTTTTACTAGTAGATCTTTCGGTGTGCCATTGAGAATAATTAGCCATAATGTTATCCAGGAGTTTAGTAGCTTCTCCTAAGGTGATTTCCATAAAAGTTCCTCCCACGGCCGAATCTAAAAGATTTATAGAAGCAAAATTCAATCCGACATAAAAAATTTGTATGATCATCCATAAATTCAAACCTTGAGTAGGGCAATTGCGAATCATCAATTTCATTCTTTCCAAGATTGGGCAACATGCTCATGATCAAGTTGTTTAAAATTCATAATATCGTTCCTAAGAGAGATGATCTTAGCGGGAGGAAAATACTTAGAGATAAAAGCATCTTTACACCTATTCCATGAATCAATACTATTCTTAGGTAAAGACGAAAACCAAACTTTAGCACGATCTCTAAGTGAAAACAGAAATAACTTCAATTTAACAATATCATTATCCGTGTCTTTCTTCTATTGCATCTCACAAAAATCAACAAAGTTGTTTAGATGGGTAGCGGCATCTTCACTTGGAAGGCCGGAGAATTGATCTTTCATAACAAGATTCAGCAAAGCAACATTGATTTCACAAGACTCAACATTATTAAGAGGAGCAATCGGAGTACTAAGGAAATCATTATTATTGGTATTGGAGAAATCACACAATTTGGTATTGTCTTGCGCCATCGCGACAAGCAATCCAACACACAAGCAAACAAAAAGGTAAGCAGAAGAGAGAGGAGATTGGGAAAGAGAGGGAAAATAAAACGGCAAGGGTGAAGTGGGGGAGAGGAAAACGAGAGGCAAATGGAAAATAATGTAATGCGAGGGAGATGAGTTTGTGATGGGTACTTGGTATGTCTTGACTTGAGCGAAGACATCCCCGGCAACGGCGCCAGAAATCCTTCTTGCTATGTCTTGAGCTTGCGTTGGTTTTCTTTGAAGAGGGAAGGGTGATGCAGCAATAGTAGCGTAAGTATTTCCCTCAGTTTTTGAGAACCAAGGCATCAATCCAATAGGAGGCTCCTCAAAAGTCCCACGCACGTACACAAACAAACAAGAACTCACAACTAACACAATAAATGGGTTTTCAATCCCTTCACGCCCACTTGCAAAAGTGAGATCTGATAGAGATAATATGATAAGATAAATATATTTTTGGTATTTTATGATATAGATTGGAAAAGTAAAGATGCAAATAAAAGTAGATAGCAAACTTATATGATAAGAGATAGACCCGGGGGGCATAGGTTTCACTAGTGGCTTCTCTCAAGATAGCATAAGTATTACGGTGGGTGAACAAATTACTGTCGAGCAGTTGATAGAAAAGCGAATAATTATGAGATTATCTAGGCATGATCATGTATATAGGCATCACCTCCGTGACAAGTAGACTGACTCCTGCCTACATCTACTACTATTACTCCACACATCGACCGCTATCCAGCATGCATCTAGAGTATTTAGTTTATAAGAACAGAGTAACGCATTAAGAAAGATGACATGATGTAGAGGGATAAACTCATGCAATATGATATAAACCCCATCTTTTTATCTTCGATGGCAACAATACAATACGTACCTTGCTGCCCCTGCTGTCACTGGGAAAGGACACCGCAAGATTGAACCCAAAGCTAAGCACTTCTCCCATTGCAAGAAAGATCAATCTAGTAGGCCAAACCAAACTGATAATTCGAAGAGACTTGCAAAGATAACTTAATCACACATAAAAGAATTTAGAGGAGAATCAAATATTTCTCATAGATAAACTTGATCATAAACCCACAATTCATCGGATCTCGACAAACACACCGCAAAAAGAGTTACATCGAATAGATCTCCAAGAAGATCAAGGAGAACTTTGTATTGAGATTCAAAGAAAGAGAAGAAGCCATCTAGCTAATAACTATGGACCCAAAGGTCTGTGGTAAACTACTCACAACTCATCGGAGAGGCTTTGGAGATGATGTAGAGGCCCTCCATGGTCGATTCCCCCTCCGGCGGAGCGCCGACGAAGGCTCCAAGGTGGGATCTCGCGGATACAGAAGGTTACGATGGTGGAAATAGTTTTTCATGGTCGCTCCTGATGTTTTCGGGGTACATGGGTATATGTAGGAGGAAGAAGTAGGTCGGTGGATGCTTGAGGGTCCCACGTGGGTGGGGGGGGGCGCCCACCTGTAGGGGGCGCGCCGGGCACCCTCGTGGCCGCCTCCTTCGTTTCTTGACTTCCACTCCAAGTCCTCTGGATCACGTTTGTTTCAAAAAGATCGCTCCCGAAGGTTTCATTCCATTTGGACTCCATTTGATATTCCTTTTCTCCGAAACACTAAAATAGGCAAAAAAAACAACAATACGGGCTGGGCCTCCGATTACTAGGTTAGTCCCAAAAATGATATAAAGTGTAAAGTAAACCCCATAAACATCCAAAACGGGTAATATAATAGCATGGAACAATCAAAAATTATAGATACGTTGGAGACGTATCAGGCGCCGCCCCTCCCTTAAAGCCCAATAAGGCCCATATACTCCCCGGCGAATTCCGTAACTCTTCGGTACTTCGATAAATACCCGAATCACTCGGAACCTTTCCGATGTCCGAATATAGTCGTCCAATATATCAATTTTTATGTCTCGACCATTACGAGACTCGTCATCATGTCCCCGATCTCATCCGGGACTCCGGACTACCTTCGGTATATCAAAACACATAACTGATAATATAAATCGTCACCGAACATTAAGCATGCGGACCCTATGGGTTCGAGAACTATGTAGACATGACCGAGAGACGTCTCTGGTCAATAACCAATAGCGGAACCTGGATGCTCATATTGGCTCCCACATATTCTATGAAGGTCTTTATCGGTCAAACCGCATAACAACATACGTTGGTCCCTTTGTCATTGGTATGTTACTTGCCCGAGATTCGATCGTCGGTATCTCAATACCTAGCTCAATCTCGTTATCGGCAAGTCTGTTTACTCGTTCCGTAATACATCATCCAGCAACTAACTCATTAGTCACATTGCTTGCAAGATTTATAGTGATGTGCATTACCGAGAGGGCCCAGAGATACCTCTCCGACAAACGGAGTGACAAATCCTAATCTTGATCTATGCTAACTCAACAAGTACCATCGGAGACACCTGTAGAGCACTTTTATAATCACCCAGTTACGTTGTGATGTTTGGTAGCACAGAAAGTGTTCTCCGGTATTCGGGAGTTGCATAATCTCATAGTCATAGGAACATGTATAAGTCATGAAGAAAGCAATAGCAACATACTAAACGATCAAGTGCTAAGCTAACGGAATGGGTCAAGTCAATCACATCATTCTCTAATAATGTGATCCTGTTAATCAAATGACAACTCATGTCTATGGCTAGGAAATTTCACCATCTTTGATTCAACAAGCTAGTCAAGTAGAGGCATACTAGTGACACTTTGTTTGTCTATGTATTCACACATGTACTAAGTTTCCGGTTAATACAATTCTAGCATGAATAATAAACATTTAGCATGAAATAAGGAAATAATTAATAACTTTGTTATTCCCTCTAGGGCATATTTCCTTCATTCCCATCAATAGTATGTTATCTACATATAATATGAGAAATGCTACACAGCTCCCACTCACTTTCTTGTAAACACAGGCTTCTCCATAAGTCTGCATAAACCCAGATGCTTTGATCATTTCATTAAAGCGAATGTTCCAACTCCGAGATGCTTGCACCAGCCATAGATGGAGCGCTGGAGCTTGCACACCTTGTCAGGATTCTTAGGATCGACAAAACCTTCCGGCTGCATCATATACAATTCTTCCTTAAGGAAACCGTTAAGGAATGCTGTTTTGACGTCCATTTGCCATATCTCATAATCATAGAATGCGACAACTGCTAACATGATTCAGACGGACTTTAGCTTCACTACGGGTGAGACAAGCCAAGCATTATAGACGGTCACATTACCATCCGTGTCAGTCTTATTCTTAAAGATCCACTTATTTTTTATGGCTTGCCGATCATCGGGCAAATCTGTCAAATTCCATACTTTGTTTTCATACATGGATCCTATCTCGAATTTCATGGCTTCAAGCCATTTGTTGGAATCCGGGTCCGCCATCGCTTCTTCATAGTTCAAAGGTTCACCGTTATCTAACAACATGATTTCCAGGACAGGGTTGTCGTACCACTCTGGTGCGGAACATGCCCTTGTGGACCTTGGAAGTTCAGTAGCAACTTGATCCGAAGTTTCATGACCATCATCATTAACTTCCTCTACAGTCGGCGCAGGCAACACAAAACATCTTCCTGAGCTGCGCTACTCTTCAATTCAAGAGGCAGTACTTCATCTAGTTCTACTTTCCTCCCACTTACTTCTTTCGAGAGAAACTCTTTCTTCAGAAAGGATCCGTTCCTGGCAACAAATATCTTGCTTTCGGATCTGAGGTAGAAGGTATACCCAATGGTTTCCTTAGGGTATCCTATAAGACGCATTTTTCCGACTTGGGTTCGAGCTTTTCAGGTTGAAGTTTCTTGACATAAGCATCACATCCCCAAACTTTTAGAAACGACAGCTTATGTTTCTTCCCAAACCATAATTCATACGGTGTCATCTCAACGGATTTAGAAGGTGCCCTATTTAAAGTGAATGCGGCTGTCTCTAAAGCATAACCCCAAAATGAAAGCGGTAAATCGGTAAGAGACATCATAGATCGCACCATATCCAATAGAGTGCGGTTACGATGTTCGGACACACCATTACGCTGAGGTGTTCCAGGCGGTGTGAGTTGTGAAACAATTCCACATTTCCTTAAGTGTGTACCAAACTCATGACTCAAATATTTTCCTCCACGATCTGATCATAAGAACTTTATTTTCCTATCATGTTGATTCTCTACCTCACTCTGAAATTCCTTGAACTTTTCAAAGGTCTCAGACTTGTGTTTCATAAAGTAGACATACCCATTTCTACTTAAGTCATCAGTGAGGGTGAGAACATAACGATAGCCACCGCAAGCCTCAATGCTCATTTTACCGCACACATCAGTATGTATTATTTCCAACAAGTTGTTTGCTCGCTCCAATGTTCTGGAGAATGGAGTCGTGGTCATTTTACCCATGAGGCATGGTTCACACGTGTCAAATGATTCATAATCAAGAGACTCCAAAAGTCCATCTGCATGGAGTTTCTTCATGCGTTTGACACCAATGTGACCAAGGCGGCAGTGCCACAAGCATGAGGGACTATCATTATCAACCTCACATCTTTTGGCATTCACACTATGTATATGTGTAACATCACGTTCGAGATTCAATAAAAATAAACCATTGACCAGTGAGGCATGACCATAAAACATATCTCTCATATAAATAGAAGAACCATTATTCTTGGATTTAAATGAGTAGCCATCTCGCATTAAACGAGATCCAGATACAATGTTCATGCTCAAAGCTGGCACTAAATAACAATTATTGAGGTTTAAAACTAATCCCGAAGGTAGATGTAGAGGTAGTGTGCCGACGGCGATCACATCGACCTTGGAACCATTCCCGACGCGCATCGTCACCTCGTCCTTCGCTAGTCTCCGCTTATTTCGCAGCTCCTATTTTGAGACAAATATGAGCAAGTGCACATGTATCAAATACCCAGGAGCTACTACGAGTGCTGGTAAGGTACACATCAATAACATGTATATCACATATACCTTTGGCATTGCCGGCCTTCTTATCCGCTAAGTACTTGGGGCAGTTCCGCTTCCAGTGACCATTTCCCTTGCAATAAAAGCACCGAGTCTCAGGCTTGGGTCCATTCTTTGGCTTCTTCCCGACAATTGATTTACCGGGCATGGCAACTCCCTTGCCGTCCTTCTTGAAGTTCTTCTTACCCTTGCCTTTCTTGAAACTAGCGGTCTTATTCACCATCAACACTTGATGTTCCTTTTTGATTTCCACCTTCGCTGATTTCAGCATTGAATATAACTCGGGAATGGACTATTCCATCCCTTGCATATTGTAGTTCATCACAAAGCTCTTGTAGCTAGGTGGAAGCGACTGGAGGATCCTGTCAATGACCAAGTCATCTGGAAGATTAACTCCCAGCTGAGACAAATGATTGTGCAACCCAGACATTTTGAGTATATGCTCACTGACAGAACTGTTTTCCTCCATCTTACAACTGTAGAACTTGTCGAAGACTTCATATCTCGTGACCAGGGCATGAGCTTGGAAAACCATTTTCAGCTCTTCGAACATCTCATATGCTCCGTGCTGCTCAAAACGCTTTTGGAGCCCCGGTTCTAAGCTATAAAGCATGCCGCACTGAACCAGGGAGTAATCATCACTACACGACTGCCAGGCATTCATAACGTCTTGAGTTGTTGGGAAAATGGGTGCGTCACCTCGCGGTGCTTCAAGGATATATGCTTTCTTGGCAGCTATGAGGATGATCCTCAAGTTTTGGACCCAGTCCGTAAGTTGCTACCGTAGTCTTTCAGCTTGGTTTTCTCTAGGAACATGTTGAAGTTGAGGGCAACATTCGCATGGGCCATTTGATCTACAAGACATATTGTAAAGATATTTTAGACTTAGTTCATGACAATTAAGTTCATCTAATCAAATGATTTAACGAACTCCCACTCACATAGATATCCCTCTAGTCATCTAAGTGTTACATGATCCAAATCGACTAGGCCGTGTCTGATCATCACGTGAGATGGACCAGTTATCAACGGTGAACATCTCCCTGTTGATCATATCTACTATTCGACTCATGTTCGACCTTTTGGTCTCTTGTGTTCCGAGGCCATGTTTGTACATGCTAGGCTCGTCAAGTCAACCTAAGTGTTTCACATGTGTAAATCTGGCTTACACCTGTTGTATGCGAACATTAGAATCTATCACACCCGATCATCATGTGGTGCTTCAAAAGAACGAACCTTTGCAACGGTGCATGGTTAGGGGAACACCTTTCTTGAAATTTTAGTGAGGGATCATCTTATTTATGCTACCGTCATTCTAAGCAAATAAGATGTAAACATGACAAACATCACATGCAAATCATAAAGTGACATGATATGGCCAATATCATCTTGCGCCTTTGATCTCCATCTTCGAGGCGCGACATGATCACCTTCATCACCGGCATGACAACATGATCTTCCATCATCATGATCTCCATCATCGTGTCTTCATGAAGTTGTCTCGCCAACTATTACTTCTACTACTATGGCTAACGGTTAGCAATAAAGTAAAATAATTACATGGCGTTTTGATTGACACAAGGTTATACAATAAATTTAGACAACTCCTATGGCTCCTGCCGGTTGTCATACTCATCGACATGCAAGTCGTGATTCCTATTACAAGAACATGATCAATCTCATACATCACATATATCATTCATCACATCCTTTTGACCATATCACATCACATAGCATACCCTGCAAAAACAAGTTAGACGTCCTCTAATTGTTGTTGCATATTTTACGTGGCTGCTATGGGTTTCTAGCAAGAACGTTTCTTACCTACGCAAAAGCCACAACGGTGATATGCCAATTGCTATTTACCGTTCATAAGGACCCTTTTCGTCAAATCCGATCCGACTAAAGTGGGAGACACAAACACCCGCTAGCCACCTTATGCAACAAGTGCATGTCAGTCGGTGGAACCTGTCTCACGTAAGTGTACGTGTAAGGTCGATGTCGGTGTCAAAACCGGCGGATCTCGGGTAGGGGGTCCCGAACTGTGCGTCTAAGGCTAATGGTAACAGGAGGTGGGGGACACAATGTTTACCCAGGTTCGGGCCCTCTCGATGGAGGTAATACCCTACTTCCTGCTTGATTGATCTTGATGATATGAGTATTACAAGAGTTGATTTACCACGAGATCGTAGAGGCTAAACCCTAGAAGCTAGCTATGATTATGATTGTTGTTGTCCTACGGACTAAACCCTCCAGTTTATATAGACACCGGAGGGGGCTAGGGTTACATAGAGTTGGTTATAGAGAAAGGAATCTTCATATCTGAATCACCAAGCTTGCCTTCCACGCAAATGAGAGTCCCATCCATACATGGGACGAAGTCTTCTATCTTGTATCTTCATAGCCCGACAATCCGGCATACGCATATAGTCTGGCTATCGGAGGACCCCTTAATCCAAGACACCCTCAGTAGCCCCTGAACCAGGCTTCAATGACGATGAGTCCGGCGTGTAGATTGTCTTCGGCATTGCAAGGCGGGTTCCTTCTCCGAATACTGCAAAGTTGATCTTGAACATAAGAATCATGTCTGGCTCTGCAAAACAAATTCCATATAGCACCATGGAGAACATAATGTTTTCACGAGTCGATTCCGCTGACAGCTTTTACGACACGACATTACGTCATTATCTAGCCATTATTTCATTTTTCTGGCCTGCTGCTTCATGCTTCGCCAGGCGGTTTTATTGGCGCGTCTTGTCGAAGCGGAGATCATGTCCCCTTATTACGGGATTCTCATCAACACGGGCATGGGTAACCCAACCGTTCCCTTGGTATGATTCCTTGGGAATAGGCATATTTTAAGGCCACATAGGGGACGTTTGATATTTGTCACCTCTATAAAGAGGCCAGGACCTGTCCTTTTTTCCTCTATGCTAGTCGCTTCCTCCCCACCTACCTCGAGTTCCAACACCCAAGGGTCAATCCGGTCGCTTCGAGCTTCCAGCCATGTCTTCAAGGCCGGTGGATGGCCTCTTTTGTCACAGAGGAAGACATCTCGAAGCTTAGGGAGGCAAGATATTTGACTGCGAAGATCTACCACAGGCTTCCCACTCAAGGGCAGGTTATTCCTACTCCCAGATCTAATGAGAGGGTCGTGTTTATCTCTCACTTCCTTCGAGGGCTTGGGTTTGCACTCCATCCCTTTGTCCAAGGGGTCATGTTTTATTACGGGCTAGATTTCCACGATCTAGCCCTGGACTCCCTTCTCCACATCTCGGCGTTCACCACCACATGCAAGGCTTTTCTCCGTATTTCCCCACACTTCGGCTTATGGCTCAAGACTTTTAAAGTGAAACCGAAGGTAATCAACGGGGAACAAGCAGAGTGCGGAGGCGCTTCAATAAGCAAGTTTATCAACTCCACTTGGCCAAAGGGCTCTTTGGCAGAATCTTCTGACTTATGGAAATGGGAGTGGTTTTACATCACCGAACCCCGCGGTACAAAGCGGGTTGCCGCTCCTGCGTTTCGGTCTGGCCCTCCGCCACAGCTCGCATCCTGGATCAACATGGGGCTGGACTGGGGATCTACAGATGAAGTACGGACACTACAAAGCCACATCCAGAACCTTATTGAGAAGGACACCGGTCTCATTGATGTAATCCAAGTAATGCTAGTCCACCGGATCCTGCCCTGTTAGCGACGCCCTCTCCGCATGTGGGAATTTAATCCGGAAGGTCCACAGACTCATCAGCACTTCTCCGGCACGATGCTCAGGGAGATGTGGAAATTATTCTTCAGCGCACAAATACAGTGGCCGTATACTACAGAAGACATCGGTCTTGACTGCAACCATCCGGATACTCCGGTAAGTACTCCACCCCCGAACACGATCTAGTCAAATTATTCATGACAATATATTGATAAAACTCTAGACGGCCGGGGCTGGCTAAAGAAGGCGGAAAGAATCAGGTGTTCGGCTCCACTTCCCAAGGATACTGTCGATCCGTTGTTAACAAGGATGCTGGCTCTGCTATCGTATCAAGTGCCGGCGGGGGAAGAAAAGGAGAGGAGTGGGGAGGTCCAAAGTGGCCTTCATGCCGGAGGTACGTCACGCACCATACCCAGGGAAATTGACACACCCGTGTTGGAGGATGAACGGGAGGAGAATCTAACATTCCCTCCCCCTACGGGAAGAACAGGGCCGCCCCCGAAGACCTGAAGGAAGAGACCTCCAAGTGAGGGAAGGAATCCCTATCAGGGGGCTCGGGTTCGGGAGGCGATATTACCGCACAGTGCCCGCAAGGGGGCCAGCTTTTAGCCAAACCGTAAGTGAACAAAGGTGTTTAATAAGCATACCCCATTCTTTTCCTGTTTTGTGAGGGTAAAATCTGAAATGTATGTTTTGCAGTTCGGCCTATAGCCTCCCTCAACAATCTTCGTCCTCGGGGGGATCTTCTTCCGGAGATGATGGAGAGCGAACCACCGCCTCATACTTCCCCGCCCCATAAGGTGGACGACCCCGATGTGTCCTCCCGGAGGATCTCTCCTGATATGCAAAGGAGGACCAGGCCAGAAGGTGACTCTTCGGCCGCCCGAGGTCTGGGGTGTTCGACTCCTAGAGAGACCAACAACAAAAGCTCTGGACTATCCGATATGCAGCCGGACATATTGACGGGTCTTCTACGGCAAGCGCCTATCTCAGAGGAACATCGTACCTTAATGGGTACGGTGATTGAGAGAATTTCGTCCGTGAAAAGCGGATTGAATGAAGCATTTACGAGCCTACTAAGAGGCTTTGAGGTACGTAATGTGACATTTTTTAATTGTATCGTAAAAGCAAGGTGCACTGTAAATAGATAGTAGCCCCTGAGACTTTGCTTGCCTTCCGGACGGGGCAATCAGAGGATCAAAAGATAAATAAACTTAGGTAATAATTGTGCCAATGTGCACACAGGCGACTGCAGCCCAGGCCACTGCCCGGGCTGCCAAATTTGCCGAACTGAAGAGACAACTTGATGTAGCGGATGATGACATCACACTCATGAACAAGCGGCTTGACGAGGCGCAAGGTATGTCCTTTGGGCGGTCAACGAGTATAAATAGGAGCATGATGCTGGAATTTATAATATGCTTGACTGCAGATGGTGCTGCCGCCGTGGAGACCCTTCAAGCTGAGCTTGCCCGGGCCAAGGAGTAGGCCAGGATAAGCAACACGGCTGCCGAGAAGGCAGTTGGTGAGTTAAAAGCCGAACAAGCCTTTCATCGCCTGAGTGAGGAGAAAATATCCAACATGGTGCTTGAGCTAAGGAATGCCGCTAGCTGATATGAACTTCTCAAGAAAGAGAATCAAGAAAAAATGGCTGACCTTGAGAAGGCCTTACAAGCGGCAAAGGAAACCCGGTCAGAGGCCAAAGCGGTTCGAGAGGAGATCCGGCAAGCCGGGGAGATCGCGGCTGGGAAGCCCTTTTTATTGCGAACTAAGTTCGGCAATCCGAAGTATGCCCCGCTTGATCAAATGTGGAGTTCTCCAGACGCGTAATGGACTTGTCGAAGAGTGCTTCTGATGCGACGCGGTTTTTCCAAGCCCAAGAAGGCCATGAAGCGGAAACTCTTTTCTGGTCGCAGTTTAGCATGCCAAGGCGTCCGTTGCGCTTGAATGAACATATGGCCGAATGGGCCGAGCTCCACAGGATATCCGGACTTGCCATGAAGGCTGTCGTAGACAGGCTGTGGCTTGAGGGACCAAATGCGAATAGTTATTTTGGTTTAGTTCAACAACTTACTTGTGCGGTGCCGCATATCGATGCTGTCAAGCGGTAAATGTGCATAGAAGGTGCACGGATGGCCCTTGCCCGTGTGAAGACGTACTGGGCGAACATGAAGGCCACCGATATTGCAGCAGGGGGTCCACCCGAGGGACAGGACACACCAGAGAACTATTTTGAAGAAGTCTTAGAGGGTGCCCGCTTGATAGAGGGTCAGTGCTTGAAAAATATTATGTTCGAGTAACATGTATCCGAATTGTAAAAACAATGCTTATGATAATGAAGGCTGTGTTTATACTTTTGCCCGTAAAGTATTTTAGTGCCTCCTGTGCGGCCGATTATGTATATATGTATATAACCTGAAAGTTTGCAGTCGTCGGCTTCAGCCCCCTCGCGTATAACACGGGGGGTGTTCGGAAAAGCACTTGATCACACTTGACCCAATGTCTTGGTCCATTAAGGAGGTGTTAGTGCGGCGAACTAGGCAGTCGGACTATAGAGCTTTAACACTTTCACTTAGCCATACAAGTTTGACAGTGGGGCTACTATATAGCCCCTGGTATGTCCGCGTTTATCCGAATATGGTGCATTTACATACATGACCAGGAAAATGATCCTTCGTTAATGCAGAGGAATCGTGAAGATTCCACTGAGTCATTGAGTGGTTGACTAACTCTCGCCATATCATGACAGCCATGAACCAGGGCACAATCGCAGTAGTTCTCCCTTGGCCGCCTTAGCCGATAGAACGAAACATAAGGTAGCAAACACAGGATCCGGGCAAACCCAACTATTGGCCCAAGACATGATTCAGAGCTGATGCATATAAGGCCAAAACTTGCAACGCCGAACACTCCCGAAGGTATTCGGACTTTTCAATATATACCGGGCTGGGTACAGCCCCCGGTAATGAACCCTGAATTCAAGGCACGTGCTACGACCCGGCGTGAGGAGAGAGCGCCTGTTGTGAGAATACAGTTCTCAAAACATACTGCTAGCTGCTTCTATAACAAAGTTCGCAAGTACTGCCGATATCTTTCCTGGGCGTTTTATATGCCATGAGGGTATGAAACAACAAGAGATGATAATAAGAAAAAAGGTTTACAGAGGGTCTTAATCTAAACAGAAACCTTGAAACGGGGCCCTGCTGCACGTCTGCGCCTTTGTCTCCTTTGTGCAGTGTCCTTCAAGGGTATATCATGATGGCCTATCTGAAAAAAGAAAGAACCAGGTGAAAGAATCTGGTACGGCCGTGGGTATAGTTTGTTGGTTCTGATGAACCGTGAACTGTAGCTTTTTGAGTCCGAATAGGGTCAAGCCGAACTATAGACTTCTTACGTGCAGGGTGCCCCCAGTGCTACCCAAGGAATTTTGAGTGTATATTTATGTATATGGCAAGACAATGACAGTCTTCTTATGGGGCGATCTATGGGGGCAGGGCTGCTAAACAAGCTCAGGTTTATCTGAGCTGCTACACATAGGTGTGCGCCGAACACGTTTGGCTGTGTTCGCGGTCTTGAGGACCGATGAGCTGCTTGGCTTGAAAAGTCCACTTCGTGCTTCGGCTACTAGAGCCGCCGCGTATTCTTTTGTACAAAGAGAATGCTTCTTATTTCCACTGAACGTGATAACACCACGTGGTCCAGGCATCTTGAGTTTGAGATAAGCGTAATGCGGGACTGCATTGAAACGGGCAAAGGTCGTCCATCCGAGTAGTGCATGATAGCCACTTCGGAACGAAGCAATGTCGAAGATTAGCTCTTCACTTCAAAAGTTATCGGGAGAGCCGAAGACAACGTCCAATGTTAGAGAGCCCATGCAGCAGGCCTCTACACCTGGTATTACTCCTTTAAAGGTAGCGTTTCTTTGCTTGATTCTTGACGGGTCTATCCCCATCTTACGGACAGTGTCCTGATATATTAGATTGAGACTATTGCCTCCGTCCATGAGGACTCAAGTGAGGTGGTATCCGTCAATTATTGGGTCGAGCACTAAAGCAGCCAAACCCCCGTGATGGATACTAGTCGGATGATCCCTGCGATCGAAGGTGATCGGACAGGCTGACCATGGGTTGAATTTGGGGGCGACGGGCTCTACAACATATATGTCTCGGAGTGCGCGTTTGCGCTCCTTCTTTGGGATATGAGTGACATAGATCATGTTCACCGTTTTTACCTCCGGTGGAAATTTCTTCTGTCCCCCCGTATTCAGCTGGCGAGATTCGTCCTCGTCTTCGCTTTGCGGTCCCTTCCCTTTGTGTTCAGCATTGAACTTGTCGGCCTTCTTGAAGACCCAACATTCTCTGTTGGTATGATTAGCTGGCTTGTCGGGGGTGCCATGAATCTGGCATGACCCGTCTAGAATTTTATCTAGGCCAGACGGACCATCTCTACTGCCTTTAAGTGATTGTTTCTGTTGACCGGGTCTAGAGCCCATGAATCCGGCGTTTACTGTTGTACTGTCTGGGATTTCTTCATTGTTTCGACGTTTGTTTTTATTGCGTCGTGGTTTTCCATTGCCATCCCTGACTTCGGATGTGCCAGGGTCGCTAGTGCTGCTACGGGCCAACCAACTGTCCTCTCCCACACAAAAGCGGGTCATGAGTGTAGTTAGGGCTGCCATTGTCTTTGTCTTTTCCTGGCCGAGGTGTCTGCCTAGCCATTCGTCCCGGACACTGTGTTTGAAAGCTGTTAAGGCTTCGGCGTCTGGACAGTCGATGACTTGGTTCTTCTTAGTGAGAAATTGGTTCCAAAGCTTATGGCTGACTCTCCGGGCTGTTGGGTTATGTGACTTAGATCGTCTGCATCCGGAGGTCGGACATAGGTCCCTTGGAAATTGGCCCTGGAAGCGTCCTCAAGTTCTTCCTAGCTTCCTATGGAATTTTCGGGGAGGCTTTTCATCCAGTGCTGAGCTGGTCCTTTTAGCTTGAGGGGTAGGTATTTGATGGCGTGGAGATCGTCTCCGTGAGCCATGTGGATGTGAAGAATAAAGTCTTCTATCCAGACCGCATGGTCTATTGTTCTGTCGTATGCCTCGATCTTCACAGGTTTAAACCCTTCTGGAAATTCATGATCCAGCACCTCATCGGTGAAGCACAGGGGGTGTGCGGCACCCCTGTATTTGCCTATGTCGTGGCATGGGTCTGACGGTTGTAGTGTTCGGTGTTGATTCTGAACTGGTAAGTGACCGGCATATTTGTTTTGATGGCCATGATCCTGTGCGGGAACACGTTCCCTGGATCCATAGATGGACCTACTTCTGCCAGCCTTTTTCTCCAGGTCTTCACGTAAATCATGTTTCTGGTCCTGGGTTGTGACATTCCTTCCTTTATGGGGAGGAGGTGGGGGTTTGTGTGCGACATTGTTAGCCGCTCTGTCTCGACCGCGAGGTGGTCGGTCGTTCTGGTTGATCGGTTGTATTGTTATTCGGCGGTATGGGCGCGATAGCCTCGTCATCGAATTCGGGCAGTAGTTTGCGTTTGGGGTAGCTCTTTGTTTGGCGATTACCGCCATATTTTTCCTCGGTGTCGAGTACTTTGTTCCATCTATCGTTGAGCGTATCCTGTGCGGCTTTAAGCCGTTGCTTCTGCTTCTTCAAGCTCCTCGCGGTGGCAATAAGTCTCTGGTGGAGGCGCTCTTGTTCCAATTGTTTTTCCGGGATGATGAATGCATCATCATCCAGATTGATCTCCTCTTTGGAGACAGGTTGATGATTGGTGTCTTCGGCATCGTTGTGATCAGACAGTGGCCCTGGACTATGTTCTTCGTCTCCTTGCTCGTCCTCCTCCATTGCTGGGTCTGCGGGGTCTTCATTGTCGTCGGCGTCGACCGGGGTGTTATTCTCTTTTGTGCCGGAATTTCTGTTTTTACTATGGCGAGGTTTAGAGCGGCGCCGCTGACGTCCGCGCTTAGACTGTTTCTCAGGAGGTTTATCCTCAAATGGATCCTTTTTGGCATCGCCATTGTCTTCCTTGGGTGTATCCACCATGTATATATCGTATGAGGAGGTGGCTGTCCAGCGCCCTGTGGGCGGTGGTTCCTGTTCTTCTCTGGCATCATCATCCATACCGTCGATGTCTTCGGAGTTGAAATCACAATGTCGGTCAAATCATTGACAGTGGCTATCAAGTGGGTGGTGGGTGGGTAACGAAGTTCTTCGTCGTTTGCTTCCCACTCAAGCCGGACATAGTCCGACCAAGAATCTCCTGACAAGGAGAGAGAATTTGATGATTTTAACACGTCACCTAGGGGTGAGTGTTGGAAGATGTCCACGGAGCTGAAATCTAAGATCGGCGCCCGGTCAGATTTGATGGGTGTGGATACACGCGGTTCGGAGCCTATGGCCGGAGACGAGTCCGACGTTCCGATGACACATGCCTCGTTGGAGGTCAGATCTGTGGTCGGCTCTAGCGCCACTGAGTCTGCTGCCTCTGTGGCGAGGTTGAGCCTCCCGTCCTCGGATAGCATGCTCTGCTCTGGATCTAGGGCCAGTGCGGTTACAGGCGCAATCTCCTGCACACAGTCCGATGGCAGATTTAGGTCACGTTCATCGTGGCGGCAGGGCACAGCTGTCATGGGCTCGAATCCCTCGAAGATCAAGTCTCCGCGGATGTTGGAGGTGTAGTTCAAGCTTCCAAACCTGACCTGATGGCCAGGGGCGTAGCAGTCGATCTGCTCCAGATGGCCAAACAAGTTGGCCCGCAGTGCGAAGCCGCCGAATACGAAGATCTGTCCGGGGAGAAAAACTTCGCCCTGGACTACGTTGTCGTGGATGGTTGAAGGAGCCATCAAGCCTAATGGTGACTTGGAAAATAAGATAAGATAAAGATAAGCAGGACTAAAAAAATATTCGTCGGAATAGCAGAATACAAAATTAAGAAACGCAAAAAAATAGGCTCACCAACCAACCTGGACTTTGATTCTTTCTTATTATTCTAACCGGATATGAAAACCATAAGGATTGTTTCCAGTAGACTTACTTGATTTGATCACCTGAGGGATCAAAGAGAAAAGGCTATGTACACAAAAAAGATTTTTCATCGGAAAGAGGTCCACGATGACTTTTGGGAAAACGTCGACACGGTGGAACTCTCAATGAAAGCACCAATGTCGGTGTCAAAACCGGTGGATCTAGGGTAGGGGTTCCCGAACTGTGCGTCTAAGGCTAATGGTAACAGGAGGCTGGGGACACAATGTTTACCCAGGTTCGGGCCCTCTCGATGGAGGTAATACCCTACTTCTTGCTTGATTGATCTTGATGATATGAGTATTACAAGAGTTGATCTACCATGAGATGGTAGAGGCTAAACCCTAGAAGCTAGCCTATGATTATGATTGTTGTTGTGCTATGGACTAAACCCTCCAATTTATATAGACACCGGAGGGGGCTAGGGTTACACATAGTCGGTTACAGAGAAAGGAATCTTCATATCCGAATCGCCAAGCTTGCCTTCCATGCAAAGGAGAGTCCCATCCGGACATGGGACAAAGTCTTCTATCTTGTATCTTCATAGCCCGACAGTCCGACATACGCATATAGTCTGGCTGTCTGAGGACCCCTTAATCCAGGATTCCCTCAGTCGGTCCGAGCCGCTTCATCCCACAATGCCGCTGAATCAAGATAGGACTAGTAACGGTAAGCAAATTGAACAAATCATCACCCACAACTACTTGTGTTCTACTCGTGCATAGAATCTACACATGGACCTAGCTCATGATGCCACTGTTGGGGAACGTAGTAATAATTCAAAAATTTCCTATGTCTCACCAAGATCAATCTAGGAGACACTAGCAACGAGAGAGGGAGAGGGAGTGCATCTTAATACCCTTGAAGATCGCTAAGCGAAGCATTACAAGAACGCGGTTGATGGATTCGTACTCGCGGTGATTCAAATCACGGAAGATCCAATCTAGCGCCGAATGGACGGGGCCTCCGTGTGCAAAACACGTACAGCTCGGGCACGTCTCCTCCTTGATCCGGCAAGGGGAGAGGAGAAGTTGACGGAGAGCTCCGGCAGCACGATGGCGTGGTGGTGGAGCTTGTGGTTTTCCTGCAGGGCTTCGCCAAGCTCTATGGAGGAGGAGGTGTTGGAGGAGGGAGGGGCCGTGCCAGGGGAAGGGTATGGCAACCCTCCCTCCACCCCCACTATTTATAGGGTAAGGTAGAGGGGGCCGCCCCCCTAGATCCCATCTACAAGGGGGGCGGCGGTCAAGGGGGGAACTTGCCCCCAAGTTTGGTGGAAGGTGCCCCCACCCCCTAGGGTTTTGATGTCTACTACGCAACCTTCTCCTTGTAGACGTTGTTGGGCCTCCAAGTGCATAGGTTTGTAGGACAGTAGCAAATTTCCCTCAAGTGGATGACCTAAGGTTTATCAATCCGTGGGAGGTGTAGGATGAAGATGGTCTCTCTCAAACAACCCTGCAACCAAATAACAGAGTCTCTTGTGTCCCCAATACACCCAATACAATGGTAAATTGTATAAGTGCACTAGTTTGGTGAAGAGATGGTGATGCAAGTGCAATATGGATGGTAGATATAGGTTTTTGTAATCTGAAAATATAAAAACAGCAAGGTAACTAATGATAAAAGTTAGCGAAAACGGTATTGCAATGCTTCGAAACAAGGCCTAAGGTTCATACTTTCACTAGTGCAAGTTCTCTCAACAATAATAACATAACTGGATCATATAACTATCCCTCAACATGCAACAAAGAGTCACTCCAAAGTCAGTTATTGTGGAGAACAAATGAAGAGATTATTGTAGGGTACGAAACCACCTCAAAGTTATTCTTTCCGATCAGTCCATTGGGCTATTCCTATAAGTGTCACAAACAACCCTAGAGTTCGTAGTAAAATAACACCTTCAGACACAAATCAACCAAAACCGTAATGTCACCTAGATACTCCAATGTCACCTCAAGTATCCGTGGGTATGATTATACAATATGCATCACACAATCTCAAATTCATCTATTCAACCAACACAAAGAACTTCAAAGGGTTCCCCAAAGTTTCTACCGGAGATTCAAGACGAATACGTGTGCCAACCCCTATGCATAAGTTCACAAGGTCACTGAACCCACAAGTTGATCATCAAAACATACATCAAGTGGATCACGTGAATATCCCATTGTCACCATAGATAAGCACATGCAAGACATAAATCAAGTGTTCCCAAATCCTTAAAGACTCAATCTGATAAGATAACTTCAAAGGGAAAACTCAATCAATTACAAGAGAGTAGAGGGGGAGAAACATCATAAGATCCAACTATAATAGCAAAGCTGATACATCAAGATCGTGCCAAATCAAGAACACGAGAGAGAGAGAGAGAGAGATAAAACACATAGCTATTGGTACATACCCTCAGCCTCGAGGGTGAACTACTCCATCCTCGTCATGGAGAGCGCCGGGATGATGAAGATGGCCACCGATGATGATTCCCCCTCCGGCAGGGTGCCGGAACTCCCGATCTAGGTTATTTTCTGGAGGTTTCTGTATTTATAGGAATTTTTGGCGTAGGTCTCACGTCAGGGGGGTCTCCGAGCCGTCCACGAGATAGGGGCGCGCCCATGGGGTTGGGCGCGCCTCCCACTCTCGTGGGCAGCTCGGGACTCTTCTGGCCCAACTCTTTTTCTCTAGGGGCTTCTTTTGGTCCATAAAAAATCATCAAGAAATGGCACGTCAATTGGACTCCGTTTGGTATTCCTTTTCTGTAAAACTCAAAAGCAAGGAAAAAACAGAAACTGGCACTGGGCTCTAGGTTAATAGGTTAGTCCCAAAAATCATATAAAATAGCATATAAATGCATATAAAACATCCTAGATGGATAATATAATAGCATGGAACAATAAAAATTATAGATACGTTGGAGACGTATCAAGCATCCCCAAGCTTAATTCATGCTCGTCCTCGAGTAGGTAAATGATAAAAATAGAATTTTTGATGTGGAATGCTACCTAACATATTTATCCATGTAATTCTCTTTATTGTGGCAAGAATATTTAGATCCATAAGATTCAAAACAAATGTTTAATATTGACATAAAAATAATAATACTTCAAGCATACTAACAAAGTAATCATGTCTTCTGAAAATAACATGGCCAAAGAAAGTTCATCCCTACAAAATCATATAGTTTGGCTGTGCTCCATCTTCGTCACACAAAATATTCAAATCATGCACAACCCCGGTTTCAGCCAAGCAATTGTTCATACTTTAGAACTTTCAAACTTTTTCAACTTTAACGCAATACATGAGCGTGCGCCATGGACATAGCACTATAGGTGGAATAGAGTGATGGTTGTGGAGAAGACAAAAAGAAGAAGATAGTCTCACATTAACTAGGCATATCAACGGGCTATGGAGATGCCCATTAATAGATATCAATGTGAGTTAGTAGGGATTGCCATGCAACGGATGCACTAGAGCTATAAGTGTATGAAAGCTCATCAAAAGAAACTAAGTGGGTGTGCCTCCAACTTGCTTGCTCACGAAGACCTAGGGCAATTTGAGGAAGCCCATCATTGGAATATACAAGCCAAGTTCTATAATGAAAAATACCCACTAGTATATGAAGGTAACAACATAGGAGACTCTCTATCATGAAGATCATGGTGCTACTTTGAAGCACAAGTGTGGTAAAAGGATAGTAACATTGTCCCTTCTCTCTTTTTCTCTCATTTTTTTGGTGGGCTTCTTTGGCCTCTTTTATTTTTCATAAAGTTCAGAGACTCATCCCAACTTGTGAGGGAATCATTTCTTCCATCATCCTTTCCTCACATGGGACAATGCTCTAATAATGAAGATCATCACACTTTTATCTACTTACAACTCAAGAATCTTAGAACAAAATATGACTCTATGTGGATGCCTCCGGCGGTGTACCGGGATAATGAATCAAGAGTGACATGTATGAAAGAATTATGAATGGTGGATTTGTCACAAATACGAGGTCAACTACATGATCATGCAAAGCAATATGACAATGGCGGAGCGTGTCATAATAAATGGAACGGTGGAAAGTTGCATGGCAATATATCTCGGAATGGCTATGGAAATGCCATAATAGTTAGGTACGGTGGCTGTTTTGAGGAAGGTATATGGTGGGTGTATGATACCGGCGAAAGTTGCGTGGCAGAAGAGAGGCTAGCAATGGTGGAAGGGTGAGAGTGCGTATAATCCATGGACTCAACATTAGTCATGAAGAACTCACATACTTATTGCAAAAATCTACAAGTTATCGAAACAAAGTACTACACGCATGCTCCTAGGGGAAGGGTTGGTAGGAGTTAACCATCGCACGATCCCGACCTCCACACATAAGGAAGACAATCAATAAATAAATCATGCTCCAACTTCATCACATAACGGTTCACCATACGTGCATGCTACGGGAATCACAAACTTTTAACACAAGTATTCCTAAAATTCACAACTACTCAACTAGCATGACCCTAATATTACAATCCTCATATCTCAAAACAATCATCAAGTATCAAACTTCTCATAGTTTTTATTATACCTCTCTTGGATGCTCATCGTATTAGGACTAAAATTTTAACCAAAGCAAATTACCATGTTGTTCTAAAGGACTCTCAAAATAATATAAGTGAAGCATGAGAGATCAATAATTCTATAAAATAAAACCATCGTCGTGCCCTAAAAAGATGTAAGTGAAGTACTAGAGCAAAATTATCTAGCTCAAAAGATATAAGTGAAGCACATAGAGTATTAATACGTCTCCAACGTATCTACTTTTCCAAACACTTTTGCCCTTGTTTTGGACTCTAACTTGCATGATTTGAATGAAACTAACCTGGACTGACGTTGTTTTTAGTAGAACTGCCATGGTGTTGTTTAATGTGCAGAAAACAGAAGTTCTCGGAATGACATGAAAATCCACGGAGATAACTTTTGGAAAATATAAAAAATATTGGCGAAAGAATCAAGGTCAGGGGGCCCACACCCTGTCCACGAGGGTGGGGGGCGCGCCCCCTCCCCCTGGGCGCGCCCCCTATCTCGTGGGCCCCCTGATGCTCCACCGACCTCAACTCCAACTCCATATATTCCGTTTCGCGCAGAAAAAAATCAAAGAGAAAGTTTTATCGCGTTTTATGATACAGAGGCACCGCCAAGACCTATTCTCTTCCAGGAGGGCTGATCTGGAGCCCGTTCGGGGCTCCGGAGAGGGGGATTCGTCGCCGTCGTCATCATCAACCATCCTCCATCACCAATTTCATGATGCTCGCCGCCGTGCGTAAGTAATTCCATCATAGGCTTGCTGGACAGTGATGGGTTGGATGAGATTTACCATGTAATCAAGTTAGTTTTGTTAGGGTTTGATCCCTAGTATCCACTATGTTCTGAGATTGATGTTGCTATGACTTTGCTATGCTTAATGCTTGTCACTAGGGCCCGAGTGCCATGATTTCAGATCTGAACCTATTATGTTTTCATGAATATATGTGAGTTCTTGATCCTATCTTGCAAGTCTATAGTCACCTATTATGTGTTATGATCCGACAACCCCGAAGTGACAATAATCGGGATACTTCTCGGTGATGACCGTAGTTTGAGGAGTTCATGTATTCACTATGTGTTAGTGCTTTGGTCCGGTACTCTATTAAAAGGAGGCCTTAATATCCCTTAGTTTCCACTAGGACCTCGCTGCCACGGGAGGGTAGGACAAAAGATGTCATGCAAGTTCTTTTCCATAAGCATGTCTGACTATATTCGGAATACATGCCTACATTACATTGATGAACTGGAACTAGTTCTATGTCACCCTATGTTATAGCTATTACATGAGGAATCGCATCCGACATAATTATCCATCACTGATCCAATGCCTACGACCTTTTCATACATTGTGCTTAGCTTATTTACTTTTCCATTGTTACTGTTACAATTACTACAAAACCGCTATCGTTACTTTTGCCACTGTTACCATTACTATCATACTACTTTGCTACTAAATACTTTGCTGCAGGTACTAAGTTATCCAGGTGTGGTTGAATTGACAACTCAACTGCTAATACTTGAAAATATTCTTTGGCTCTCCTCGTGTCAAATCAATAAATTTGGGTTGAATACTCTACCCTCGAAAGCTGTTGCGATCCCCTATACTTGTGGGTCATCAAGACTAATTTCTGGCGCCATTGCCGGGGAGCATAGCTCTATTCTTTGAGTCACTTGGGATTTATATCTGTTGATCACTATGAAGAACTTGAAAGACGCAAGAACTAAGATTTTTCCCTCAACTACGAGGGGAGGTAAGGAACTGCCATCTAGCTCTGCACTAGATTCTCCTTCTGTTTTGAGTAAGCTTGCGACACCTAAACCTGCTACTGCTATGAATTCTGATATGTCGCATGTTATGGATGATGCCACTTCTGCTATGCATGATACTTATGATGAAACTACTTCTATGCTTGATACTACTGTGTCATTAGGTGAATTTCTTGATGAACAACTTGCTAGGGTTAGAGAGAATGAAATTGTTGAAAATGAAATTATTGATGATAGTGATGGTGAAGGTTCTCCCCTAATTATGAATTGCCTATTGTTCTTGAGGGTTATCTTATGGATGAAGAAGCTGCTAGAGCTATTTTTGCTTGCAGTGATAGATATGATCTTAAGAAGTTACTAGCTAAATGGAAGCTGCAATCCCTTAATGCTAGAATGAAACATGACCCCCTTTTGCTACTTCACCTATCTGTGTTACTGATAAGGAATTATGAATTCTCTGTTGATCCTGAGATAATTACTTTGGTTGAATCTGATCCTTTCTATGGCTATGAATCTGAAACTGTTGTGGCACATCTTACCAAATTGAATGATATAGCCACCCTGTTTACTAATGATGAGAAGTCTCGGTATTATTATATCCTTAAGATATTTTCGTTCTCATTAAAGGGTGATGCTAAAACTTGGTTTAATTCTCTTGATCCTGGTTGTGTGCGTAGTCCCCAGGATATGACTTATTACTTCTCTGCTAAATATTTCCCTGATCATAAGAAACAAGCTACCTTGTGGGAAATATACAATTTTGTGCAAATCAAAGAAGAGAGTCTCCCACAAGCTTGGGGGAGGCTTCTCCGATTACTTAATGCTTTGCCTGATCATCCTCTTAAGAAAATGAAATACTTGATATCTTTTATAATGGACTAACCAATGCTTCCAAGGACTATTTGGATAGTTGTGTTGGTTGTGTTTTCAGGGAAAGAACAGTCGACCAAGCTGAATTACTATTGAATAATATGTTGACTAATGAAAATAATTGGACTCTTCCTGAGCCAATTCCTGAGGCAATTCCTGAGCCAATTGAGACAACTCCTGAGCCTATTCCTAAACCAACTCCGAAGAAGAGGGGTGTTCTATTTCTTAGTCCTGAAGATATGCAAGAGGCAAAGAAATCAATGAAAGAATAAGGTATTAAAGCTGAAGATGTTAAGAATTTACCTCCTATTGAAGAAATACATGGTCTTAATATACCACCTGTCAAAGAAACACATTGTCTTGATAACCCGACACATGTAGTAAAGGTAAATTCTATCTATAGATATGATAAAGTTGAAATCCCGTCTACTAAATTTTATAGCCCATGCTTAGAGGAATTTTATGACTTTATGGCTAGACAAGAAAGTTTTAATTCTTATGTTGGTAGATAATTAAAGAGTAATGCTTTCATGATAGGACATTTGAGTGATTATATGGCTAGAGTTAAAGGTGAACTTAAACTCATTAGCAAATATGCTTATATGGTTACCACTCACGCAGAGCAAGTACTTAAAGCTCAAAGTGATTTGCTCGATGAATTAAATAATAAACATGACTTTGCTGTTAGAGTGGCTACTAGAACTGGTAGAATGACTCAGGAACCTTTTTATCCTGAAGGCCACCCTAAGAGAATCGAGCAGGATTCTCAAAGAAATAACCTAGAGGCACCTAGTTCTTCTAAAAAGAAGAAAAAGAAAAATGATGGGACTTTGCATGCTTCTAGTGAACCTGTTCTAGACACACCTGAGAACCCCAATAAATCTGTATTTCCGATACTGAAACACAATCTGGTGATGAACATGAACCTAGTGATAATGTTAATGATAATGTTCATGTTGATGCTCAACCTAGCAATAATAATGATGTAGAGATTGAACCTACTGTTGATCTTGATAACCCACAATCAAAGAATCAACGTTATGATAAAAGAGATTTTGTTGCTAGGAAGCATGGCAGAGAAAGAGAACCATGGGTTCAGAAACCCATGCCCTTTCCTCCTAAACCATCTAAGACAAAGGATGATGAGGATTTTGAGCGCTTTGCTGAAATGATTAGACCTATCTTCTTACGTATGCGCTTAACTGATATGCTCAAAGTAAACCCTTATGCTAAATATATGAAAGATATCATTACAAATAAAATAAAGATACCGGAAGCTGAAATTTCCACCATGCTTGCTAATTATACTTTTAAGGGTGGAGTATCAAAGAAACTTGGAGATCCAGGGGTACCAACTGTTGGGGAACATAGTAATTTCAAAATTTTCCTACGCACACGCAAAATCATGGTGATGCATAGCAACAAGAGGGGAGAGTGTTGTCCATGTACCCTCGTAGACCGAAAGTGGAAGCGTTAGCACAACGCGGTTAATGTAGTCGTACGTCTTCATGATCCGACTGATCAAGTACTGAACGCACGGCACCTCCAAGTTCAGCACATGTTCAGCTCGATGACGTCCCTCGAACTCCGATCAAGCCGAGCTTTGAGGGAGAGTTCCGTCAGCATGACGGCGTGGTGACGATGATGATGTTCTACCAATGCAGGGCTTCGCCTAAGCACCGCTACGATATTATCGAGGTGGATTATGGTGGGGGGGCATCGCACACGGCTAAGAGATCCAAGGGATCAATTGTTGTCTCTATGGGGTGCCCCTCTGCCCCCGTATATAAAGGAGAAAGGGGGGAGGCGGCCGGCCTAGGAGGAGGGCGCGCCAAGGGGGGGAGGAAAGAGGGGGAGAGGAAGAAGGAAAAGGGGGTTGCACCCCTTGTCTAATTCGGACCAGAGGGGGGCTGCGCGCCTCCTTCCTTTTGGCCTCTCTCCACTATTCCCGTATGGCCCAATAAGACCCATATACTCCCGGGTGAATTCCCTAACTCTCTCGTACTCTGGAAAATACCCAAATCACTCGGAACCTTTCCGAAGTCCAAATATAGTCGTCCAATATATCAATCTTTACGTCTCGACCATTTCGAGACTCCTTGTCATATACCCGATCTCATCCAGGACTCCGAACTCCTTCGGTACATCAAAACACATAAACTCATAATATAACCGTCATCGAACTTTAAGCGTGCGGACCCTACGGGTTCGAGAACTATGTAGACATGACAGAGACACATTTCCGGTCAATAACCAATAGAGGAACCTGGATGCTCATATTGGCTCCCACATATTCTACAAAGATCTTTATCAGTTAAACCGCATAACAACATACGTTGTTCCCTTTGTCATCGGTATGTTACTTGCCCGAGATTCGATCGTCGGTATCTCAATACCTAGTTCAATCTCGTTACCGGCAAGTCTCTTTACTCGTTATGTAATGCATCATCCCACAACTAACTCATTAGCTACATTGCTTGCAAGGCTTAAAGTGATGTGCATTACCGAGAGGGCCCAGAGATACCTCTCCGACAATCGAAGTGACAAATCCTAATCTCGAAATACGCCAACTCAACATGTACCTTCGGAGACACCTGTAGAGCTCCTTTATAATCACCCAGTTACGTTGTGACGTTTGGTAGCACACAAAGTGTTCCTCCGGTAAACGGGAGTTGCATAATCTCATAGTCATAGGAACATGTATAAGTCATGAAGAAAGCAATAGCAACATACTAAATGATCAAGTGCTAAGCTAACGGAATGGGTCAAGTCAATCACATCATTCTTCTAATGATGTGATTCGACTGATCAAATGATAACATATATCCATGGTTAGGAAACTCAACCATCTTTGATCAATGAGCTAGTCAAGTAGAGGCATACTAGTGACACTATGTTTGTCTATGTATTCACACATGTATTATGTTTCCGGTTAATACAATTCTAGCATGAATAATAAACATTTATCATGAAATAAGGAAATAAATAATAACTTTATTATTGCCTCTAGGGCATTTTCCTTCACCAACTCTATCATGTTCCATTAAAAGAAACTATGTTAAAACTGCTTTATGTGATCTTGGAGCTGGTGTTAGTGTTATGCCTCTCTCTTTATATCGTAGACTTGAATTGAATAAGTTGACACCTACTAAAATATCTTTGCAAATGGCCGATAAATCAACTGCTATACCTGTAGGTATTTGTGAGGATGTGCCTGTTGTGGTTGCAAATGTCACTATCTTAACGGACTTTGTTATTCTTGATATTCTCGAGGACGATAGTATGTTGATTATCCTTGGTAGACCCTTTTTGAATACTGTATGGGCTATTAATGATTGCAACAAAGGCAATGTCACTTTTCATGTTAATGGTAATGAGCATACGATACACTTTCCGAGGAAACAACCTCAATTTCACAGCATCAAGTCTATTGGAAAAAGTCCAACTATTATTATTGGAGGTTTTGAATTTCCTCTTCCTACTGTCAAGAAAAAGTATGATATTCTTATTGTTGGGGATGTTCATATCCCCGTTGAGGTAACATAGTGTTATTCGAAATTTCTCTGGTTTCATGTTATTTGGAATGAGTTTGTTAACAAGACTTGATCAACCTTGTTAGTGGATTCATTTTGATGATCATGAGATGGATGAAACTAGAAGGCACAACCTTATGTACCCTCTTTTTACTTTCTGTTATTTAGAATAAATAAAGCAAAAATAGTTTTATCTGTTTGTTTTCTGAATTATCCGTGCAAAAAATATCCCGAAAATAAAAGTGCTCCAAATGCCCTGCGAATTTAGTATGATTTTTATGGAATATTTGAGGATTTTAGGCACTGAGAACACTGTACGGGGGGCAAGCACCTGGCCACGAGGGTGGAGGGTGCGCCCACACCCCCTGGGCGCGCCCCCTATCTCATGGGCCCACGGTGGCCCCCCTCCACATATTCTTGCACCCATACACTCCATCTTCCTCCCCAAAAAAACCCATCCAGCTCAAGCACGAGTTCTAGCTCATTTTGCTGCGATTTTCGATCTCCTTGCTCAAAGCTCCATTCACAAAACTACATTGGGAGATTGTTGCTTGGTATGTGACTCCTCCATTGGTCCAATTAGTTTTTGTTCTAGTGCTTTATTCATTGCAATTTTTGCTGCATAGGTGACCCTGTTCTTGAGCTTGCATGTCAAATTTATGAGGTCCCAAGTAATTCTAATGCATGATATAGGCTCTAGGCACTTGTGGGAGTAGTTGCTATCAATGTTGTTTAGTTTTATTCACTTTTATTTTGAAGTACTAAAAATTTCAGAATTTTTCATAGGAAAGAAATATGTCCAGGAGATGTACCAAGGTGGTTCCTCAACAAAGAGAGGACCTAGGCGTGCTATGCGCGAGCAAGACGATGAACCACCAAGGGAAGCTAAAGTGCGGGCTTGTGAGTGGCCATCATAAGAGTTTATGGTTAATGCAGGCATCAAGGATGAATTTGACGCGTATGTGCGTAACGCCGATCTTGAGGACTTCATACAAGATAAGTGTCCTCGGTACTACCAATTGACTAATTCACTCGTGAGAAGGTTTAAATTTTTATCTTCACGTAATTCTCAGAATGTCCTGTTTGATATTTATGATGAATCTTATACCATGGACCTAGAAGATTTTACTACTGCTTGCAAACTCCCGCAGTGGGGCAATGTTCATGAACCCCGCAAATCTGAATATAAAGATTTTCTAGCTAGTATCACTGCGGGAAAATATAGGGATATAGCACAAGCTACCATAGGGAGCATTCATTTTCCTGCTATACATTATTTTGCTCTTTTCATTGGTAGATGCATTAACGGTAAAGATGAAGCATGTCACATGTGTGTCCCTGATCTTTGTGTCCTCAAGAGTGTTTTATTAGGTAATAAAGATTACAACTTGGGGGCAATAGTTGCACGTAGGTTGCATAATAATGGTATTTCTGGAGATTTATTTGGAGGAATTTATGCGACCCGTGTTGCTAATTATCTTGGTATACCTCCACGTGAGGGTGATTTAGAGTTACCTGCCGCTTATTTAGATTATGACGCGATGGTCAGACATCATTTTCTTTTGAGGAATGAACAATTCCTCCAGTGTCGACTAATCTTTGACAAACGTCGCGCTGTCCATGTTACTCTTCCTGCTCCTTCTCTTTTTTATTACCAAGCAAAACGAAGATATGTTGTTACCAGGGAGGAGGTAGCAGAACACGAGGGGAGAGCGGAGGCAGCTCGCCAACATGTCGTAGCTCAGGAGGCATTGGCTACTGCAGCTCAGTACGACCCCGGTTATAACTTCGGATATCAGCCAGGCTATCATTGGCATTAGACTAACTTAGGCCAAAAGCCTAAGCTTGGGGGAGTACGTATTTCTCACCGACTTTATATTCATGTTCACACACTATTCTAGTTGTCGGTGCTCATACTCTTTCATTGTATTATCCATACTAGTTTAATTTCTTTTTCTAGTTTTCTTCTTGTGTATTTGATAAACCTTATGAAAAAACAAAAAAAATTAGTTAGTTTAATTTCCATGCTTGTAGTAGTAATTAGAATGAAAACCCAAAAAGATTTCTCGTTCTTCTTTTACTTGTTGGGAGCTTTCCCGTGTAAATAGTTTCTTTTCTTTTCTTTGAGGGTCAAGAGTAGAAGACCATAATGAAAATGCTTAGTGGCTCTCATATGCATGATTGTTGATTTAATTTAGAGCCCATATTACCTTGTCTTCTCTCTTGAATTGAATGCTTGCAGATTCCAGCTTAGTCCAATGCACGTGCACTATTATTATTATACACACCGTTCAGTCGTGCAAGTGAAGGCAATAATGACGATTTATGATGGACTGGTTGAGATGAGAAAAGCTGGTATGAACTCGACCTCTCTTATTTTTGTAAATATGATGAGTTCATCGTTCCTGATTCAGCCTATTATGAAGTAAACATATTTGCAATGACATTTAGAGATTATAGTTGCTTATGCCATGCTTAATTAGCTAGGAGCTTATAATGGTTTACCTTGCGTGCCAACATGCTATTAAAATGATTGTGATGTGGTATGATGAGATGGTATCCTCCTTTGAATGAATTGAGTGACTTGACTTGGCACATGTTCACGCATGTAGTTGAAACAAAATCAACATAGCCTTCACGATATTTATGTTTATGGTGGATTATATCCTACTCATGCTTGCACCTGGTGTAAATTCATGAAACACTTTTGCCCTTGTTTTGGACTCTAACTTGCATGATTTAAATGAAACTAACCCGGACTGACGCTTTTTTTAGCAGAACTACCATGGTGTTGTTTAATGTGCAGAAAAAAAAGTTCTCGGAATGACCTGAAAATGCACAGAGATAACTTTTGGAAAATATAAAAAATATTGGCAAAATAATCAAGGTCAGGGGGGCCACACCCTGTCCACGAGGGTGGGGGGCGCGCCCCCTATCTCGTGGGCCCCTGATGCTCCACCGACCTCAACTCCAACTCCATATATTCCGTTTCGCGAAGAAAAAAATCAAAGAGAAAGTTTCATCGCGTTTTATGATATGGAGCCGCCGCCAAGCCCTAATCTCTCTCGGGAGGGCTGATCTGGAGTCCGTTCGGGGCTCCGGAGAGGGGGATTCATCGCCGTCGTCATCATCAACCATCCTCCATCACCAATTTCATGATGCTCACCGCCGTGCGTGAGTAATTCCATCGTAGGCTTGCTAGACGGTGATGGGTTGGATGAGATTTACCATGTAATCAAGTTAGTTTTGTTAGGGTTTGATCCCTAGTATCCACTATGTTCTGAGATTGATGTTGCTATGACTTTGCTATGCTTAATGCTTGTCACTAGGGCCCGAGTGCCATGATTTCAGATCTGAACCTATTATGTTTTCATGAATATATGTGAGTTCTTGATCCTATCTTGCAAGTCTATAGTCACCTATTATGTGTTATGATCCGACAACCCCGAAGTGACAATAATTGGGATACTTCTCGGTGATGACCGTAGTTTGAGGAGTTCATGTATTCACTCTGTGTTAATGCTTTGGTCCGGTACTCTATTAAAAGGAGGCCTTAATATCCCTTAGTTTCCACTAGGACCCCGCTGCCACGGGAGGGTAGGACAAAAGATGTCATGCAAGTTCATTTCCATAAGCACATATGATTATATTCGAAATACATGCCTACATTACATTGATGAACTGGAGCTAGTTGTGTGTCACCCTATGTTATAGCTATTACATGAGGAATCGCATCCAACATAATTATCCATCACTGATCCAATGCCTATGAGCTTTTCACATATTGTGCTTCGCTTATTTACTTTTCCGTTGTTACTGTTACAATTATTACAAAACTGCTATTGTTACTTTTGCCACTGTTACCATTACTATCATACTACTTTGCTACTAAATACTTTGTTGCAGGTACTAAGTTATCCAGGTGTGGTTGAATTGACAACTCAACTGCTAATACTTGAGAATATTCTTTGGCTCCCCTTGTGTGGAATCAATTAATTTGGGTTGGATACTCTACCCTCGAAAGCTGTTGCGATCCCCTATACTTGTGGGTCATCAAGTATCTTAATAAACTCCGATTCATGTGTGTCTCTCCCAAAAGGTGTGTACATCAAGGATGATTGTGTTAAACTAAAAATCAAAGACTCAAATCATACAAGACGTCCAAGCAAAACACATATCATGTGGTGAATAAAAATATAGCATCAAGTAAAGTTACCGATGGACGAAGACGAAAGAGGGGATGCCTTCCGGGGCATACCCAAGCTTAGTGACGGTGTCCTGGACTAGGGGGTACTCAACGCGTCGTCTCCCAATCAGTTGGATTGGGCTGAGGACCCCCATGGCCGTATACTCATGGGCCAGTCCGGACAGCTGCCGCATACAAGGAAGAATCCATAAGACTTGGCGATCAAGACAAGGACTCCTCCCCCACCGGCGTATTCGGCTAGGACTCTTGTTATCCTAGGCCTATGGTGCATTATATAAACCGAGGCCAGGCTAGTCGATAGATATATACAACAACACTCGTACCATAGGCTAGCTTCTAGGGTTTAGCCTCTCTGATCTCGTGGTAGATCAACTCTTGTACTACCCATATCATCAATATTAATTAAGCAGGAGTAGGGTTTTACCTCCATCGAGAGGGCCCGAACCTGGGTAAAAACATCGCATCCTTGCCTCCTGTTACCGTTGATCCTAAGACGCACTGCTTGGGACCCCCTACCCAAGATCCGCCGGATTTGACACCGACATTGGTGCTTTCATTGAGAGTTCCGCTGTGTGATCGACGAAAGGATCAATGGCTCGACTACAGGTCAATTGCGACGTCGGCTTCTTCGTCACCAGCTCGACTGGTCACCTTGGCTTGACCGAGGACTGTGCCCTACCTCCGATCGTCATGTTCGGATGAAGGCCTTCATCAACACCAACTCCTATCTCTATCAAGATCATGGAGGAGTCATCCATGGAGCTCGGGGGCTCAACGTCAACATTGCCCTCAGGCGACCGTGCTGTTTTTCTGGACAGCAAACTTGTATCCGCCGCCACCGCCTCCTCGAGTGTCGCTTAAACGATTACTTCGGTGGAATTGTGCGGAATTAAGTCTACAACAACCCTGCAAAACTTTCGTCGAATTCCGATGGAGGAATCTCCGGCAATCTCCGATATACCGGAGCCCTGTTGAATCTGGACGAGAATCCGGACGAGTTTAGGGCGTGGTATCCTGCATCTAGCTCGGATGTCCTTTGGAGGATCCAACCGTTGATTTGCTGAGGAATTCCCATATCTACCACCTGCCAAAAATTCAGCTCGATCCGACCGTCCAAACTCCGGAAAACTTCCGATTAGTGCATCACTTTTTGGATCTGTTTTCTGCACGAGAACGAATCCGACCCGAATTCATCTTCTTTATGAACGGGATCTCGGACATCCTTTTTGAAGAAAGTTTTTGTATTGGGTGTTGTGTTTTATTCTCAAACACATCCCAGTAGTATTAAAAGTATTCTTGCAATACGAACTTCACCGTCGCGCCGGTGTCAAACCAGCCCGACAACATCACTCTACGGCGGCCGACCTGCGTTAGACACGTCGTCGCTTTGTTGAGCCGAGCTCAATTTCTTCGGATCATCATCTCGGCCAGCCGAACAATAGTTCGGCATCGCTAAGGATAAATCGTCACCAACATCGCCGTCCCACGTATTACACGGAGCGGGCACACCTGCATCGCCACACGGTCACTTCATCAAGCCGGCATCGACCACGTCACGACCTGCATCGCTGGACCGGGGGCTTCATCATCTCTTCATCAACCTACTCCGGAGACTTCGGCGTCGCTGGCCGACCCGCTCCATCACGTTAGCTGGACCGATGGCTTTGCCTCGGCGAGCCAACCTTTGCCAACATTGCAATGCCGTTGCTTTATCGCCCATCAGGCGATAGGTGTGCGGATCGAGTCCCAATTTTGGGAATCACCTTTCTTCGGATTGCTACAATAAATAAGCCAGGTGCTATTAATCCTAGTATTTTTTGCTTGTTAGGATTCATTTTTTCCAATGAATTATTACTCTGGTTTGTCCGTCATATGTACGCAGGTCTATCAAATGGTGGCCGCATTAACGACGGTCGCATGGTGGTTCGGTCAATTTCCGTACATAGTCCGGCGAACGTCGCATCCGGAACTCGAACCGACCTGTGAATTCAGGCCTTGCCATGCCTTTACCGCATCACGCCGCCGCCCTGCATTGACATTGACTTTGGTGACAGGCCTTATTTCTTTTATTACTCACTTTGCATAAATTATTTGTTATGCAACGAATTTTTTTTATTTTTATTATTATTACTATTATCTCCGGTTTGCACTATTTTTTGTGCACAGGAAAATGATCCAGCCGGACTATATCCTTTGGCGTCACATCGGCTCGACGGGGGGCTTCGTCAACACTTCATTACCTCATGCCGGGGACTTCGGCATCACCCTGCCGTCCTGCATTGACCGTGCTATGTCACCACTTCGGAGTGCCGAGCTCTTTGCTCCGCCACCTCGGGACCGGCTCGGGGATGGAACCTTGTCCCGCATCAAGCTCGGACCGCGTCATCAATACCGAACACATTAACTGGCTAAGTTGTCTTCATGCTCAAAGTTTTAAATTTTTAACTTGTGTTCAGCTCAGCCAAGCATTATACATTTTTGGAAAAAAGTTGCTTGTAAAAATTTCCTTGTCCAAACTTTGTTTGTGACGCGCAAATTCAAATACCCCATTTACTTGGGGGCTTCCTTCATGAAGCTTTTTCCTCTTGCATATGGTTATACTTGTACGGCTTCGTTCCTTGTTCGTGTATTACGCCACAATATGCACCATGTTGACTTAAGCGATTTGCAAGCTGGGTTGCCTGGCTCCTGTGCTTACCCCTACGTTCCCGATTGTTCGGCTAGGGAGTAAAGGTAGCACCTCTGCGATTGTCACGATCGGGTCACCCGAGCCGGACCTCAGACTGGGTGAAGCCGAAAGCTAGCGTTCTTATTGTTTTCAATCATGGTTGGCACACAACGGAACTCATATGTACAAAAAATCTATTGCACAAGTCTCATAATAACGATGAGCACCGAAGAAAGGTATCGGTGGGGGTACTATTTTCTTTGAAGATGCTTCTTACTCTTTGCAGTAATATAGCATAAGTTCCCTGAGCGCGCTTTGTCTGTTACAGACTTATGACCTGATTGCCTGGTTATTGGAAACACCGTCGATATTCTCGACAGATGGAGTACATAACACTTTTCGGTCCTTGACCAAAGAGGGAGAAGCCGACGGTCGGTTAAGACGCGTTTAAAGTTCGGTTGAACATAGATATGATATAAGTACTTCGGTACATGCAATCATGCTTTTACCCAAGTCACTTGGGGGCTCTTAAATTTATATGAGCCGTTTTATGATAAGTGTTTTTCTTCTTAGTCGTTGCAAAAAAAATTATTATTTATCACTCCTTTTTTCGACACAAGTGTGCGGTCACTAGCCGGGGAGCCTAATTTCTCTCTCAAAGCCGCTAGAGTTTAGTTTGCTAAACTGGCCTAGTAAGAAGTACCCCGCCTTCGGGATAGGAGGTTGAAGCCGTAGGCTGACCCGCTTGAAGTTTTGAGATAGGATGTGTCATGTTAAAGCACGGCAGAAGCACCTTTTTTCTAAAGTTCAATTTTCGGATTGGCACCGAACACTTGATCTAGTTCGGACATTAACCTTTTGAATAAGTTTTTTAGCTTTTCGAGCCCATGGCACTTTTAAACTATCTGTGTGTTTTCAGCACAAGTCTCGCAGTGCAACGCCAGACACCTTTAGAGATTCGGCAAAAACATTCTCGGATATTGCTATATATGCATCGGTTTCGAATTGTGTCTTCTGTCAATAGTTGGGTTGCCTGGCTCCTGCGCTTGCCTCCTATGTTCCGCTTTGTTCGACTAGGTGTGCAAAGGGAGAACCACTACGATTGTGCTTCCAGCTCACATGGTTAAGCACCTCAGTGGAGAAAGTCGAAAACTGACTGTCACAATAAGCGTAAACTGGTCGGTGATCCGATGACGGCGTTAAACGATGGGCCATTCATAACAATGGCCAAAGTGTTTATGGCTTGACCTCGACTGTCGCCGAACACTACCGGGGGCTATTAACTGGCCTCCCAAACTAAATCCTCGATATTTTGCTCTTACATTGGAGCTGAGGTTTCATGATCATGCTTAGCATGACAACCCAAAGAAAGGAACCGATCGCAGGACTATTTTCTTTGGAAGACATTTCTTCTATTAAACAGTAATATAACATGTCTCTCCGCGTACCTTTGTTTATAAAATCGTATGGCCAGATTGCCTTGTTTGTTGTAAATCTTTGCCCTCATAAAGGCTTTATGAAGTAGGACAAACACTCCTCGGCTATTGGCCGAGGAGGTGGAAGCCGATGGTCGGTCAGCAAAGTTTTGTACAATGCGGATCCGAGCATTAATGACTTAATGTACTTGGATACATAGAGTCATTACACATAATTTATGATTTTACTATGGATATCGATCCTTAATTCGGCCTCCCGTGCCCGCATTAAGGCTCGGGGGCTATTGGGCTTCGGGCTTATTATTTACAAATATTAAAGGGGCACATCGATCCCCTGGTCTGGTGTTGCCACCCGACCAGTGTCTCGGGGGCTACTGCATTGCCTGTTCTATGCAGAAAATTTTAAGTCCAATACAGTTTCCGAGGAGATTTTGATCCTTAGGTTGGTCGGCCGCACCCAACCTGAGTCTCGAGGACTGAGCACGCCGCTTTTTGTGTCCCGAAGTATTCTGCCGAGTTAGGACTTGATCCTCAGACCGATTTTGCAAATCAACTTGAGTCTCAGCGGCTATGGGGATCAGCGGTCTTATGTCATCCTTCATGTGCATCTCGGGTTTTAGACCGATACCCACCTTGAGGGCTAGTGGCTATGTATCTCGGCAGAGAATAAATTGCACCAATCAAAAATATTGATAAAAATCGGCACACATTTGAGGAGGTGCACCACCTTGGAAGCAGTCCGGCATAAAGCTCGGGCGCTAGTGGCTGGCTCCATAGAGGGCATTTCCGGCATTAAGCTCGGCTTAACTCCTTCAAACTTCTTTGAACCAAGGTGATTTACGACACCTCGGATACAGTCCGGCGTTGGAGCTCGGATACATAGTCCGGCGTTGGAGCTCGGATAGAGTCCGGCGTTGAAGCTCGGATACATAGTCCGGAGTTAGAGCTAGGTAGCAGTCCGGCATTGGTGCTCGGTTGCAAAAGATACCTCGAATGCAGTCCGGCGTTGGAGCTCGGACGCAAGAGGACGTTGCCGCCCGGGAACAACTTCAAACCCGAGGTATGGCATAAAAATAACAAGGCATTGATAAAGGCCGGAAACTTAAAGGGGCTCCTCGGATACCCGACGTATAAACTTGTCGAATGCATTTCGGCGATCCTCAAGATCGAAGATGATAAGATTTGTTGAACCAGTTTTCAAGACCGGCAATCGAAGATGAAGAACAGCTCGGAAGAATCGAGGAGTGTCCCTAACTTGAAGACCGGTTCGGGGGGCTACTGACGGTGTCCTGGACTAGGGGGTACTCAATGCGTCATCTCCCGATCAGTTGGATTGGGCCGAGGACCCCCATGGCCGTATACTCATGGGCCAGTCCGGACAGCTGCCGCATACAAGGAAGAATCCATAAGACTTGGCGATCAAGACAAGGACTCCTCCCCCACCGGCGTATTCGGCTAGGACTCTTGTTATCCTAGGCCTCTGGTGCATTATATAAACCGAGGCCAGGCTAGTCGATAGATATATAGAACAACAATCATACCATAGGCTAGCTTCTAGGGTTTAGCCTCTCTGATCTCGTGGTAGATCAACTCTTGTACTACCCATATAATCAATATTAATCAAGCAGGAGTAGGGTTTTACCTCCATCGAGAGGGCCCGAACCTGGGTAAAAACATCGTGTCCCTTGCCTCCTGTTACCGTTGATCCTAAGACGCACTTCTTGGGACCCCCTACCCGAGATCCGCCGGATTTGACACCAACACTTAGGCTTTTGGTTGTCCTTGAATTTTACATTGGGGTGCCTTGGGAATCTCCAAGCTTAGGCTCTTGCCACTCCTTATTCCATAGTCCATCGAATCTTTACCCAAAACATGAAAACTTCACAACACAAAACTTAACAGAAAACTCGTAAGCTCCGTTAGTATAAGAAAATAAATCACCACTTAGGGACTGTTATGAACTCATTATAAATTCATATTGGTGTAATATCTACTGTATTCCAACTTCGCTATGGTTCATACCCTCGGATATTACTCATAGATTCATCAAAATAAGCAAACAACACATAGAAAACAGAATCTGTCAGAAATAAAATAGTCTGTAGTAATCTTTAACTCTAGAATACTTATGTAACTCCAAAACTCCTACCAAATTAGGAAAGCCTGAGAAATTTGTGTACCAATCCATATAAAAACGAATCACATCAAAAGCACGTTTCTGTGAAATGTAAAAACTAATTTACTTGGCGCAAAAGTTTCTGATTTTCAGCAGGATCAACACAACTATCACCGTAAGCTATCCTAAAGGTCTTACTTGGTACTTTATTGAAACAAAAGCTATAAAACATGATTACTACAGTATCATAATCATGTGGACACACAAAAAGAGTAAGGATAAATATGGGGTTGTCTCCCAACAAGTGCTTTTCTTTAATGCCTTTTTAGCTAGGCATGATGATGACAATGATGCTCACATAAAAGATAAGAATTGAAACATAACGGGAACATCTTGAAGAATATGACAAGCACATTTAAGTCTAACCCACTTCCTATGCATAGGCATTTTGTGAGCAAATAACTTATGGGAACAAGAAGCAACTAGCATAGGAAAGCAAAACAAGCATAACTTCAAGATTTTCAACACATAGAGAGGAAACTTGATATTATTGCAACTCCTACAAGCATATATTCCTCCCTCATAATAATTTTCAGTAGCATCCTGAATGAATTCAACAATATAACCATCACATAAAGAACTTTTTTCATGATCCCCAAGCATATAAATTTTATTACGCTCCACATAAGCGAAATTCTTCTTATTCGGGATAGTGGGAGTATCATAAGAAACTCGAATACTATAAATTGTTTCCACATTAAAAGAGTAATGTTCAGAAAAAGGGTAATCATAATCATGACAAGTTTTATAAATATAATCATCACTACTTTTTATAGAATAAGTATCATCACAATAATCATCATAAGTAGCAACTTTGTTCTCATCATAATCAATTGAAACCTCTTCCAAGATAGTGGAATCATTACTAAATAAAGTCAAGACCTCTCCAAATCCACTTCCATAATTATCACAATAATATTCAACACCTTCCAAAATAGGGGGGTCATTACTTCCTAAAGTTGACACTCTTCCAAACCCACTTTCATCAATATAATGATCATAAATAGGAGGCATGCTATCATCATAATAAATTTGCATGTCCAAACTTGGGAGGTTAAAAATATCATCTTCAATAAGCATAGCATCCCCAAGCTTGGTACAAACATTAATTACATAAAATAAATTCTCAAACAAGTCATTCTCATCAAACATAGCATCCCCAAGCATGGGCCTTTTCATATCATAAGCATAATCACTCTCATAATTAATAGTATGGATAGCACCAATAATATAGCAATTATCATCATCACAATGAGCAATAGGAACAACATCATTTGGGAGGGATACCTTTTTACCTTTACTTCTCCGTCTTTTCTTTTTCTTCTTCACATTGTGTGTGGGTTTAATTCTCTTTTTGGATCTCCTGATTAATGAGATTGGTTGAATAGAAGGCTCCTCCTCGTTACCTAATTCATCATAAGAAATAATAGGAAGATATTGGGAAGTCTCTTCCCTTTCATTAATGTTCTCTTCATCTTCTATTTGTTTTCTTGTCTGTAATTGGCAATATATGGATTTTTAATGCAATTCACCGCATAATATATATAAATTTCCTCTAGATCAAAATCAAGAACTTTATCAAGGACAAATTCTGCAATATCCTTAGTAATACGCTTGATTTCTTCATAACCCACAAGCAAACTAAGTTCATTATGATGTGCAAGGGAAATCAAGTCATCACAATTTTTGGACACGATTCAATCATGAAACAATTTGCATTGGAGATTTAAATGATCACGTTCATTGCCAAGTTCACAAGGATGGCAAAGAAACTTTAAAATTTCAGCACAAACATCTAGCCTTTCTTGCAATCATTTAGTTTCTAAATACTTATGCCTCTTGCAATATCTATCTTCCCTATTTGGTGTGTAGTTGCAAACTCTATGCACTCCACAAAAGTTGACATGCTTATAAGAGACATTTTCATCATGACTAGTGCAATCATCATTAGTACTATGGATATTCAAAGAGTTCATACTAACAACGTTGCAATCATGCTCATCATTCAAACATTTAGTGCCAAAGATTTTAATGCATTCTTCTTCTAGCATTTTGGCACAATTATCGGAATCCTTATTTTCATGAAAGACATTAAAAAGATGAAGCATTCACCTCATTAATAGACCAAACTAGTGATAAAACAAGAAACTAAAAGATTCGATTGCAAGATCTAAAGATATACCTTCAAACACTCACCTCCCCGGCAATGGCGCAAGAAAAGAGCTTGATGTCTACTAGGCAACCTTCTCCTTGTAGACGTTGTTGGGCCTCCAAGTGCAGATGTTTGTAGGACAGTAGAAAATTTCCCTCAAGTGGATGACCTAAGGTTTATCAATCCGTGGGAGGCGTAGAATGAAGATGGTCTCTCTCAAATAACCCTGCAACCAAATAACAAAGAGTCTCTTGTGTCCCCAACACACCCAATACAACGGTAAATTGTATAGGTGCACTAGTTCGGCGAAGAGATGGTGATACAAGTGCAATGTGGATGGTAGATATAGGTTTTTGTAATCTGAAAAAATATAAAAACAGCAAGGTAACTAATGATAAAAGTGAGCGAAAATGGTATTGTAATGCCTTGAAACAAGGCCTAAGGTTCATACTTTCACTAGTGCAAGTTCTCCCAACAATAATAACATAACTGGATCATATAACTATCCCTCAACATGCAACAAAGAGTCACTCCAAAGTCACTAATAGCGAAGAACAAACTAATAGATTATTGTAGGGTATGAAACCACCTCAAAGGTATTCTTTTTTATCAATCCATTAGGTTCCTATAAGTGGCACAAACATCCCTAGAGTTCGTAGTAAAATAACACCTTAAGACACAAATCAACCAAAACCCTAATGTCACCTAGATACTCCAATGTCACCTCAAGTATCCGTGGGTATGATTATACAATATGCATCACACAATCTCAGATTCATCTATTCAACCAACACAAAGAACTTCAAAGGGTGCCCCAAAGTTTCTACCCGAGAGTCAAGACGAAAACGTGTGCCAACCCCTATGCATAAGTTCACAAGGTCACTGAACCCGCAAGTTGATCATCAAAACATACATCAAGTGGATCACTTGAATATCCCATTGTCACCACAGATAAGCACATGCAAGACATACATCAAGTGTTCTGAAATCCTTAAAGACTCAATCCGATAAGATAACTTCAAAGGGAAAACTCAATCCATTACAAGAGAGTAGAGGGGGAGAAACATCATAAGATCAAACTATAATAGCAAAGCTCGCATTACAACAAGATCGTGCCAAATCAAGAACACGAGAGAGAGAGATCAAACACATAGCTACTGGTACATACCCTCAGCCCCGAGGGTGAACTACTCCCTCCTTGTCATGGAGAGCGCCGGGATGATGAAGATGGCCATCGGTGATGATTCCCCCCTACGGCAGGGTGCCGGAACAGGGTCCCGATTGGTTTTTGGTGGCTACGGAGGCTTGCGGCGGCAGAACTCCCGATCTAGGTTATTTTCTGGAGGTTTCTGTATTTATAGGAATTTTTGGCGTAGGTCACACATCAGGGGGGTCTCCGAGGCGTCCATGAGATAGGGGGCGCGCCCAGGGGGTGGGCCCGTCCCCCACCCTCGTGGGCAGCCCGGGACTCTTGTGGACCAACTCTTTTACTCTGGGGCTTCTTTTGGTAAAAATCATCAAAAATTGGCACGTCAAGTGGACTCCGTTTGGTATTCCTTTTCTGTAAAACTCAAAAGCAAGGAAAAACCAGAAACTTGCACTAGGCTCTAGATTAATAGGTTAGTCCCAAAAATCATATAAAATAGCATATAAATGCATATAAAACATCCTAGATGGATAATATAATAGCATGGAACAATCAAAAATTATAGATACGTTGGAGACGTATCAGGTTTCCAACCCTAGGCGCCTTGGGCCCTTGGGGCGCACCAGCCCACTAGGGGGTTGGTTCCCACCCTTGTTCAGCCCATTAAGTCCCCCGTGGCAGGTGGCCCCACCCAGTGGACCCCTAGACACATTTCGGTGGTCCCGGTACAATACCGATAACCCCCGAAACCATTCCGGTGACTGAAACTAGACTTCCCATATATAAATCATTTCCTCTGGACCATTCTGGAACTCCTCGTGACGTCCGGGATCTCATCCGGGACTCCGAACAACCTTCAGCAACCACATACAATTTCCCATAACAACTGTAGTGTCACCGAACTTTAAGTGTGTAGACCCTACAGGTTTGGGAACCATGCAGACATGACCGAAACATCTCTCCGGCCAATAATCAAAAGAGGGATCTGGATACCCATGTTGGCTCCCACATGTTCCACGATGATCTCATCGGATGAACCACTATGTCGGGGATTCAATCAATCCCGTATACAATTCCCTTTATCCACCGGTATGTTACTTGCCCGAGATTCGATCGTCGGTATCCCTATACCTCGTTCAATCTCGTTATCGGCAAGTCTCTTTACTCATTCCATAATGCATGATCCCATGACTAACTCCTTAGTCACATTGAGATCATTATGATGATGCATTACCGAGTGGGCCCAGAGATACCTCTCCATCATACGGAGTGACAAATCCTAGTCTCGATTCGTGCCAACCCAACAGACACTTTCGGAGATACCTATAGTGCACCTTTACAGCCACCCAGTTACGTTATGACGTTTGGTACACCCAAAGCATTCCTACGGTATCCGGGAGTTGCACAATCTCATGATCTAAGGAAATGATACTTGACATTAAAAAAGCTCTTAGCAAACGAACTACACGATCTTGTGCTATGCTTAGGATTGGGTGTTGTCCATCACATCATTCTCCTAATGATGTGATCCTGTTATCAACGACATCCAATGTCCATGGTCAGGAAACCACAACCATCTATTGATCAACGAGCTAGTCAACTAGAGGCTTACTAGGGACATATTACAGTCTATGTATTCACACATGTATTACGGTTTCCGGTTAATACAATTATAGCATGAACAACACACAATTATCATGAACAAGGAAATATAATAATAACCATTTTATTATTGCCTCTAGGGCATATTTCCAACAATACCAATACCGGTGATGCTCCGTCACAACACCGGCAACGCTCCGAGATGCTCCATTTCAACACCGATGATGCTCCGGCGGCCCGAGGATGCTACATAGCAACACCGACGATTCTCCAGGATGCTTCATAGCAACTTCGGCAATGCTCCATACCAAAACCGGTGATGCATTGAAGCTCCGCCCCGCGCCCACAGCACCACGCGTGTTGTGTTGTCAGTTTCCGCCGCCGGCGAGATAAGCAGGTCGCAGCACCTTGCAATACCTCCCATGGCAGCAGCTTCTGGCGGCACATCATTGCAACCCTCGCCGGAGCTTTGACAACCCCCGCGGCGCTTCATTGATGTTCCGACGCCTGTGCACGAGTGTTTCTACTCCATCATCTAGTATTTTAACAAGAATTTTCTTTAGATACCAACATCAGTGGCTATAATTTGAATATCTGAAATGTGTAGATGTGAAGGGTGTGTTCAACTCATTTTAGAACTTTTATAAAAGAAATTCAGTCTGAAACTAGATTGGAAACTATTTTGCTTTCAGAGAGAAGTAATAACTCTAGAGTAAGAAATCGAGGTTGCAAGAACAGAACCCCTACTTGAAGTGAGTACTCTTTCTTTTCAGCCAATACTTCTTAATCTGAATTCCAAAATTGGGTGCACTTTTGACACGATATCAAACAAAACACAACAGACTTGTGAACCCAAGAAGCATTTCTAGGCACTGATGATGCAAGCATAAGTAGAGGCCACTAACCGCAGAATTCAACGAACCAAGACTGATGTCAGAAGCAATTGCACGGCGCTTTCATGTATCCCTGGAAGACTGCAGCTCTTGCATCTTTAGCCTGACCTGCTCCAGCATGTCCTGCATCTTAGTCCATTTTGCTTAGATTCGGCTTTCACTTGCTTCATTATCTTCCCCACAATCTCGTCAGAAGCACACAAAACGAGGGTCGCCCTCCTCTCATCGCAGCCGCACCACAGTAGACGAAGTGCCTCACCATGGGAAGCAGCGTCCCCAGGCCCGCAGCAGGAGCCACACCTCTCCCCCCTCGCCGGCAGCACAATAATCCTCCACCGATGGCCAACGGCAACGTTTTCACTGCAGTGCCAACCACGGCACGGCAGCGCTCCATCGGAGCACCCGATGCCGCCGGCAAGCGTGCTCCATTGCATCACTGAGCGCTGCGTCGCAGCTCCGGGTCGCCGGCAAGCATCACATCACAGCACGGACAGTCGCCGGTGAAGCTCCATTGCAGCACCGACCGCTTGCATGGCAGCACCGACAGCCGCTGATGAAGCTCCACAGCACCGAGAGCTGCATGGCAGCACCGACAGCCGCCATTGAAGCTCCACTGTAGCACCACAGGGAGACTCTCCGCCCATTGTAGCACCGCCGCGCGACGCCCCATTGCAGCACCGGTGATCCCCCATGCACCGGCATCTACGGGCGGGCTTGCAGTGTGTTACAATTGTGTCGAATATTATTGTACAAGTTAGGTTACAGTTGGACTTGGTTTTGGACTGTGTGTAGACAGGGTAGGAGTTGTGTCCTAATAGGACACTTGTATCCAGGGCTCTCGTATATAGCGGGGGTAGACACACGATGTTACCTATACCAACATAATAGCACGAGCACGCGGGGGAGCCGGCGGCGTGTGCTGGCGCCCGGGCAGCCGGAGTGCGGTATTGTAACGGTGTCATGGGGAGGAGCGCCCATAGTCATTGCCCCGGGGTGTAGCCATATCGGTGAACCTCGTTAACAAATCTCGGTGTCGTGCTTGTGTGATTGCTTGGTCCTCGGTAGATTGACTGTGCGTCTCGGATTTATTCTAACAAGTGGTATCAGAGTAAGGTTCGAAGAGGTTGCGGTTCTTTGATCTAGAGAAAGAAGTGCTGATGTTTTGATCAACGGTGTTTGCATGAGAAGTCGGCGACGCGGCGTATGCAGGCGAGAGGGGATCGGGATACATCTGAACTCGAGAAGCAGCAACCGGAAGGCAGCAGCAGTCGTACGGCAGGATCGGATCATGGTGTCAAGCGAGCAATTGGAGCGAAGCAGCAGCGACGCGTGCACGTGCAGCGGACGACCTAGCGTACAACGGCGGCGGATCGTAGTGTTTTCGATCGAATCCAAGACGAGCCAGGCCAGACGCAAGCACTCGGCTCGAGAGGCCGGCGTAGCGTGGCAGGCCGCGCGGAAGCTAGGCGGGGCACTGGCCCAGGTAGAAGTTGGGCTGGCCAGCTTAAGGCGCACAACACGCAGGAGCCGTGCAACAGTATGGTTGTGCGAGGCTGGGTTGATTTGGTGCGTACGAAGTCATGGATGCTACAGGAGGTTGCAGAGGTGTGAAGGCATGAGGTTTGTTTGATGAAAAAAGGGCAAGTGCGTAGAGGCAAGAAGCAGATCAATCTAGCGAACAAGAATCACAAGGCGGCTGATACACTGAAAGAGGCATTTGGCTTAAGGCAATCTATCTAGAAGCATTGATGGTTGTGCAAAAGGTGGAGCAGCACGTGAGACCAAAGGAGATTCTAGTTTTCTTGGTTGGATTAGTACAGTACAGGTGCTTGAATACGTTGCAGAAGCAAGCCTGTTTACATGGAAGCCGATGATCATGTGATGTAGGATTTTCGCGTAAGATGATTTGGGAGCCTGAAGCGCGTCGTGCGGGATCATGCATACATAGGACGTCAAGCAAGGCACGGAGTGCGTGCGGACACGACGCAGGGTGTAGCATGGTTGCAGTCGGGTTATTTCGGCTGGGTCCGACTGAACTGTCTGACGGATTGACGGGAATGTCGGTCAAAGCAGAAGATGGTGGTGATTTCAGCGACGACGACATAGGAGCGTGATGCTGATGGTGGCCGACTTCTGGGGCATGGAAACACGTGGTGCAGGCTTGAGGGCTTGTGCGGCTTCGACAGACTATTGCGCAGGGTTGATTCAAGATGGTACACATGAGAGCTTGAAGTCAACAGGGCGCGGGAGGGTGGCAAGTACAACCACCATGGAGTCATGTTGAAGGTGGAGTTGGAGTCTGATGGATGAGTACACTCTGTGCTGATGGAGGGGCTACGGCGTAAATGCATGGAGAGTCGAAGCATATTTCAGCGGGATAGCGAGAGACACGTGGGTCGGATTGGGTACCAATGGTTTGATGGAGACATGATACTCGGCATCGGTCGGTAATGATCGATGGTTCTCTGTAGTAGGGGTTTGAGTGGTGTGGGTCTGTAGCCCTAGAGACTCGACCAGGACAGCAGAGGCTCGGCGCGGTGATAGCGGTGAGGCGTGCGGTAAGCACGGGGCACAACGACGGGCCAAGGCACTAGCGGTCAGACGTGTGGTCACACAAATTGTGCAGGGGGTGCTGAAGTAGTGTTGACGAGTACCAGATTCAAGTTGGTGACTGGGTCTATCGGTGCCGGAAGATGGACATGAGTTGACCATGGAGAATCTAAGAAAGTGGCGGAAAGTCTGAAATTGTCAAAAGCTGAGAAAGTACATGGCCGTATATTCTGTGGTGTTTAGTGCACATGGCAAAGTGCGGATGACATGTACAGAAGGAGGCGGAGTGCTATAGCTATGGGACATGTCAGAGACTATCCGGAAAAAAGGGTGAGACAACTGTGAATTTGACTCAGGGTGACACAGGGCGACGGTGAATTTTCTTCAAGTTTCAGATAGACGGTCATGAAACAACGGTGAAGTTGAGTTCAGGTAACTCTTATATGTGACGTCCAATATGTGAATTGTTCACTTTCACGCAGACAGTGGTCGGTGTGTGATGGCATTGAACGGATTCTCCGAAAGTTGGGAGTACAAAGTAGAGTAATGGGAAACTTAATTTTGCTCAAGTATTGACTGTGAAGAAGATAAGAAGGGACTACAGTTGCAGGTGGAGTCGCATGGAGTCTGGGAGTAGCAGCGGTACTCACGGCGTATCTCAAGTCCAATGTACATGGAAGTTCGACGCATGGATGAATCCAAGTTGGTGGAGAATATTCGCCAAGGTGGAGTTTGTTAGAATTGTGTCGAATATTATTGTACAAGTTAGGTTACAGTTGGACTTGGTTTTGGACTGTGTGTAGACAGGGTAGGAGTTGTGTCCTAATAGGACACTTGTATTCTAGGCTCTTATATATAGCGGGAGTAGACACACGATGTAACCTATGCCAACATAATAGCACGGGCACGCGGGGGAGCCGGCGGCGTGTGCCGGCGCCCGGGCGGCCGGAGTGCGGTATTGTAGCGGTGTCTTGGGAAGGAGCGCTCATAGTCATTGCCCCGGAAATGTAGCCATATCGGTGAACCTCGTTAACAAATCTCGATGTCGTGTTTGTGTGATTGCTTGGTCCTCGGTAGATTGACGATACGCCTCGGATTTATTCTAACACAGTGGTCGTCATCTCCTAGCTGGCCACTGCACCACACGGGTACTGCGCTGATTGAGAAGAGAGATGGGCCAAGGGGCAGCAGAGGAGCATCGGCCTGAGGGACCGCTGGATCTCAGAGGTACGGGAAGAGTTGGGCCAACGACCCAGTTTGTGTGGCTAAGGTGCTCCTGTGGGGATAAGGACGAGGGTGAAGAAAGCGATGTGAAAGGCTCCACCGGGACGCGTGTCGCGCGTTAGAGGAGGCTTACGCCCCGCTGTAATCAGACGGCTGATTTTGAACATTTTCCAATCCAAATACAGGAGAGTGACAATGCACACGCCCTTAGCAAACCCATTCCTAAGAGCATCTACACTCGGACTTGATAAATACGACCACACAAATGCCCGCACACACGTCCGGACGCGTCCGCGGGCACTAATCGGACAGTTATGTTCGCTTCACCCACATCCCTCATATTTGAAACCTTAAACTCATACAACCCATGCAACACTACGTATAAACTATAAACACGATCAAGTAGCCAGATTAAAATTGCATGGCCGGACAAAAGCACATAGTTCATCAAAGGTTCATCGGCGGACAGTGCAAGTTCATACTACAAATAGTTAGAACATGGATAAAACATAAATAGAACGGGGAAGGGCGGAGGAAATCACCATTTCCTCACCGGCCCCTTCCCCTTCCAACCGCCGACGTGGCTGTGCCCCTCCTCCATATAGGTGTCGGCGTGCAGAGGTGTGCCGTCGTCTGAGCTGGAGGTGGAGCCGTCCATCAAGTCAGAGTCGAAGGTGCACCTTTTGTCGACCGCGTGAGAGAGCGGCAGAGGACCGACACAAGGAGCGCGACATCGGGATCGACGACGCACTCGGTACGGAACGACGCACTAACAGTGCCTCCCTCGTTGCTGCCCTCTCCCTCGCCCGCTGCTGCTCGTGCCTCGGACTCGCGTCCTCGTGTGTGTTGACACCGACACTGGCACGAGGACCCAGTGGTGGTCGGGTACCACTTCCAAAGCAGAGGGTGGTGGTGGGCGGCACACCTGAAGGAACGGAGCGGAGTGGTGGGAGCTGTCTGCGGCCGGGACAGGCCGGTGACATCGTCGGTGCCGCGTCGATGGGCGAGGGGCGCTGACGAAGTAGATCCGCCGCTGCCGGATCCGTGTTGGTTGAGCTGTGAACGCCTCAACGCGATGCAGAGGGTGACCTCCACATTATCGTCGGAGCCGAATTCCCCACCGGAGGCAGCGTTGTTGCGGCCGCCGGCCATCGAATGGGCTCGGAGGGGATCAGAAGAGGAGTGGACGAAGAGCGGACTGAGGTGAGGTTCAGATTGATTGCGGTCTAGGGTTTTTTGGATGGGGATATCTGTGGGGCATGCGTGGGCCAGGCTGGACCAAACCGACGTGACGGACGCGCCCGAACCATCCCATATTTGGACTGGATATGAGAGGTGCCTGACAGTCCGAACATTTGAGGACGGTTTAAGGTGTTGGGGAACGTTGCAGAAAACAAAATTTTCCTACTCGTTTCACCAAGATCATCTAGGAGTTCATCTAGCAATGAGTGAATAGATGCATCTACATACCTTGTAGATCGCGAGCGGAAGCGTTCAAAGAACGGGGATGATGTAGTCGAACACGACGTGATTCGAATCACCGGAGATCCTAGCACCGAACGGACGGCACCTCCGCGTTCAACACACGTACGGAAACAGCCACGTCTCCTCCTTCTTGATCCAGCAAGGAGGGGAGGAGAGGTTGAGGGAGATGGCACCAGCAGCAGCACGACGGCGTGGTGTTGATGGAGCTGCAGTACTCCGGCAGAGCTTCGCTAAGCAATAAGGAGGTGGAGGAGGTGTTGAGGAGGGAGAAGGAGGCAACCAAAGGCCAAGGACTCAAGGTATGAAGTCCCTCCTCTCCCCCACTATATATAGGGGTGCCAAGGGGCGTGGCCGGCCCTAGGAGATCCAATCTCCTAGGGGGTGCGGCGGCCAAGGGGGGTTTCCCTCCCCCCCAAGGCACCTAGGAGGTGCCTTCCACTAGTAGGACTCCTCCCCTTTGGAAACCCTAGGCGCATGGGCCTAGTGGGGCTGGTGCCCTTGGCCCAAGCAGGCCAAGGCGCACCCCCTACAGCCCATGTGGCCCCCGGGGATGGGTGGCCCCACCCGGTGGGCCCCCGGGACCCCTCCGGTGGTCCCGGTACAATACCGATAACCCCGAAACTTGTCCCGATGCCCGAAACAGGACTTCCCATATATAAATCTTTACCTCCGGACCATTCCGGAACTCCTCGTGACGTCCGGGATCTCATCCGGGACTCCGAACAACATTCGGGTTACTGCATATACATATCCCTACAACCCTAGCGTAACTGAACCTTAAGTGTGTAGACCCTACGGGTTCGGGATACATGCAGACATGACCGAGATCGCTCTCCGGTCAATAACCAACAGCGGGATCTGGATACCCATGTTGGCTCCCACATGCTCCACGATGATCTCATCGGATGAACCACGATGTCGAGGATTTAATCAACCCCGTATGCAATTCCCTTTGTCAATCGATATGTTACTTGCCCGAGATTCGATCGTCGGTATCCCAATACCTCGTTCAATCTTGTTACCGGCAAGTCACTTTACTCGTACCGTAATGCATGATCCCGTGACCAAACACTTGGTCACTTTGAGCTCATTATGATGATGCATTACTGAGTGGGCCCAGTGATATCTCTCCGTCATACGGAGTGACAAATCCCAGTCTCGATCCATATAAAACAATAGATACTTTCGGAGATACCTGTAGTGCACCTTTATAGTCACCCAGTTACGCTGTGACGTTTGATACACCCAAAGCACTCCTACGGCATCCAGGAGTTATACGATCTCATGGTCGAAGGAAGAGATACTTTGACATTGCAAAAACTCTAGCAAACGAACTATACGATCTTGTGCTATGTTTAGGATTGGGTCTTGTCCATCACATCATTATCCTAATGATGTGATCCCGTTATCAATGACATCCAATGTCCATAGCCAGGAAACCATGACTATCTATTGATCAACGAGCTAGTCAACTAGAGGCTTACTAGGGACATGTTGGTGTCTGTTATTCACACATGTATTACGATTTCCGGATAACACAATTATAGCATGAATAAAGACAATTATCATGAACAAAGAAATATAATAATAATGCTTTTATTATTGCCTCTAGGGCATATTTCCAACAGTCTCCCACTTGCACTAGAGTCAATAATCTAGTTACATTGTGATGGATCGAACACCCATGGAATTCTGGTGTTGATCATGTTTTGCTCTTGGGAGAGGTTTAGTCAACGGATCTGCTACATTCAGGTCCGTATGTACTTTACAAATCTCTATGTCTCCATCTTGAACATTTTCACGAATGGAGTTGAAGCGACGCTTGATGTGCCTTGTCTTCTTGTGAAACCTGGGCTCCTTGGCAAGTGCAATAGCTCCAGTGTTGTCACAGAAGAGCTTGATCGGCCCCGACGCATTGGGTATGACTCCTAGGTCGGTGATGAACTCCTTCACCCATATTGCTTCATGTGCTGCCTCCGAGGCTGCCATGTACTCCGCCTCACATGTAGATCCCGCCACGACGCTCTGCTTGCAACTGCACCAGCTTACTGCCCCACCATTCAAAATATACACGTATCCGGTTTGTGACTTAGAGTCATCCAGATCTGTGTCGAAGCTAGCGTCGACGTAACCTTTTACGACGAGCTCTTCGTCACCTCCATAAACGAGAAACATTTCCTTAGTCCTTTTCAGGTACTTCAGGATATTCTTGACCGCTGTCCAGTGTTCCTTGCCGGGATTACTTTGGTACCTTCCTACCAAACTTACGGCAAGGTTTACATCAGGTCTAGTACACAGCATGGCATACATAATAGAACCTATGGCTGAGGCATAGGGGATGACACTCATCTCTTCTATCTCTGCTACCGTGGTCGGACATTGAGCTGAACTCAATTTCACACCTTGCAAAACAGGCAAGAACCCTTTCTTGGACTGATCCATTTTGAACTTCTTCAAAATCTTATCAAGATATGTGCTTTGTGAAAGACCTATGAGGCGTCTTGATCTATCCCTATAGATCTTGATGCCTAATATATAAGCAGCTTCTCCAAGGTCCTTCATTGAAAAACTCTTATTCAAGTAGGCCTTAATGCTGTCCAAAAGTTCTATATCATTTCCCATCAAAAGTATGTCATCTACATATAGTATGAGAAATGCTATAGAGCTCCCACTCACTTTCTTGTAAACACAGGCTTCTCCATAAGTCTGTGTAAACCCAAACGCTTTGATCATCTCATCAAAACGAATGTTCCAACTCCGAGATGCTTGCACCAGCCCATAAATCGAGCGTTGGAGCTTGCACACCTTGTCAGCATTTTTAGGATCGACAAAACCTTCCGGCTGTATCATATACAATTCTTCCTTAAGGAAACCATTAAGGAATGCCGTTTTGACGTCCATTTGACAAATTTCATAATCATAAAATGCGGCAATTGCTAACATGATTCGGACGGACTTCAGCTTCGCTACCGGTGAGAAAGTCTCATCGTAGTCAACCCCTTGAACTTGTCGATAACCCTTAGCGACAAGCCGAGCTTTATAGATGGTCACATTACCATCCGCGTCTGTCTTCTTCTTAAAGATCCATTTATTTTCTATGGCTCGCCGTTCTACGGGCAAGTCAGTCAAAGTCCATACTTCGTTTTCATACATGGATCCTATCTCGGATTTCATGGCTTCTAGCCATTTGTCGGAATCCGGACCCTCCATCGCTTCTTCATAGTTCGAAGGTTCACCGTTGTCTAACAACATGATTTCCAAGACAGGGTTGCCGTACCACTCTGGTGCGGAACGTGTCCTCGTGGACCTTCGAATTTCAGTAGGAGCTTGATCTGAAGTATCTTGATCATTATCATTAACTTCCTCTCTAGTCGGTGCTAGCACCTCAGGAACATTTTCTTGAGTTGCGCCATTTTCTGGTTCAAGAGGTAATACTTCATCAAGCTCTACTTTCCCCCCACTTACTTCTTTCGAGAGAAACTCTTTCTCCAGAAAGGACCCATTCTTGGCAACAAAGATCTTGCCTTCGGATCTGAGGTAGAAGGTGTACCCAACAGTTTCTTTAGGGTATCCTATGAAGACGCATTTTTCCGATTTGGGTTCGAGCTTTTCAGGTTGAAGTTTCCTGACATAAGCATCGCATCCCCAAACTTTTAGAAATGACAGCTTAGGTTTCTTCCCAAACCATAATTCATACGGTGTCGTCTCAACGGATTTCGACGGGGCCCTATTTAAAGTGAATGCGGCAGTCTCTAAAGCATAGCCCCAAAAAGATAGTGGTAAATCGGCAAGAGACATCATAGATCGCACCATATCTAATAGAGTGCGATTACGACGTTCGGACACACCATTACGCTGAGGTGTCCCAGGCGGCGTGAGTTGTGAAACTATTCCACATTTTCTTAAGTGTGTACCAAACTCGTGACTCAAGTATTCTCCTCCACGATCTGATCGTAGAAACTTGATTTTCCTGTCACGTTGATTCTCAACTTCACTCTGAAATTCCTTGAACTTTTCAAAGGTCTCAGACTTGTGTTTCATTAAGTAGACATACCCATATCTACTCAAGTCATCAGTGAGGGTGAGAACATAACGATAGCCACCGCGAGCCTCAACACTCATTGGACCGCACACATCAGTATGTATGATTTCCAATAAGTTGGTTGCTCTCTCCATTGTTCCTGAGAATGGAGTCTTGGTCATTTTACCCATGAGGCATGGTTCACACGTGTCAAATGATTCGTAATCAAGAGACTCTAAAAGTCCATCAGCATGGAGCTTCTTCATGCGTTTGATACCTATGTGACCGAGGCGGCAGTGCCACAAGTATGTGGGACTATCACTATCAATCTTACATCTTTTGGTACTTACACTATGAATATGTGTAGCATTACGCTCGAGATTCATAAAGAATAAACCATTCACCATCGGAGCATGACCATAAAACATATCTCTCATATAAATAGAACAACCATTATTCTCGGATTTAAATGAGTAGCCATCTCGAATTAAACGAGATCCTGATACAATGTTCATGCTCAAACTTGGCACAAAATAACAATTATTGAGGTTCAAAACTAATCCCGTAGGTAAATGTAGAGGTAGCGTGCCGACGGCGATCACATCGACCTTGGAACCATTCCCGACGCGCATCGTCACCTCGTCCTTCGCCAGTCTCCGTTTATTCCGCAGCTCCTGTTGTGTGTTACAAATATGAGCAACGGCACCGGTATCAAATACCCAGGAGTTACTACGATTACTGGTAAGGTACACATCAATTACATGTATATCAAATATACCTTTGGTTTTGCCGGCCTTCTTGTCCGCTAAGTACTTAGGGCAGTTCCGCTTCCAGTGACCACTTTCCTTGCAATAAAAACACTCAGTCTCGGGCTTGGGTCCATTCTTTGGCTTCTTCCCGGCAGCTTGCTGGCTGGGCGCGGCAACTACCTTGCCGTCCTTCTTGAAGTTCTTTTTACCCTTGCCCTTCTTGAACTTAGTGGTTTTATTGATCATCAACACTTGATGTTCCTTTCTGACTTCTACCTCTGCTGATTTCAGCATAGCAAATACTTCAGGAATGGTCTTTTCCATCCCCTGCATATTGAAGTTCATCACAAAGCTCTTGTAGCTTGGTGGAAGCGACTGGAGGATTCTGTCAATGACCGCATCATCCGGGAGATTAACTCCCAGCTGAGTCAAGCGGTTATGTAACCCAGACATAGTGAGTATGTGCTCACTGACAGAACTATTTTCCTCCATCTTACAGCTGAAGAATTTGTCAGAGACTTCATATCTCTCGACCCGGGCATGAGCTTGGAAAACCATTTTCAGCTCTTCGAACATCTCATATGCTCCATGTCTCTCAAAACGCTTTTGGAGCCCCGGCTCTAAGCTGTAAAGCATGCCGCACTGAACGAGGGAGTAGTCATCAGAACGTGCCTGCCAAGCGTTCATAACGTCTTGTTCTGCAGGGAGAACAGGTGCATCACCTAGCGGTGCTTGTAGGACATAATCTTTCTTGGCAGCTATGAGGATGATCCTCAGGTTCCGGACCCAGTCCGTATAGTTGCTGCCATCGTCTTTCAGCTTGGTTTTCTTTAGGAACGCGTTGAAGTTGAGGACTACGTTGGCCATTTGATCTACAAGACATATTGTAAAAAAATTTTAGACTAAGTTCATGATAATTAAGTTCATCTAATCAAATTATAATGAACTCCCACTCAGATTTGACATCCCTTTGGTCATCTAAGTGTTACACGATCCGAGTCGACTAGGCCGTGTCCGATCATCACGTGAGACGGACTAGTCATCGTCGGTGAACATTCTCATGTAGATCGTATCTTCCATACGACTCATGTTCGACCTTTCGGTCTCCGTGTTCCGAGGCCATGTCTGTACATGCTAGGCTCGTCAAGTTAACCCTAAGTGTTTTCGCTGTGTAAAACTGTCTTACACCCGTTGTATGTGAACGTAAGAATCTATCACACCCGATCATCACGTGGTGCTTCGAAACGACGAACTGTAGCAACGGTGCACAGTTAGGGGAGAACACTTCTTGAAATTTTGTAAGGGATCATCTTATTTACTACCGTCGTTCTAAGTAAACAAGATGCATAAAACATAATAAACATCACATGCAATTATATAAAGTAGTGACATGATATGGCCAATATCATATAGCTCCTTTGATCTTCATCTTCGGGGCTCCATGATCATCTTGTCACCGGCATGACACCATGATCTCCATCATCATGATCTCCATCATCGTGTCTTCATGAAGTTGTCACGCCAACGACTACTTCTACTTCTATGACTAACGCGTTTAGTAATAAAGTAAAGCAGTTTACATGGCGTTCTTTAATGACACGCAGGTCATACAAAAAATAAAGACAACTCCTATGGCTCCTGCCGGTTGTCATACTCATCGACATGCAAGTCGTGATTCCTATTACAATAGCATGAACATCTCATACATGACATATAGATCATTCATCATTCATCACAACCTTGGCCATATCATATCACAAAGCACTTGCTGCAAAAACAAGTTAGACGTCCTCTAATTGTTGTTTGCAAGTTTTACGTGGCTGAAGTAGGGTTCTAACAAGAACGTTTTCTTACCTACGTGAAACCACAACGTGATTTGTCAACTTCTATTTACCCTTCATAAGGACCCTTTTCATCGAATCCGCTTCAACTAAAGTAGGAGAGACAGACACCCGCCAGCCACCTTATGCAACTTGTGCATGTTAGTCGGTGGAACCGGTCTCACGTAAGCGTACGTGTAAGGTTGGTCCGGGCCGCTTCATCCCACAATACCGCTGAAGCAAGATAAGACTAGTAGCGGCAAGAAAGTTGACAAATCTACGCCCACAACCAATTGTGTTCTACTCGTGCAAGGAGAACTACGCATAGACCTAGCTCATGATGCCACTGTTGGGGAACGTTGCAGAAAACAAAATTTTCCTACTCGTTTCACCAAGATCATCTAGGAGTTCATCTAGCAACGAGTGAATAGATGCATCTACATACCTTGTAGATCGCGAGCGGAAGCGTTCAAAGAACGGGGATGATGTAGTCGAACACGACGTGATTCGAATCACCGGAGATCCTAGCACCGAACGGACGGCACCTCCGCGTTCAACACACGTACGGAAACAGCCACGTCTCCTCCTTCTTGATCCAGCAAGGAGGGGAGGAGAGGTTGAGGGAGATGGCACCAGCAGCAGCACGACGGCGTGGTGTTGATGGAGCTGCAGTACTCCGGCAGAGCTTCGCTAAGCAATAAGGAGGTGGAGGAGGTGTTGAGGAGGGAGAAGGAGGCAACCAAAGGCCAAGGACTCAAGGTATGAAGTCCCTCCTCTCCCCCACTATATATAGGGGTGCCAAGGGGGATGGCCGGCCCTAGGAGATCCAATCTCCTAGGGGGTGCGGCGGCCAAGGGGGGTTTCCCTCCCCCCCAAGGCACCTAGGAGGTGCCTTCCACTAGTAGGACTCCTCCCCTTTGGAAACCCTAGGCGCATGGGCCTAGTGGGGCTGGTGCCCTTGGCCCAAGCAGGCCAAGGCGCACCCCCTACAGCCCATGTGGCCCCCGGGGATGGGTGGCCCCACTCGGTGGGCCCCCGGGACCCCTCCGGTGGTCCCGGTACAATACCGATAACCCCGAAACTTGTCCCGATGCCCGAAACAGGACTTCCCATATATAAATCTTTACCTCCGGACCATTTCGGAACTCCTCGTGACGTCCGGGATCTCATCCGGGACTCCGAACAACATTCGGGTTACTGCATATACATATCCCTACAACCCTAGCGTAACTGAACCTTAAGTGTGTAGACCCTACGGGTTCGGGAGACATGCAGACATGACCGAGATCGCTCTCCGGTCAATAACCAACAGCGGGATCTGGATACCCATGTTGGCTCCCACATGCTCCACGATGATCTCATTGGATGAACCACGATGTCGAGGATTTAATCAACCCCGTATGCAATTCCCTTTGTCAATCGATATGTTACTTGCCCGAGATTCGATCGTCGGTATCCCAATACCTCGTTCAATCTTGTTACCGGAAAGTCACTTTACTCATACCATAATGCATGATCCCGTGACCAAACACTTGGTCACTTTGAGCTCATTATGATGATGCATTACTGAGTGGGCCCAGTGATATCTCTCCGTCATACGGAGTGACAAATCCCAGTCTCGATCCATATAAAACAATAGATACTTTCGGAGATACCTGTAGTGCACCTTTATAGTCACCCAGTTACGTTGTGACGTTTGATACACCCAAAGCACTCCTACGGCATCCAGGAGTTATACGATCTCATGGTCGAAGGAAGAGATACTTTGACATTGCAAAAACTCTAGCAAACGAACTATACGATCTTGTGCTATGTTTAGGATTGGGTCTTGTCCATCACATCATTATCCTAATGATGTGATCCCGTTATCAATGACATCCAATGTCCATAGCCAGGAAACCATGACTATCTATTGATCAACGAGCTAGTCAACTAGAGGCTTACTAGGGACATGTTGGTGTCTGTTATTCACACATGTATTACGATTTCCGGATAACACAATTATAGCATGAATAAAGACAATTATCATGAACAAAGAAATATAATAATAATGCTTTTATTATTGCCTCTAGGGCATATTTCCAACATAAGGTGCCCGACTGGATCGGTCTTTCACGAAACTCAATGACGGGGCCGTCTGCTCGGGCGTTTAGGAACGGTTTGGGATGACCGGCTGTAGATGCTCTAAGCGAACCACCTTGTCCTTTGTCCGATCAACCGCTGCAAGGGCACGTTTGAATGGAAAGCTCAAACAGCCAATCCAAACATCGGGGAGTGGCAAGCAGGCAATGGTACCGTTTTTGTGCATCCTGGGCTGGGCCGCACGACAGGGGAGGTGCGGCGCGGCTAGGAGGAAAGTGGGTAGGGGGCGGAAGCAGTAGGGGTGGAAGCAAGAGGTGGGCGGTGGCGCGACACTAGGCGGCGACGACGTCGGTTGGGAGGGACGCGGCCGCGACGTGATGTGGCGGCGGGGAGAAGCGGCGGCGGCGGCTTAGGGTAAGGGTAGGATGAGAGGTATGATACCATGTAGAAGAGGGTTTTGGTAGTGCAACTCACGATGGTATTGATCGGGTGCATATGCACGTATATATGGTGTACAATGTGGGCCCCAGCCTCTACTATACAAAGACTAGAAGGTGGGCCAGGATATGCAAAATATACATGCAAAACCATATGTTCAACAAGAAAAACTCAAGATTATAGTTTGGTTGCCGCTCTCACCGGCGGACACATTTTTCAAGATACGTGAGGGTAGAGTCTTCGGTTGTAAGCAAGAATGATAGCGTGCGGTTGGAGGCGCTCTTGTTTATTTAGTTGGTTGCTCTGCTGTCCCAAGTCACTCCGAAACATTCTGGATCGCCGACGCACGGAGCCAACTGTACCGAGATACTGTGCATCCTTAGAAGAGTAGTAGATAAATATGTCGAACGGAAAAGTCACAAGCATGCTTGAGCATGAAGTAGCTTCTTATGAAAGCTTCTATGACTCGTCCGTTTTGCGAGCTGCCACTGGTTATATCTATGCACTATTTTTCCATGAACTAGATGACATCCCACATATTGCTGGTTATATCTAAAAAAAGAAAATAAATTGAAAAAAAAAACAACAAACGTTGATGTGTGTTTCACATGTTTGCAAATTTTCATGATGAAATCACATTCATGAAGATGTGTAAAAAGTAATGCTCCAAAATGCTTTCAAAATTTATCTTTTTTAAGCATTGATTTTCTTTTAGACCTCCATGAATGTGATCCATCACGAAAATTTGCAAGCATGTGAAACACACATCAATGTCTACTCACCCAAAAATTCAGATTTTTTTATTCTTTTCTTATTTTATGAATTTACTATTCATCGAGCTCACCTAAACTCGAGCTAAGAAACTCCATGTCCAGGAAGGCTGAGGGTTTTTAACACAAATATATGAAGAATGCACTATTCATTGATAACATCAGACGTGCGACGCCGTCCCAGCTTTAAAAGATGTTCTTGAAAAACGTAGTAAGGCTGAACACATCCTTTGGACCGAAACTATAGAGAACAATCCGTTGTCCCTCGCATCGTCGTCATCACCATGCCTAGAGGGAGGATGCAGGGACCAGAGCAGCCATCGAGTCTCCCGAGTAGATCTTTAGACAGAACCTCGTTGTAATCACTAGAGTATACTCTCACCACGTACAAAAGGATTTGACGGGATAAAGCACATTGACAGAGGCAATGCCTCGATCCATGCTGATGACCAGACACATGTTGCCGGCCAGAACCCGGAACCTCCTCCCCCTCAGCCCAAACCTCTCCTACCCCACTCCCGAAGAAGGCGGTCGTAGGAACAACCAAGATAAAAAAACATTGCCGTCGCTGGTGGGTGAGGGAACACCGACCGACCACAAGGGGACAAACCACCATCTCACGACATCGACCTGCCACTAAGCAACTCTCACGGACCCCTTGCTACCGCCAAGAACACGATAAAAGGGAGGTGGAGCCCAAGAGACCTTATTTGATCGCCACCATCCACAAACCTTTGACAAAATTGGAAGGATTGGTGGGGGTGAATTTACGGGTTCTCATTCACCAACAGAAGAGTAAAATCAACATTTCCTAATGTTTGAGGATATGATCAAGTTTTGATTTTCTTAAGAAACACAATACAAATGCAAAATACTTGCATACACACATGTACACCGTATCTCTATGAGCACCCGCGAGAGGTTTAGCCTACAAATTTGAGACTGGCCGAGCCATCACAAACACCTTGCAATCGACAGGAATCGTCTCGCATCAAGAACCTAAAATAAATCAAGAAAAATGTGAGCATCCATGTCAAATCTATTACTTGAATATGAGTAAGTTGATTTCACCATAAAAATCTAACCATCTAAGTTATGCTCAATTCACTATTGCCATACGCCCGCAATGCCAAATGCAGCTAAGACCAAATCAATCGGTACAACTTTCAGAAAATGTTTGAATTGTATAGTATAAAAAAGAGAAGATTGAATTATATATGAGTCATTGCTTTTGTACCAAACCAGCAGGCTGACGTGTGTAAAGACTGTTCTCATAGCGTTGGCAATTTATCACATGCTGTCAATGCATCTCCCATTGTTGGTTTTCAGAGCTATCACAAAGATTTACCGCAACTTCTTCATAGAGGCTCGGAAGAGGTGAAAGTAGGGCACTCATCGTGGTTTGGGAAAATATTTGTAAACCCACTAAACTAGGAGGATTAGGTGTTCATCGGCTAGATTTTCTCAACAACACATTGCAAATGTGTTGGTTATGTGAGAGGGAATGTGAAGGCGTGGTCTGGCCTCTCGCATGCTATCTTGGATGAGGACACACAATTATTTCTTGCGTCTACCAAGTGCTTGGTTGGAAAAGGAAATTGGGCGAGCTTACTAAATGATACCCCGCATGTTTTTTGCGGGAATATTTGGCAACATATTTCAATGTGATTTCTTGTATGAAACATGAATATTTAAAGTAATAATATAAAAAGCTAAAATTAGAAATAATAATAATTTATTATGTTTGAGTACTATATAGCTGTAAAAAAGGTTTATTAAATATAAATAACATAATAGACTGAAAATTCTCATGTATGTTTACATGTTGAGATGAGTGTATTTTTCATGCATGTTTCATGATGAAGTGGCATGCTTGCATGTTGAGACATATGGTAGTGGAGGTGGGTCTTTTTTCATGCATGCATGTTGTGCGATGATGTGGCATGCTTGCATGTTGAGAGAAGTAGTTAGTGGGGGCTAGCCATTTAGATATGGAACATGCCCTAGAGGCAATAATAATTGTATTATTTATTTTCATGTTTATAATTAAGAGTTTATATTCTATGCTATAACTACTTGGTTCTTGAATATGTGATTCAGAGGAAAACTCATAAAGGTGTGGTAGAGGTTGGCTTATCAAGGGAGGGAGACCTCCTCCCCAAGTCCGCTTGCCCCCTCTCCCACACCTTTATATATGAGAGAGGGGGCACCCCTAGAGAACACATCAAGTCCTTGTTCCGACCGCCCCCCCTCCTCTCTAGTTTGTCTAATTATTTTTATCTAGATTGAATCTCTCCAATCCTCATAATAGAGAAGCCCTATGCGGTCCTCTTCCTCCCTCCTCTAATGCTCTAGTGATGCTAAGCTCTGGACAATGAAGCTCTGTAGGATCATGAAGCTCGTAGGCGTGCAATCCGTAGAGAGGTCGTGTTTTCGGTCTTTTGTTCGAGTGATCATCGTGAGAGGTTCGAGGGACTTCAAGAACGGTCTACACCAACTCTTCTTCCGTTGCAACTCAAAGTTGGTAACAACCCGATCTAACCTTGTATGCATCTTTGAGTAAATAACAAAAAAACTACCACATTATGGGCTAGGGTTACAAGAACTACCACTTCTTTAAATTTCCCAAAATGTTACCACTATTTTGGTTCGCTATTTCAAAAAACACTAATTGCTGAACTGTTATTGTTTTAATCCGGTTTATGAAGTGGATGGCCCGCTCGTCAGGTCCACATGGCACGAAAGTCAAACTTAACTATTCAGATAAATGTGTTGGATCACTATGAAGATGTAGGGAGATTTTTTTTTTGTTTTGTACTACATTTACTAACACTTCTAATGATATATGTATCAACGGGCACAACACTTTTGAGATTGACCCAAGCCTATACCATCTCATCAAGGTTAAAGGAGGAAAGAGGAGAATGGTGGCAGCAACTTTGGTCGATAATCAGTGGATTGATGACATCTGTGGGTCCTTGTCACTGCAAGCGATCATCGAATACATGGATCTCTAGCATGTAGTTCAACAAGTGCCTCCCCTCAAAAATAAAGAAGATTTGTTCACTTGAAGATTGACTGCAAATGATATCTATTGGCCATTCAGCATATGATGCCTTTTTCTTCAACAGTGAGCACACAGATTATACCAGGCTCCTATGGAAAAACCATGCATGACCGATGTTGAACATAGGACCGCCTTGTGAGAAGGGGGAATGCAACACCTGTCTTGTTCCTCCTTGTGTGATCAGGCGCCCAAATCCTTGAGCATATTATGGTACAATGCATCTACACTAAGAATTTTTTGTTCCTATTTTTGCGCGGCTTTGGAATTCAAAGGGTTACATTTTTAACCGTGAATGATAAGGTGAAGGACTGGTGGTGCTCAATGGATGGTCCAAGAGCTCGGGTCAACTCCTCCGACTTGCAATAATCATGATCGTGGGTTTACATAAACTATGGTTGGAGCTAGGGTCATTGATGGAAAGGTTTCGTCTATGCAGAGGGCGGTCGCGTTCTCGCAAAAAAAGGTGGTCACGTTGGCGGTCGAAGCGCTGAAACTTTAGAAGAAGGCGCAAGAGTATCAGACATTCTCTAGGGAGGAATAGCACTAGTGTGTGTTGGCGGGTTGGGCCTACCTTTGTATGTGTTGTGTTTGGAACAAGAGCATGGTCTTCGAAGGGCCATTGGTTGATCTTTCATTAGATAGAACGGAGAAGTTTTACAAATGGATAAGCAGTCTACGCAAACTAGGACTAGGAGCCGCTAGCCAGGCCCATTGCCTAAAGTCAGTCAATAGAAAACTAGAGAACTACATCGATAGCACATGTGTTTCAAGAGGCACAATCTGAGATGCAACCGGCTGCCCCTCGAGGTTTCGATTTCCACTCTGACTAGGTCCAAAACCCTGTTGGCACTGCTGGCCACTTGATCAGAAATTCCCAGCATCACGTTCCTTCCAGATCCTCCAGCGCATTAGTATAGCCACGGTGTCAAAAATGCGGCGCATCACTTTGGGGATTTGTGTCTAGCTTTGAGCCACAATTCATTCCTAGTACTGAAATTGTTATCGGGCAAGATTATGCGCTCTCTCGACCATTGCTTGTTCTTGTTGATCCCGACAACTTGTAATCAACTCTCTCTTCTGCTTAATGAAAATTCAACATGTTGTCGCTTGTTCTTATTTTTTTAGAGAATCGTATACGAGCAAATTGAGCCTTTACTAAAAACAAAAAATGGAGTGAAGGAAATATGCCCTAGAGGCAATTATAAAGTTATTATTTATCTCCTTAATTCATGATAAATGTTTATTATTCATGCTAGAATTGTATTAACCGGAAACTTAGTACAGGTGTGAATACATAGACAAAACATATTGTCCCTAGTATGCCTCTACTTGACTAGCTCGTTAATCAAAGATGGTTATGTTTCCTAACCATTGACATGTGTTGTCATTTAATGAACGTGATCACATCATTAGGATAATGATGTGATGGACATGACCCATCCGTTAGCTTAGCATTATGCTCGTTATAGTTTCATTGCTACTGCTTTCTTCATGACTTATACAAGTTCCTCAGACTATGAGATTATGCAACTCCCGAATACCGGAGGAACACTTTGTGTGCTACCAAACGTCACAACATAAAAGGGTGATTATAAAGGTGCTCTACAGGTGTCTCCGAAGGTGTTTGTTGGGTTGTCATAGATCGAGATTAGGATTTGTCACTCCGTGTTATGGAGAGGTATCTCTGGGCCCTCTCGGTAATGCTCATTGTCGGTGTCAAAACCAGCGGATCTCGGGTAGGGGGTCCTGAACTGTGCATCTAAGGCTAATGGTAATAGGAGGCAGGGGACACGATGTTTACCCAGGTTCGGGCCCTCTCGATGGAGGTAATACCCTACTTCCTACTTGATTGATCTTGATGATATGAGTATTACAAGAGTTGATCTACCATGAGATCGTAGAGGCTAAACCCTAGAAGCTAGCCTATGATTATGATTGTCCTGTCCTACGGACTAAACCCTCTGGTTTATATAGACACCGGAGGGGGCTAGGGTTACACAAAGTCGGTTACAGAGAAGGAGATCTACATATCCGAATCGCCAAGCTTGCCTTACATGCAAAGGAGAGTCCCATCCGGACATGGGACGAAGTCTTCAATCTTGTATCTTCATAGTCCAACAGTCCGGCCAAAGTACATAGTCTAGCAGTCCGGATACCCCCTAATCCAGGACTCCCTTAGCAGCCCCTGAACCAGGCTTCAATGACGATGAGTCCGGCGCGCAGATTGTCTTCGGCATTGCAAGGCGGGTTCCGCCCCCGAATACTCCATAGAAGATTTTGAACACGAAAGTCGTGTCCGACTCTGCGAAATAAATCCCACATACCACCGTAGAGAGAACAGTATTCCACAAATCTAATCTGCTGAAAACTCTTTTGTAGAGTGACATCACACCACGGCCCGGTCATTATCACTACAAAAAAATACACTTCCGCGATGATACGTGTTTGTCACCGTAGGTCACGTTTTTTTGTCATGCATGTACATCCATGACAAATTTATGACAGAATCAAGATAGTCATACATGTGCTGTCATAGAAGTGTTCCATGACATTACCAAAATTATCATCACGGAAGTGTCCACTTCCATGATGATAAATCGCGCGTCACAGAAGTGCTTTCGTCAAGGGTGACCGACACGTGGCATCCACCGTAACGGAACGTCGTTAAGCTATCGGGTCGGGTTTTGGATCTGATAACCCGTTAACAGCCCCGACCAATGGGAAATTTCCACGTGTAAAATTCTGATTGGCCGAAGGGAACACCTGTCAGCTCGTTAGTGGGCCAGATGTCGCCCGTCCATTGGAGGAGACATGCCTATGGTACGTTGACACGTGGCTGGGCCCAACAGAGGCCCATATAGGTTAAAAATGCTGGCCCAGTCAAAGTCTCGTAGAACTTAATCAGGTACTAGTGGGCCAGCCCAATAACGGCCTGCTTAATAAAGGCCCATTTACAGCCCGAAACCAGATCTGGCCCGTTAATTGTTCACCCAATATTTGGGCCCATTTACGACCCGAAGCCAGATCTGGCCCGTTAATTGTTCGCCCAATATTTGGGCCCATTTGCGGCCCGAAGCCAGATCTGGCACGTTAATTATTCGCCGAATATTCGGGCCCAACTACAGCCCAGTAACTTTCAGCCTGTTAGAGGCCTGATGTAGACATGGGCCCATTTCAGCCCGGTGTGACTTTCGGCCTGGGAATGGCCCATGCTGCCCATGAGCCATATATGGTCTGACGGGACATCGGGCCCACTAACGGCCCGTGCTAAAGGTGGCAATAGTTAAGCCCAATGTGACTTTGGGCCTGTTAAAGGCCTGTCGCTTAATTCGGCCCGTTGATGCCTGTACTAAGCTTTCGGCCTCTTAAAGGCCCATGATATCAGTGGGCCAACTAAGGCCGAGATATGTTTTGGCCTGGTAACGTCCCATGAGCTAACTGGGCCCATAACGACCCGGTCTACATTTCGGCCTGCTGAAGGCCCGTCGAGGACTAGTGAAAATTCAGGCCCAACATGCATTTTGGCCTGCTAAAGGCCCATGGTTTCATCTCGGCCATAACAATCCAGTACAATATTCAGCCTGTTAATGGCCCAACACTACCTGGGCCGAACTAAGCGCTGGGTCAACAAAAGGCCCAACTAAATATAGGCCGGTGTATGTTTGGGCCTGGCACAATGTGTGAAGGCCCCAATCATTTGGGCCCAAGAAATACGCAGGCCGGCCAATTTGTGGCCCGCTAAAAACCTAGCCCGTTATCGAATGTTTCGGCCTGGTCGACTACATCTGATTTTTTTTCAGATAGCGAATGATGCCAGTAACTAGTAGGAATTAAGAACAAACCTACTCTACACGATAAAGAAATTACGGCATAGTAACTAAGAATAAACCTACACTATACAATAAAGGATTTAAGGTATCTTACATCCACTGGGCATCGAAGTTCGCCACCAGTGATCATAAAGCGCAACGAAGAAGCAGATTACAAAAACTGGGCACCATTGCAGCATAACAAAATAATACTGAACTGAGACCACTTCCAAGGCAGTTCAAGAAAGGTTAGCCTTGCGGGGGAACTGCTGCGCAAGCTGCTGAGCAAGGCTGTGAGACCGGCCTAGCATGTCGGTCATAGCTTCCAGGTGTAGCTGTTTAGCGATGAGGTTCTCATTGGTGTTGTCCGCAATCTTTCTTAGAGATAGGACTTCAAGTCGAAGTTGAGTTGCAGAATGCCTTTCTGCTAGAACTTGGGACTGAAGAAGTCAAACTGATTCAGACAACGAATTCTATGAGCTTGTCTGACTGTTAGTCTCAAGTAACTTGAACACCGCATCAAGACAAGACTTTGGGGTTGTCTCGCTATCTTCAAGATGTTTTGCCTTCTTTGCTGCAATATATGTTGGGTTTGTCTCACAGCCTTCAGCAGACTTGTGCATGCCATCAGGCATATCACCCTGAAACAAAGCAGAGAGATGAGAGGTTTTGCACGTTTATAAACAAAGATGATAACTATTCTGTCAATTCTATCCAATTTCAAATTAGAAAATAAAGAGTAAGTTCAAAATATCAATAGCATAATTTGGCATTGTTCATAATGCGGGGAGCTTCACCACACTACTGGATTACCATGTCAACATAACAAGCATAGATGAAGGGCAAAGAAAATCATTGTATCTATTTTGGATAATTTGCATGGCATGTTGTTCATATCATCAGCCACATCAGTAAGATAAACAGGAGATGACAAGGTGCAAACATGGGCTACTTCACCACACACTGGATTATAGATCCACAAAACCAAGCATACATATAGGGAGTATTAAGTAATGTGCATGGTATGAATAAGAAATTTGGTTTTACAAGTAAAACTTAGAACTTACGGTTCTTACGAGCATGCATTTTGGTAGAAACAACAAACTAAACAGCAGTAAACGATAGGGAGTATGAGCAAATTAAACAGCAGTTGAGGATAAAGGCTTTAGAAGGACTGACTTACATTAACAGTTCACAACGGCTTTATAATGCCCTTCTCCATGTCAAGTGAAGGATAACTCAAGAATTTCAGCGCAGAATCTTCTTCATAAGCATTGCCTATACTCTATATTTTGTAGAGAGTAATTATAGATGTGATAATACTGGAAGGGATAGAGGATAATGAAGATAAGATGCAGATTGATGCTACATAATCAACTACCAATCCCTGGAAGTACAAGCGTTACAGGACAAAATGTACTGACGAGAGCAATCGGCTACACTTCTGCACTGGCATTGTCTGTGTATTCTACTTGTTGGTAAGATTAAATATAGATCTGATCTTTTTTAGTAAATGGTGGGCGAGGGAGATAAGATGCAGAATGCTACAAAATGAACCAATCCCTCTTCCCATAATACAAGAGTGTTTTGAACACTGGTGTACTGTACAAAACATTCTTATATTATGGGACGGAGGGAGTAGCTGCTAATGTAAGTACAGTGATAGACCACGTTCAGTCCTTACAAGAGGACTGCAGAGCTAAACCTCTTCAAAAGCATTGGGTTGATTCCAAATTTGTGTAAGAGTCCATACGGATCTTATAATGTCCACCAAATGGGCGATTACGAGGCTAACATGTGCAGTGATGCTACATAATCAAACATCTATGAAAGTAAGTATGGTCATACAGGGCAAGAGGTACTCACGAGAGCAATGCAGTATAGTTGCGAGATTCTGTGGTCCCTTGAGAATGAATGTTCTTCTGCTAACAGTTTTCGTACAAGTGAGACATTAAGGCAAATGCAGAAATGTAGTTTAAATTTTGATGTGATATCATAGACAGTACCTTATGCTGCAGCCGAGACCAATGTGTAACAAGATTATTCCAGTCACCGTCGGATAAATGTAGCACCGGAGACTTTACAGAAATTTCGTTCAGAGGCTTGCCATCGAAGTGCGCTTGCCTCAGGTAGGAACAATACTTCATCAACGAGTGCTTGAAAAGCGCAACCAACTCTTGCTCGTCATCACAATCCAGTTTGCTCCTCGCCTATTTAAAAGAATGAAATCTTGTGTCTTCTGTCAGCAGAAACATATGCAATAATGACCATGAATAACATTAGTACATTACTTACGCGTAAGTTGTGGAGGAAGACTGGAAATTGTTCTGTGTTTGTGGTATAATCTTTCCATGAAGGAAAGATGCACACAAAGTTCCTGACAACAACATAAGCTTCATCTCCTAAACTGGGAAGAAATGGAACAGGGGTCCTATTTGCTGCAATTGGGGCACTCTCTGGTTCAAAAAGGGATTTGGCAACTGGATTTGGTGTACTCTTTGCTGGAATGGGGGTTTTGCGTCGTACAGCTGGTGCTATGTCAACTGGCATAATCATATTGTTTGCTGCAGTTGGGGTCTGCTGAGTTGGGGCATCAGAAATGACCAGTGTAGTAGGGCTAGAGTTTGCTAGAGTTGGGGTATTTTGTGGGTCATGTGATATTGCAACTACAACTAATGGGCTATTTGATTTATCAGGTGCCACTACCTTTTCCAAATACTTTGCTTGTGCTCCTCCACGATCAGCAATCGCCCTCTTCCTTTTGAACGTCTGATACACAAGAACAACATTTGAATGGATAAATATGGTATGATGACAGATGGAATATGTACTGAAAATGGATAGGTAGGGCGTATTCACATACACGATGTGTAAACTAAGCTAATGGCAGTTCAGCAAAGTAGAAGCAATGCAAAGCATCAGCTGCAAGATATGTGCGAGCAATGTAACCTTGGAAAGTTAGAGAAAGTACCTTGATGGGTGAATAAGATAGGGCATCTTCCTCTGACTCCTCCACTAGGGAGCTACATTGACTTAGGTCTCCCTCTAGCTCAGAATCACTGTTAGGATCATATTCTGAGCATGAATCTGTAGGTGGAGAGCGTTTGCATTGCATTGCATCCAGACTTGATTTCAGTCCCTTAATGCCAAGTTTGACAGCCATGGCATTGTTCTGCTTTATTCTTTTCATGCGCGCAAGCTCATAATCATTATGATGTTGTTCAAAATCTAAGATTCATGAAAACATAAAAAGTATTCAGATTATCTATGGAATGCATTGCGGATTCAACTCGGAGAGTGTCTCCCTATAAACCCCTGTATATGCAAAGTGCACCTCCCCAACCGTACTGACCAGACCACACACAGAAATACAAACCCCTTATGTCTATAACAGGCAGGCACACATTTCAAAACTGAAGTAGGAACATTAGAATCATATGAAATTCGTATTTGAACAAATAAACTAAGCAATTATGAGTGGCGTAATGTTTAGCTTCAAGCGTGGAGTGTTGGTAGTGTGACACAAAGCAAGTAGGCAGATTGTATTCCATGTAAAAGATCGAAACCTATGTAAAAGCTGGAAATGACACTTTCTTTCTATACAATGCAGTGTTCATTACCCACACATGATGGAAGATATCACATAGAGAAATACTATTCACTCAGGTCTACGGTTCCAGTATTTAGAAACCGGGTGGTCCACCCTAAAAGAATATTGACAACAAATATGACAAGGCAAGCATAGATGTAGTGAATCAATCATTTACTTGTGAGCTTATTAGGACAAGTATGCAGAATTGTAACTGCAGTAAGAGACCGTCCAAAATCTGAATGAAGAAGTTTGTCTAGCACTTATTGTTTGCAACTAATCGACGTGAATAATTGGATATTATATCGAATGAGTAAGAAAGACAAGTAAAATTGTCAACAAACCTGGCTTGCAGTAGTAATCTAGGTCAATGTTACTACGACCAACAATCCAAAATGACTAGTTTCTGTTCCGAGGGCCGGAATTTTGAAAACCCTGTGAAATTTAGAGGTACTAAAGATTACCGAAATTCATCTGAACCATTAAGTGTAGGTAGCACTGAGCACACAACAAACCCTAATGACAGTCCTGCCTAGTGAGTAATGAATCAATTAGAAAATGGGTGATGAGGAGTGGCTGCTGAGTGTTGAGGACGTATCTCAGTATAAATCTGGTTGGCTTGGTGGGTGCTGCATGCCTGAGCCCTGAACGGACTGGGAAGGTAGGCACGGTGGCGCGCCCGAGCAGCGGTGACGCTGTTGGGCGAGCGGCTCCTGGCCTCCTGTTAGTCCGGCGTCTCCTCCTAGACTCATGTCGTCCGGGGACGGCAAGTCGCCGGCGAGGCAGGCGGTTGGGGGCGAGTAGAGATCAGAAGCGCGCAGCAGAACAGAGGGGAATCGGGGCCTGGGACGACCCAAAATCCCAGGGTGGGCCAGCCCACCGTGGGCACCCTGTAGAGATACACACCCGAGCGGCAAACATGCATTTTCGAAACTAATTTAGGAACATTTAGCTGACCAATTAAACAACTCTGTTCTAATAATATCATATTCGTATTTGAACATCTAAGCTTGTTTAGCTTGATGCATGGAGCAGTGTTATTATGACATGAAGCACATATTCTGATCGTATAGTGATCATAAAAGGGGGAAACTCTAAGCATATTTTTTTTAGCAAAAGAGGGTTTTCCCTCCGATTCCTATTAAAGAAACCACCACGGAACTAACATGATCAATTAAACCCTAAGCATGATCAATTAAATCGTATTATGGCTGTGCCATGGCAGATTTGAAGCTGCAAACTGGAGAAATGATATTTAGCATCCATTGTTTGCTTTGAACTAAGAACTAAATTCTAAGAGCTGAAAAGAAAGTAGAGTAACCAAGTTAAGATCTTTTTTCTGGTTGAGATCAAAGAGTTGAGGAGATATGAAGTACCACCTCTCTTGCGGCGCCGTGTAGGCATCGGGGGTGCGATGGCTGTCGGTGGCGTTGAAGCAGATCTGCGACGGTAGACGGGTGCATCGTGGGATAAGTCCCGTTGCGGTGGAAGAGAAGGTCGTGTGAGCAGCCCCGGCAAAGAGGACAACGACGCCGATGAAGCGAGAGGACGCGATGCAAGGCTATTGGTCCGTCGCCGTGGATGAGAAACGTCCATCTCTAGCAGTGGACTACGCGGTCTTGGTAGGCGCTCCGACATGGTGGAGGACGGTGGCGATGGATGTGGTGGAGGACAGCGGCGATGGATGGGGTGGCGGACGGAGGCTGGTGTGGGGATGGGGTGTTCTAGCGCGGACGGTGTATGAATGGGAAAATGGAGGGGGAGGTACGGGGAACCATGTTTTTGGGACACGCCTGTCTGAAATATGGGAAAGTTACGAACTTAGCCCCCGTTTAAAATTTGGACGTCTCATCAGTTGGGGATAGGACGGTAATCTCGCATCTCGCCAATATTTGCCCAGAGCGATTTCGGGCGAGGAGAGGGTGGTTGGCGCCCACGATGTATGAACGGGGCTGACAGGTAGGGCAGTTGTGCCACGTCTGAGTGAAGTTACAAACCTGCCCCTATTGAAAATATTTGCCTACATGGATTTCGGCCGAGTCGAGTTTGTTTTGCCTCCCACCGTGTATGAATGGGGAATGGAGGGAGAAACAGAGGTCTTTCGGACGAGCTTGAATCAAATGTGTTTTGCCGCCCATGTTTGACGCCCGCCGTGTCGGAATGGGCTCAGAGGCGGTTGTGTCACGTCTAATTGAAGTTACTAACCTATCCCTATTTAGAGCAGTGGAAATCAGGCCGATGGATTGTCCGTGTAATGGGTAGACAGTAATTTCCATCTCCCAAACACTTGGCTTCGGGCAGCCGACGTGGGAGTGGACATTTTGCAACTTCTTTTGAATTTTGGGACAATAAGCATCCATGTTTACCCTGGCAACTAAATTCGAATCCATTTTGTATTCCTATATGAATCTTTATAAATCGTTCTATGTGTTTTTATATATCTTCAAAAGGACGACAATGATGTATTCCACTGTCATATATGAATATGGTTTACAAATGCCGATACTCAAATTCAGAAACTAGTATCCAGTTTAATGTGAATTCGTATATTTGGAACACTTCATGTCCAACTCAAATGTCACACGCAGCATGATGTGTACTCCCATTTAGATATGTACACAAGTGATATATCAAGATTCAAATACCGAGTCAATCAACCAAGAATGTACAGAACTAACAGACATATAAACACTTATAGAGTATATGGATCGATAATATCAACTAACATACATAAGCCAGGCCGCTGTACTTTTTTTGGCTACAACAGCATCTTTTTTTAGCCAGCATCTCGGCCCTTTCCGATGCATGCCACTTATGGTCCATCTATACTACTACTATTGCTGAATGCACATTCAGCTCGATTGGCATATTTGTAGGTCTGGCACAGCAATTCAAATGAAATGTCTCCGAGTCTTATCAATTAATACAGACTTGTGCTCAAATAAAATTACAAACCAAAAAACAAAAAAAAATTACATGATCTCTAAAACAAATGGTTTGATTGATTACATGAACAGACAACACAAAGGTTATTCAACTATGGAAAGAACATTTCAATTATGATTTACCAAGTAGGAATTTAATTTCCTTTTTTCCTTCAGGACCTTAACAATCTGGTCAGTCTCAGCTTGCTTTGTTTTGAAATCCACCAAATATTTAATGGTTGTCTTGAGTACTGCTTGTGATTGTGCTGTTTGCTTCCTCAACATGTCAACTTCATCTCTAAGTGCAGAAGCAGAATATCTTTCTACCACTAGTTTAGCCTCTAGAGCATCAGCAGTTGGCAATTCATAATGCACGATTGGGCCGGTGCCACTGTTGTGGGATGATGCAACGTCCATGGGGACCTCGCTCTTTGATCTTGGGCTAACCTGTTTTGCCATTAAAGTTCCGATTGGATTCAGAAAAGTTGAAGTTAGCAAAACATCTCAACTAGGAGTTATAACAGCAAACCAGTTAAACAAACAAGGAATTAAAGAGTTTCAATTGGATGTTGAAAAGTACTCCCTCCGTCCCATAATGTAAGACGTTTTTTAACACTATGCTAGTGTCAAAAAACGTCCTATATTATGGACGGAGGGAGTAGTTATTAACATCATTGTAACCCGTTGTTGCAGCAGCAAAGCAGTTAAACAAACATGTAGATATTTAAGTTAAGGCAAACAGGTAATTCTTAACAGTAAGTATCAAACACATAGATAGGCGCAGTCTACAATATGATTAACAGGCTGTGCCATTATGTAATCAGTAGCAAACTAAATTAAGCCAAGCGACATAATTAAACAATTTTGCAATAAGTGGCTAACTAAAATTCCGAGAAGCAGGTAACTGAACTTATGCTAGTTCTTTATATAGGCACACTGCAACTTCTTTTTCGCTTACAAGGTTGTACAAAGGAGTCCATGGCATCAATTATTTGGATACGCAGTCCCAATATTTCTTTCTTCCCACACTTCATGGGTAAGTCGAATGGTTAATCTGGTAAGATGGTGCGTCCTTGATATGTTATATGAGGACGTGTAGTCAGACTAGTTGTAGCCAAACACATCACACTAGCTTTTACTGTATATTTCATGCGATTACTTTTGGCATATCGAGATCTAAGCAATCTACAATAGGATGAAAAGACTGTCATCCTTCACATTATTGGGGAACTCAGTTCATAGAAACAAGCAATTCAACCATTCTATGGGTAAATCAAAAGCGCCACTGGAATATTTTTCACTATCCAATCATACATGCAAAAAGGGGCGACGCCACCATAGGGGCTGGTATGGGCGGCCGCCTCAGGTGGCTGGAAAGTGTGCACCTAGTTTGAGTCGTCCAGGCTGGCCGATGCTAGTTTTGTTCATCCCAACGCACGAGCAGGCAATGTAAAAAATGAAGAAAAATGTTTCAATTTGGATGGGCCAATAACATAAGTGCAAGGTAGGCCCTATAGCAGGCTCGCGGCCCAAACGTGCGCCTCCCATATCGATCGACAGCAGGAAAAATCCCAATTCATTCGCTCCAGCCTCCAGTCTGGTTCGCTCCTAACCTAGCCGCCGCTGGACAGACCAACACAGCACTTCGTCGCGCCCTCGTTGGAGGGCGGTCACCGGGCTTCAAGCGAACAGAAGGACAAGAAGATGAAGATTCAACCCTGGGTGTAGCCTACGTGGGAGGTAGCGGCGGCAGCACGGGCATGGCATCGAGCTTGCGCAAACGGACAGTCGCAGCTTGCAAGAGTAGCATGCACAACGAGCAGGTACATCACATCCCTGATCATATCTAATTCAACTCTTCAATTTCTGGCCAATAGTTAAACCTAACGGTGTTGTAAAACTACTTGTATGTAGGGAATCTATGAGAAAATGAAACCATTTTCTACTTATTTTATAACTCCCCCAATCAATATTGAACTGACTGAATCTGATGTATCTAATCAAGTTTCCGGTGCAAACATACAAGCTCATGTTGTTCTTGAGCCTGAAGTGTCTAATGAACAGACTGCTAATGAAGATGCAAACATTTTACATGCTCCTGGTGATGAACATATAGTGTCTAATGAGGGATCTAATGCAAGCATTTTGCAAGCTCATTGAAGGATTTAGTGTCTAATGATGATCTACTATGTTGAGAGAGACAGAGATTTGCAGGCATTGATGACAAGCAAATTATAGTGCATTTTCATAGCTTGAGGAAACATCGAGGCCATCTACCAGAAAGTCCCCGTATCATGACAACATAGCATAAATACTTTTCTAATCTGTTGTTTGAAACTATTGGCATACTTGTGCAGGATAGATATATTGATATGCAGTTTGCGCACTGGTTATACGTGCAATTACACTTCGATATTTTCAGCCAGAGAACAAATAATTCAGGCAGGTACAGACCATGTTTGTAGTCCTTGTACACCATGTTGCATTTTGTGTTTTTTGGTGCTTCCATCATTTAGTGTTTATAATCTGAACTACTTTGGATCATTAGCTGGTTTTCAAAGTGCATGTAGCTTCACATTTCTCAAGTTATGTTGATTTCCGGAGTGCATGCCTTCGTATTTTTTAAGTTAAATGTTTGCCCCTGGTAACTTGAATTCTTGGATCAGCCACTGCACACAAATCATACACGAATGCCAGTACGAATTAAATGAAATGCAGGGACTTACGCTAGCTCGTTGTACAGGCTCGCTGCAGCTCTGCTTGCGCTTGGGATGTTCCATGTACAAGTCCATGTTACCACTTGCTTGGATGTGCAGGCATTGTGCTCCTTGCATCCCCCTCTGCATTTTTGACACGGCGAATGGTTGATCAAATAAGAGGAATCGACCTTGATGTTGTACCGGAGGACAAATACTTACAAGGTTATACGAGTGTGCAGGATGTGTACCAGATCCCGTAGCCCCATCATGCTTCACTAAAAAATGGATTTGCTTGTTTTAGATGATATCTCCAGAAGAAATAAGAGTTAAAGTCAGAGTTGCATAGGCGTGTAAGCTAAGAGAGCAGTGAAAGGATATCCAAACATCATCGGAACAGTGCACAAGGGAGTGATGTGTGGATACCTAGTTCGGGCCGGCGTTTGGGCATGCTCGCCTAGCTAGAGTGCGGGTCACTTCAGAGCCGTTGAGGGTGATGCGCTGGTGTTGGCTGGCCGCGCATGGATGCAGATCTTGAGTGGCAACGGAGCGCTATGATGCGGTGGACGAGACCGTTGGTGAAGCCCCAACGACCTCGGGGGACGGAGGTGCGACGATGTGCTCGGTGAAGTAGCCTCGGTGAGCTGGGAGACGGCGTCGGTGAAGCGCACCTGATGCGGTGGAACTCGGTGTCTGTGAGGCACGTCGATTGCGGCGGACGACATTGTCGATGGACCACCCGGTGCGGTGGACGAGGGCGTAGATGAGGTAGCTCCGGTGCGGTGGTGAAGCGCGACCGTCGTCTTCGTTGTCGTCGTCTGGCACAGAGGTGGGGAACGGTGGGGAAAGAGACGAGACGAGGGGCGATTCGAGGGATGGGGTGAATTAGGGATTTGAGCAATCTGGGCGCGGAAGGGGACGGTGGAGAAGAGAGATTTTGCAGGGCTGGAATTGGGGCCGCTAGATATTTCAATCCGAAACATGGAAGCGCGAACTTATATTGTCGTCGTCCTTTTTTTGAGGGGGAGGGGGGTGGGTTGCTGGGTGTTACGCGTCCATTCGACACACGCGACCACCCCGACAGGACTACGCTTCGGTGCCTTAAGGCACCTGCCTTTGTGTACATGACATGTGGGCCCAACAGGTGGCTGGCCCACATGTCAGTCACCCAAGGGCTGTTGCCTTTAAGACACCAAAGCAGCATCCACCCCGACACGACCCTGGTTTACCTGGTGCGCCTACATTTGAGAATGCAAACGAATCTTCTTTCACTTGCAAACGAATCTGTATGTATTACCATGCCCGTGTTTTCCTTGCAATAATTAGTCATTCGAAACGAGATACTCCATCCGTTCACTTTTGTAAGTCGTTTCAGACAACTTAAAATGAACTGTTTTGCACATTGTCTGAAATGTCTTCAAGGTCTTATAAAAGTGAACATAGGGAGTACTATAAATTAATTAATGAGGAGTTATTTGAAAAAAAATCAAAACGGTACCCATGCTAATGTGGATTAGAGTGTGTCACATAATTAGTTATTTGAATTAGAGTGTGTGTCACCTAGTTAGTTATTTGAATTAGAGTGTGTGTCACGTAGCGATCTCCAATTCTAACGTGGATTTCGCATTTCACTGTATCCATGCTACTTTTCTAATACAAATTCATATGTATATGATGAACACCATGGTAGTGAGAAAACTTTTGGATGGATTCAAACATATGACCTACAAAATAGCACAACAAATTGAGCCAATGTCAACTTTTCGAAACTTAGTATGGCACGAATTCGAAATAATTACCCGTATTCCTGGTCCTCGGTTCAAATCTTACAATGTACACCGAATTGAAACATCGATATTAAGTCTCATACTATGTACATTCAAATGTTGTTTTTAGTCCCCCCCCCCCCGCGTACAAACGCTACATACTTCCTGTATCGGTCAATCTTCCTCTCCTAACCACCTTAGCAAGCTATCGGTTTCCAACACACGTTCATTCTTTCTCTCCATGTTTCGATCTCTAAGTCTCTCAACTACACAACCCCTTTTTCCACTCCTGTTACCAAATGTATTTACCTCATACACCCGCCATTGCACCCCATGTCGAGCTCTCTCTCTCTCCCCCCTCTCCCTCTCACCCTCTCGTGCTAAATACATGCATTGCCTATCTAGCCCCCCAACCTCTCGTGTGCACGAATGCACGTTGTATATCTAGGTCACTCCCTTGAGACTGTCTCACTCTTTCTTCCGCATGGCGGGCCATACTCTCTCAATCTCGCTCTCTTTATCTGAGTCTCGTTTAACCTCGTTTTATTTCACACACAAATGATATATCTCCCTGTCCGGGACTCGATCGACACACTCTATACTCTCTCACACAGATTGTCTATCTAGGTCAGCCCATCCAAGCCGCCGCCACTCTTTCGACCTCATGGTGGGCCACACTTACTCAATCTCTCTCTCTCTCTCTCTCTCTCTGTGTGTGTGTGTGTGTGTGTATGTCTCGATTTACCTTGCTCTTTCTCAGACAAAAACGATATATCACCATGTTTGATCCCAATTCGACCTATTCACATTGTATACTCTCTCACGCACATCGTCTATCTAGGTCACTCTCTCCAACCCGTCTCACTCTTTCGATCGCACGGTGACCCTATGTGATCGGTTGACCTTGCTTCCTCCCACACACAAAATATATCTACACGTCTGTGACGGGATCATCTCTCAAGCTCTATCTTACAGCCCTCACCCTTACCAAAAGCTTAATCGGACAATATCTCTCCGGAGCATATATATTTGTTCAATGAATGTCGGACCACACTCACTTTTTCTCTCTATCTATATGTCTCTCGATTGACCTCGCTTTCTCATACCGTATCTTCCACGCATTGAAGCTAATACCTCTCCATCCCTTGCAAAGCTGGAGCTATTTACATTGCGAGGGGCACTCCAACCTTGGATTAATTTGTGTAGGCATTTATTCCGGTCGGTTTAGATTATTTTTTCGTAGCATTCGGCCCACAACTACTCCAAACGTCGTTGCAACCCACGCAACTCCCCTAGTTGATTTCCCTCTGGCTCGGTCATCGCTCTCTCGCACGTCCTTTCTCACCTTCAATGTTGCACCATGGTATTGTTGAAAAAACTATGTTGTTCTCTTTAATTATTATAAATAAGCTACAAAACTACACACCGGTAGTCCACTTGGAATGGAACAAATTTCGACCCACAAATTAAAGTGCTACAAACTACACACCAAGGGGCCCACATGTCATGAAAAAAATTTGGACCCATATACAAATTAAAAAATAAAGGACGAAGATCGAACATGCGACCGGGCCTTCAAGCCGCACGTCAATAGGCAACATACGTAGAATAGCAATGTCTGTTGTACCCCCTTTGTTCACATAATGTTTTTATATTACCACAGCCTAATTAATGGATAACATGTAATATTATTTTTAGTACTATTCACCTTCACTTACTGGTGGGTTCCATGTGTGCTCTCTCTCTCTCCTCCCCTTCTGCGTTTAGACGCACGGGCAAACAGGAAGAACTCGCGGGTGATGTTGCCGTTGACCATATCTGGACGCGTTCACAACTCACAAGTCACGGCACCAATTTCACGTACTAGCAGCACTAGTCAGTGTGTACATGCAATGCATGTTAATTTGGAAGTATATTAAGTGCATGCGGATATTAACTACTAGGATATTATTTGCGTGTTTTCATGTGATTAGCACTATTTTTGGTATGAAATTAACTGCACACTAAACGTGTTGAGCGCTCGACATTGAAGCAGTCTAGGTCGTTGGATGACAAGGAATACATGTGGCTTGATGAAGTTTTATATTTAATTTGATACGGCTCTAGCAGAACATTCAATCGATCAAACCATACATTTTGTTCAGTCTGCTCTGACTTTAAATTATACGACGATCGATATAAAATAAACAGAAATGATAAACGTTTGGATTTTAAGCATGGCAATCCGAACGTTTTTCATGGCAAATTTAGATTACGCGGCGGCGGCAGGGGCGTCTCGCGGTGGGAAGCGGCTCCTCTGCCGTGCTCCATGTGTCGTCGGGCCACTGACCGACGGCGACGGCAACGTCTTGCGCTGTTGTTGGCGTACTCCTGGACGTTGGCCTAACTTCAAGGAAGGCCAAAATGTTCTGGACTTTGGAGCGAGTCAACTGGCGGGAGGAGGCGACTGGCGTTGGTGCAAGGAAGCGGTTGACGGCAGCCATCCATGCCGCTGAGGGGGGCACTGGCACCCGCGCGGGGACAGGTGCTGTCAACGATGCGGTGGAGACGTTCGTGTGCATGGGCACCAGCACGGGCACGCACGTCAGTGCACGCGCAGGCGCATGCGCTGGCAGGTGCACGGGCACCGGCACGGGCGTGTGCGTCAGTGCACGTGCAGGCGCATGCGTTGGTAGGTGCACGGGCGCGTGAAAGTCGGCGGGACCTCGTGGAACCCCGTGGCATCAAGCTCGGTGATAATGTGCGGCTCCCAGCCCATCAATGCCACGGGGATGGGCGCTGGCGCAGTCGGGGTGACGGGAGCCGGAATAGGAGCGGGGACAGGCGCGGCATCTTCCCGCAAGGCCAGTTCAAGCTCGTCCCAAAGCGCCTTATGTTCTTGAGACTCCGGCTGGGTGTCTTCCTCATGAAACTGGAACACTAAGGGCAGACCATCGTGATGCGACATGGCGTACGTTTAGGTCAGGCTAGTTGGAGGTAGACGACAGGAGAATCGGAGAGGAAGAGAGAGGATTGTAGCGATACCGGGTAGTGCGGGGTTGATTTTAAACTGTGGCACCAGCGACATTAAAACTGGGAGCAGTTGGGACGACGGTGGGCGGCGGAGCCTGGTCAAAGGGCTCGCCTCCCGGTGAGTCTGCAAAGCGGTCTGCTCGCACGCCTCCCTGACAGCCGGCGCAGCGGTCTGCTCGCACGCCTCCCGTCGACTCACGCGCTTGCTGGGACGGCACCTACCGATGAGAAGCGGGGACTCATGGCGGCACGTAAACACCCACTTTTTCAATAGTGAAAGTGTTCGCCTTAACGTGACAGGTCTTTTCCCTCAAAAAAACGTGACAGGTCTTTGTTCCAAAATACCTTGGCTCTTCATTTGTGCAACTTGTCATAAGCAGCTTGTCTCGAATTGAAGAAAAAACTTACGAAGTAATATTTGTGCCATATCACGTGACCATGCTCAGTTTCAAGAATTTATGCTCCCTTTTGGATTTTCTGAAATTTAAGACCCAGGATTCGAAACAATATCATAACCTGCATCATGCAATAAATTTTCAAGCCGTACATCTGTCCTGTTGTATTTCTTAAGAAAGGATTTGGTCAAACATTTTGCTTAGTTAAACCTCCTTTCCGGTTTATAGGGCTCAATTCAAAAATCTCACCAACCAAGGTAGATGGTGAGTGGTGGAACAATTGTTGTAGTTTGCAAAACCACTCAATTAATGCGCTTGTTTTCCTCAAAAATTGTGTTTACGAATGCATTAATTGCAATGCATGCATGCATAAAGTACATGCATTGGTCAATTTTCTCTTAATACTTGCATGTAATGATTTATTGCACCTTGAAATCTGAACATGTGATGGGGAACAACCAAATTGAGACTTATAAAATGGGAAAACTAAAATTTCGAGATAAGCCCTATAAACCGGAAAGGAGGGAGTAAAAGGATAATCCCTCCGTACCAGTGCATTGTCTGATATATTAACTCAAGTACTAGGCACGAACAAAAAAAGTACTAGGCACGAACAAACGGGCTCAATTCTGTGCTCATCCTAGTGTAGTAGTAGTAGTAGTAGTAGTAGTACTAGGCAATGCAGTTGACGGGTGACATTGACGAGCGGTGACCGAGGGAATTGAACCGTGCTCGGCACGGTAGGTAACGTTGTCTAGTTACTAAAGCATCCCTCCGTTGTTCATCGGTAGTCATTATGGACCAGGGACATGAGGGGAATTTCCTAGGGCTGGAATTCTGGCCGCCAGATATTTCAACTTGAAACACTGAGGCTCGACTGGTTGGGGTTGCCTAATGTGCGTACCATGCACGCCACCGAAGGACACGAGCCCGTTTTTTTAGGATCAACACGAGCCAAGGTCTGGCTGGTACGCCGTTGGGTCCTACCATTTGAGAATACGAAAGGAACCTTTTAAATTGCCGAACGAATCTATGTGTATTACAATACCCGTATTTTCCTTGCAAATACTAATCTCAACGTGGTAATTGATTTATGACGAGTCGTTGAATTAGAGTGAATTTGTGATATAGTGATCTCAACGTGGATTTCACATTTCATGGTATCCCTAGTAAGTTTTCCAATGCAAATTCAAATTTAAAATATGAACAATATGGAGGTGAGAAAACTTTGTATGTATCAAGCATATGACCACACACACACACACAGACACACATGCACGAACACAACAACAATCCAATAAGTATAGTGCATCTATTTTTCCAACCCATGCATGTATGACACGAGTTCAAAAATACTCCTTATATTCCTAAATATTAGTCTTTTAGAGAGTTCAACAAGTGACTACATACGGAGCAAAATGAGTGAATCTAGACTCTAAAATATGTCTATATACATCCATATGTGCCAGTCCATTTGAAGCCTCTAAAAAGACTAATATTTAGGAACGAAGGGAGTAAAATGTAAGACATCCATGGTCCTCAGTTCAATATTTAAAATGAACATGAAACTGAAACATGAATATTAAGTCTAGTACTACAGTACATGCAAATGTTGTGTTTAGGCGGAGCTATGATTGTCGGGGGTCAACCCCTCGACCTTAAATAAAACTGTGGAGCTCTGTTTAGGGTTGTTTAGATTATATTTGTTCCCACCCTCCCAACCACCGATTGGTTGTGCACCCCCACCCCTCCTCCCCGGGAGAATATCATGTGCCCCCATACCTTACGTGCTATATGCCGATACGATTGCTTGGAGCTTGTAGATCTGAGATATAGCAACTCACATGATGTGTCTTAATTTTTTTGCAGGAAACCTTGATGAGTTTGAGAATTGCACACAATTTGTACAAAAACTACTCAGATGCCCTTGGATCCCATATCCAATGACCTCGAAGCTCGTATCACCGTAGCATATCTAAGATGAAGGAGGACATCATATTCTCCTGTATGTAAGAATATCATGTGCTACCACACCTTAGATGCTTTGGTAATACAAGCTCTTCGGAGCCGTTGGATTTGTGACCCAACACCTCCTCGGTGGTTCGAATGGTTTTTTGCAGAAAATCCCCAAAAGAGTTCGGCCACTGCTTACAAGCACAAAGACTACTCAGATGCCATTGGATCTCAGATCAAACGACCTCCAAAGCTCGTATCACCGTAGCATCCAAGCTGCGATATCACCTTATGTTTTCTCGCACGGGAGAGTATGAGGTGCTCCCGCATCGTAGATTCTATGGTGATATGAGTTCACTGATATCTAACGGCCCACAGTAGGAGGTTTGAATATTTTTGCAATATACGGCTGATAGAGTTTGGGAAATGCGCAGAAAGTACAAGTACTACGCATGTGCCATCTGATCACTGATCATATGACCTAGATGCTCATATAACCGTAGCAGATAATTAAGCTACGGGGAGCACCTAATATGAGCACCGGGAGCCGTTGGATCGAAGATGCAGCGGCACACACGAGGCCTGAATGTTTTATTTGCAAAAAAAACCTTTGGAGAGTTTGGAAATTGCACATAATTACAAAGACTACTCCGAAGCCATTGGATCTCACTTCCAACGGTGTAAAAACCCGTATCACCATAGTATCTAAGCTGCGGGGTGGATGTGATATTCTATGCCGCTGTCATTTTCGTTCGTAAACTTGCAAAATACGTGTAACTCGTGCCGTTACTTGTCTAACCGCGCAAAGTGTTTGTTCAAAAAAACCATCCTACACTGAAATATCGGAACAACACACGGGGGTCCCACTTGTCATTAATCAAATTTGGACCTAAAACTAACAAATCTGAAAGACGAGATTTGAACTGGCAACCTGTACTACAAAGCATAAGTTGATAGCCTGAAAAAAACGAACGGTTGTTGGCTTTCTCCCATAACTTGATTTTATACAGTACTTGTGTTGAGTAGAGTAGAGGGAGTGCCTCGTCAACACGTCCATGGCCGTTGTCTCAGTTACGGGTGGTCCCAGGTCTACGATCTCAATCTCTCTTCTCTCCATCGTCTAACCTTTGCATGGGCATACACGAGAGCGGTGCTAGCTTGCCATGGTGTTATTACAACTAAATAAAGCTTGGAAAATAGAAGAATCGCCTAGAACAAGAGACGTTGCGGCTGGTCGAGACGGAGCTAACCGTGCCACGTTTGCATGATGAAGTTGTGTGGCTAGTGGGGTGTTTTCGACCGATTGGCTGGGTCCCGAGGTCGAACCATAGGTACTACGTCTAATACAGTATATATTTACATGCACATTTTTCCTCCGTGCCGAGACGTGGCACACCCTACCGCGTGGTTTCCGGGTCCTCCTGGGTGGTGCACGCATATATTCTTCCTGACGTGGGATGCCCTACCGCGCGTTTTCTGGGTCCTCCTCGGTCGTAGCGCCGAAGCAAGTAAATGAGTCGTCAAATCACGAAAGACCACCTTTCCCACCGACTACATCAGTGAAGCACGGTGGCTAGCTAGTTGGGCTAGTTCGACCGATTAGCTAGGCCGCCGCTACATTTGTTTTTTCACCCCTTTTTACCTACTTGCCGGCAGGTAAATTTAAATATCCACCGCGGCGTTGCTCTGGTGTTTGGGTGCGGCAGGATTTTAAATTTTTTGATTGACGGGAGCAGGCGCGGCAGGATTTTTAATTTTTTGATTGACGGGAGCAGGCGCGGTAGCAATTAGTCACGATGACTCCGCCTGTAAAAACCCACTGCTCCCTGATGTGAGAAGTCGTCGACTGGTGTTTTACCGTGGTGAAAACCAAAAGATTCCCCGCTCCTCGGCTGGCTCCCTCCGCCTTCCCGTAGATTGCATTGCCTTTCAGCCGTTTCGCCCCCTTTGCTTCCTCTCCCCATTGCTTCTACCTGGTGCCATGGTGGCGCAGCAGATCACGGAGTCCGAGGTTAGGCGCTTGACACAGGAGCTCCATGCCAAGGATGTGGAGCTCAGGGCCAAGGACGTGGAGCTCCATGAGCTCAAGGAGGAGAGGAGTGCCATGCTCCTTCGTTATGTGCGGGAGTTCACGGAGCTTCAAAAGCGACAGGCGTCCACCACAAAGATGCTCGAGGCATCAGCGGCGTTGCTGCAGAAAGCGGGAGATACAATAGGCCGTCAGGGGAGCCAGCTGGAGCGCGAGTGGGCCGATCGTGACGAGGTCCAGGATCGCCTCAGCCACTTGGTGAACCAAGTTGCCACGCACGTGTTGCGGCTGCGCGATGGCTACCGTCATGCCAGCGCAACGATGCCAGCCGTCGGGCTAAACCCGTTCGACTACCCGGTCGACTTCAACGAGCTGCGGCTTCCTGACCTGGTCTCCTTCTTCACCTATATCTCTGAGGAGCTGAGCCGTTTCCGCGCGATGGTGGGGGCTGAGCTAGACAAGGAGGGGTTGCGCGCTGCCATCGCCGTTGCCGGGCGAATCCTTTCAGGGCTCCGTCACCGGAATCCATTTGGCGGAACATGACCGTTGGATCAAGCTCAGACGGTTGGATCAAACTCAGACGGTGCAGATCCGTCACTCTAGCACAAAGCATGTGGGTGTGTTTGGTTGCATTCTCATCTCAATATAGTTGTTTCCTCTTCGTGTATTTTTGTCAGCCTACTAGTGTGGACTCATGCACCCTTCATGCACTCTGCCAAACACCCAAAAGTGGGTCGAGAAGGGAACTTTTGCTCCCATCCCGTGCACCCTTTATACACCTTGTCTAACACTATAGGATGTGCTTCATATGGTTCATGTTTCGTGGAGTACTATAGCACCATACTCTCCGTGCGCTATGGACCTAGTCCTGTTAACATTGATCTCACTGTTCATTCTCGACCGAACAGTCGAAAAAGTGGTACTATGTTACATATAGGAGTAGTTGACATGCGCACAACACAGCAACAAGATTGTGTAGTACTGACGTATGAACCACTGCACATGCCTAGTAGTAGGAGCACTATGTATGTTCAAGTGACTGCCGTGTTTCGCACTCCTCCATCGTAAGAGTGGAAACGCTTGTTGTAATCATTTTTTCTTCAGGATGAAAAACAGTGGACACGCTCTACCGTGCGGATCCTCCTCCAGCCATGCACTAAATTACTCACTTTCGCCGACGTGTGGGATAGCCAGCACCTGGGTCCACCAGCCATGCACTAAATTACTTCGTAGTAGAGTGACGGTAGACTACCACGATCGAACCGCCGTAGTAATGCCCAATGAGCCGTCAAATCACAAAGCCCCCTCCTTTCCAGCAGTAAGTTGGACAGACGAAGCAACCATCATTTCACTCTTCTCTCTCAGCTTCCTCTCTTGAAGAAAACCCCCACTCGCTTCGCTTCTCCCTCATCTCGTTCCTCCTTTCACTCTTCTCTCTCAGCTTCCTCTCTTGATTGGACGCCGAAGCACCGGCTGACGTGATGTCTATGGCTCTGGCCAAAACCGTCGAGGCTCATGGTACGAAGAAGCGCAAGCACCCCGCCAAGACTACCGCAGACAAGCTCAAAGCCATCGCCCTGTCCAAGCCCCCCTCTCCGGGATCCCTCATTAAGCAAGTCCAGGTAATGTCTCTTATTGACGATCTTTTTCTCGATCTTGATCGTGTTTTTTCATCTAACACGCAGTAGTAGTACTGGTAGTACAACTTTCTGGGTGATCTTGCATGTGATTTTAGTGTGCCAAATGACGGTTCTAAATTCCTCTTTTGACCAAAACATGCGAGAGGTTGACACTGATTTCTTATAGATTACTTTCAACTACTCCCTCTGTCCCAAATTTCTTGTCTTAGATTTGTCTAGATACGGATGTATCTAATACTAAAATGTGACTTGATACATCCGTATCTAGACAAATCTAAGACAAGAATTTTGGGATGGAGGGAGTACTTTATGAACATCAATGCTACCTTTTAAGAGGGTATATTTGCCTCAGTAACTTGTGTTATGGATATTGCATGTAATCCCTCTGCTCTCATGCCTTTGAAGACATGTTCTAATGTCTTTGTTCACTCATTTCTGTGCGTATATGTAGTCATATATGGAGTATAATATCGAAAATCATCTTATATTTCTGAACGGAGGTAGTAATGAAATATGGTTTCTGTTTGAATTAGAACCAGGTCCGCGGTGGAGATGAAGTTCTCAAAGTCATGCCGTGTGAACTGGAAGACCTGATGATGAGTTCTACTATTGAACTATCCACTACTAGGAAAAGGGCTATAGATGGAAATGACACTAATGGCGCACCAGACATGTGGTGCGCCATTAGTATATACTAATGGCGCACCACCTTCTGATGCGCCATTAGTGTTGAAACTACTAATGGCGCACCCTGCCTATGGTGCGCCATTAGTAACAATTTTTTTTTGAACTAGTGCGCCTGTCCAAACATACTAATGGCGCACCGTGGATGTGGTGCGCCATTACTAGCGCACCGTGCCACGGTGCGCCATTAGTAACCTTGGCCACCACTT
>NC_041385.1:600470293-600471095 GCF_002162155.2 Triticum dicoccoides
TTTTAAAAAAATAAAACAAAATGATAAAAATGTCAAAAAAATAAAAGAAAATAAGTTTCCCATGTGATATGTGGCCTAGTTGTTGGGAAAATTTGCAAATATGAATTTTGACTTCATTTGCAAAATCTCGCGAGAATTTGTAAAAATGGGCATAACTTTTGCATACTAACTCGGATGAAAAAGTTTTTTATATGAAAAATCATCTCCTCGAAAAGTTACATCCAAATTTAACTGGGCGAACCCCATTAAACATTTCCAAAATCCTCAAAAACCTAACTGAAAAAAAGATACGGGGCTTTTAAGATCTAGAGAAGCAAAAAAAATCAAAAAAATTCAAACTTACTAATGGCGCACCCGCCCATGGTGCGCCATTAGTATCTTCCCTCCTTCAAAATTCAAAATAAGTCAAAAAAATAAAAAAAATTACTAATGGCGCACCTGACCATGGTGCGCCATTAGTATCTTCCCGCCTTCAAAATTCAAAATAAATCAAAAAAATAAAAAAAATTACTAATGGGGCACCTGCCCGTGGTGCGTCATTAGTATCTTCCCGCCTTCAAAATTCAAAATAAATCAAAAAAATAAAAAAATTACTAATGGCGCACCTGCCCGCGGTGCGCCATTAGTATGCCGTATATATGGCTGGTCCTCTCCTCCTCTCTTCATTTCATCTTCCCTTCTCTCCTCCACCATACTTCTCCTCTCCGATGACCTCCTCCTCCTCTCTGGCGACCTCCTCCTCCCTCCTCCCTCCTCCCTCCTCCCCTCCCCTCCCCTCCCCTCCCCTCATGGTTTCTTCTCC
>NC_041385.1:600471325-600479473 GCF_002162155.2 Triticum dicoccoides
CCCTCCTCTCCGGTGAGCTCCTCCTCCCTCCTCTCCGGTGAGCTCCTCCTCCCTCCTCTCCGGTGAGCTCCTCCTCCTCCTCTCCGGCGAACTCCTCTCCGGCAAAAGACCATGGCAACAAGATCCAAAAACAGGAACAAAATTTGAGAATATTGTCGTGCCAAGAAACAAGCAAAAAAAAACGAGCAAAAAATGGGCAAAAAATCACGATCCAGATCTAGATTCAAAATGGCGCATCACTAATGGCGCATCACAGGAAAGTGCGCCATTAGTATGCCGCGGTTACTAATGGCGCATCCAGTTGTGGTGCGCCATTAGTATCCAAAGCACCTGGCCCCTGGGAGGCATACTAATGGCGCACCGTGGCCTATACTAATGGCGCACCAGTGGTGCGCCATTAGTATACCAGATACTAATGGCGCACCAGTGGTGCGCCATTAGTAAAAATTACTAATGGCGTGCTGTTAGTGGCGCACCACAGATGCGCCATTAATGCCCATATTAGGTGCGCCATTAGTAGGGGTTTTTCTAGTAGTGATCTAGCTATTGTGTCCTTGTCGCCACGTGTCCTGAACTAGTGTTTTCCTGTAGCATTGTTGTCAGGCGTGTTCTCGAGGTTGTACTTGACCACAACAATTTCCTGGATGTGCCTTCGATTACGAAGGGTGTGGTTCTTGTAAAGCTTCCCAACAAATCTGATGTGGCATGTCTTCATCATCATGTTTATGAGTGGAAAGACCACTCTGTTAGGTTCTCCAAGGTTGACAAGATGGTGATGGTGCTTGTAGACATCTCACATGAAGTCCATGGCCTAGTCAGTTATGCGGGGTTCATCCCATAGGTCGGTGGCAAGAACTAGTCTGCAGAGTTTAGTTAGTGCAACTTTGCTTGTCTGTAGTAAGTACTATTGTTCAGTACTTGATTTGTGTTTGTGAACCCTGTATTGTTTATTAGTACTGCTGCTTTTGGTGTGTGGTCAGTCCTGAGAACCGTCTATGTTAATGTATGTCCACTCAATTCAGTCTGTACATTTTGAAGTATCCAGATCTTATTTTTTGTGAGGACGGTTTATCGATTATGGTTACACTCCAATATCTATATGCATTGCAGGGTTTATCGCACCCACCAGGATTTCCAGTCCCATGGATGTTCGGTCCATACGATTTTTCATGACCTTTGGACTATCCTGCTTGTGGGAGTAGGCAGGGCCCTACATGCCACGCGTAGTTGGACGATCAATCTTCTATTTAGTAGTTCAACATAGTGATTTCCTAGTAAGGATTCACTCGTGTCACATCAAGTAAATCTTATTGATTTACTATCTAAATCTTATTGATTTAATGTCATGTTTTCTTTCTTTTCCTGCAATTTTACGATGCAGGTTTTTCCATGTGACATTCATCAAAGAATAAACCATTTGGTTTGCTCTACGATTGCTATTTTTGCAGGTTTCACTTCTTATGTCGTGTCAATAACAAAGTCACTGTCCATCACTTAAATTACTGGAAAAAATTGGATCAGTATGTTGTCTGAGTACAAGCTGAATCCCTATGATGAACTACAGTTTGGTTTAACAAAAACGCCACAATTAGTCCTTCTCGCGTTTAAAAGAAATGAAGAAAAAAACTGGATCACGGTCACGGATCCTAGTCAAGTTAGAAAGCTGATCATAGCAGACCAGACACGATCGCTACTGTCTCGCATAGATGGAGCACCGACAGTTGCTCTAGCACTGACAGCGGCAGCAGCTCAGTCTGATCCAGCTGAGGATTGGGCACCGACCGCGTCTGCGGATCAGTCTGATCTACCGGAGGATCGGGCATCGACACTGGCACTAGCTCTACAAGGAGCACCATCTCTGGCAGTAGCAGCAGCTTCGGCACCTGCACCAACACTTGCACTTGCATTTGGTCCAGCCCGTGCAGTTGCACCGGCAACAGACTGGGCTGCAGTTCGCAATTCATATACCAAAGTCCTTACAAAAACCGACATGTCCACCTTCTTGGTAAGCATTGGCCGCCCAAGTGCTTCGTTCTTTTTTCTTTCCATGTTGTTTCACATGATTCACTGTGTTGATCTAACTGTTTGGGTATGTCTTCTTGTTTTCAAACAAAGAATTCCTAGAGCAACGAGGGAGTCGTTCAACAATCCAGGCGACCGCGGCCAAGTTTCTCTTACCATGCGCAGCCTTGGTGTGAATGAACCTGCTCAATATACCGTAAGTACAAAGGATGGTCGCATGATGATTGATGCTAAAGGATGGTCAAGGTTCAAATCTAAAACATATCTTGCGGTAGGGGATGATGTCAAAATCGAACTTTCTCGGCAAGGAGAGCTGGTCCAAATCAACTTTGAAATTCTTCAGTAGCAGCACGCAACTGCCAAACTGATCTATCCTCCGACATATTTTGATGTAATAATCTGGCATGGTGAAACAAGTGTCATGTGTGTATAAGTAGTACAACATTATTATTTATCACATGGTATATCGTTGATAGAATTGCAACTCTGATTGCTGGTTAGGAACTGTCGTTCGATTTCATTCCAACAGCTGCCGTGCTTTATTCAATTTTGTGTATTCGCCTTGCGACAGCATCTAAAACCAGCATAGTACCGATCGCTTGCAATATGAAAAGCGCTGAGGTAGAACACATGGGCCCCCAAACATGCAGGGTCGGCCTGCGGCCCAAAGTCCAGAACCGTGAGCCTATCTGAGTATTATATTCTCTGCTGAACCCCCATAAAAAAGTTGAACCCCCATAATGCCCGTGCGTTGCAGAGGGAGTATATTTCTCGGCAAGGTGGGCCTGTGATATAAAAGATTTGTATATTTCTTTACAGAGGGAGTATCTCTCTGTCAAAAAATATATTTATGTGTAACTAGTTACTCTTGTCTTTCTACTTCCTTTCGCTGATATGCGGGGCAACTGGCAATGGGGTCCACGTGCCATATGCACAAATTAGAGTGCACAACTTCACGGTAGACACACCCTGGTCGTAGCGCCGCAGTAATGCCCAATTAGCCATAAAATCACAACCCCCCCTTCCAGCTTTAGCAGTAAGCTGGACGGACGAAGCGGCAATATTTCACTGGGCCTGAATCCCCTTCTCCCTCGTCTGCTTGTTCAGAGAAAACCCCCGCTCGGCGATTGCATAGGGTTTTCTCATGGAGAACCAGGTACGAATTCTTCATCCATCCTCGATAAATCCAAGTCCCTTGGTCGCAAGTAATCCTAGGATGGCAGCCGCCGCCGTTGATGCATTTTTCTTCGTAATGAATCTAGTGTGTTTCAGTTGCAGTGCCCAAAGTGCGAGTACCCTACAGATTTCTATGCCCACGGCGAGACGCCACACTTGTTCCTTCTCATCCTACCACAGCATTTTGAAACGCGCACAGTATGTTCCAAGAATCCTCTTCTCTATCTGGGAGGGTGGGGTTTTTTTGGACATGCTGTGTTCTCATATTCCTGCAGTGTATTATTTGCTCTGCCAGAACACATGTACTCAAGATGCTCGGCCCTGCCATAACTGAATACACTAGTTTAATGGTCACAGTGAAGACAATCCATGGATATTGCTTCTGAGTTGGGTTCATGAACCAAGAAGATCGCTGCTTTTTTATGGCCGGACTTGGATAAACTTTCTCAAGTGTTACGGACTGAAAGTTGGCGCACGAATGTTGATGGAAATAGCAGAACCTGGTCTCATCTTCACTGTGATCTTCCACCACGACGTCGTTCCAATTGTTCATCCATGTTAGTTTTGTATCTGGTTCTTGCTTGTTGCCTCGATTACTTCTTAATCCACCTATTCTGTCTAACTAATCACAATTTAACTTTAGAAGTAGCAACGAATCTCTCACGAAGATGCTACTTCTAACTAATATTGTCTTATAATTGGTGGCACGTGTAGGTTTTTTCAGAGTTAAGCAGTCTCCTCGTTTGTTACTCTGTAATAACTCGGCTGTTACTAATGGCACTGAAGTTGACTGGATCGACATCCACATGTTCCTACACTTTATTGATCGTCTTGAGGTCCTTGTGGGGCATTTCAATGGTGGAAGGCCACGTGGGATATGTGTGCCACTGTTGCACTCGTTGAACAGGTCCAACTGTGTCGAGAAACTTATGGTACGAGCTGTTTTCTGTTATATATGTTGTTCATGAACTATTGCTTATACACAGTTTTACAGCTGTGATCTTCTTGAAACAGGAACTGCCAAGTTCTATTGTTCCTATACAGATGCCTGACCATGGTCGGGTCAGACTTGCACTTGGTCACAACATGATGTTTATGTCGACCTACTCAATTCCCCTTGGAGGCGAAAAGATACTTATTCGTGGGTGGTCTCAGATAATGAAGGCCCGTCCATCTTGGAGAATAGGACAGAAGATTATGTCCATGCTTTTCCATGGCTCTAAAGCGAATATCCTGTTTATTGACCACGTTGCGAGATGAAGCCGCTTTTAGAAGGCTGTGGATGCACGGGGTGGCGCCTGGGCCTTGTCCTGGGGCTTGGCAGCCTCACCCTTGGTTAACTGTAGCCTGTAGGCAAAGTAGCACTGTTCGAGGCGTGCTTTGTACGGTTGAACCTGTATAAGTAGTCATACTGCTTTCAGCTTTGGTTGTTAAGTGCCCCTGCTGGTTTCAGTTAAGGTTGTTAAGTACTCCTCCTTCTTTTACAGTCTGTCGTGTTTCTTCAGTCTTGTCTTCCTCCAGGCGCCAAAACCAAACCAGCGCTGGCGGGGCCGCCTGCTTCCGCCTCCCACGGCTGGCTGCGCCTCAGCGTACGCATCGCCGCCCCACCGTCTCCTAAATCGTTAACGCCGACGTCCTCCACATGCTTTGGTGCGCTCGCCGCGGTGCTGCCCTCTCGCGTTGTCAACATGGTCAACAAACAACAGGAATCGGGTAGAAGTACGTGGAGAGGATGACAGTAGGGGCCCACCACGTCAGCGTATGGAAAAATAAAATGCTTCCTCCTAGTGTTTTCCTAACATCTGGGACCCACGACATTGTGAGCGTATATAGTCAATAGACAAGAGACCAGCACAAGATCGGCTGACACCTGGGACGTAGCTACTCGAGCAGTATTTTTTTTTGGTATTGTTGAGACGGAGCAGGGTTTGAACTGGCTGTGGCCCGTCTAGCCCAGGCTTATATTTTATGTTCGCCATGTGACCAGCCCAGCTATTTTTTCTTTGTGCAAATGAGCCCAGTTTATTTTTTCTGAAGAATACCCAATCCAGGCCTACTTATTTTTCTACGCCTTGAAAGTAATATGAAATGGGTTGTAAATATAAAAACAGATGACAAATTGGCAATTACTTTATAATTTCTGATTTTTTCCACATTTTCAGATTCCTATTTCACTGGGCATTAACCTAATTCAAATATATCTTCAAAGTACTTTAAATCTGGCTCGACATTTCGGTATTAAAAAAGTTTGGAACCCACAGAAATATGCGAAATTGGCCCTGGCCAACCAAAAAAAAGACTGCAATAAATTGCATAAGAAGTTGCCATGAGCTATATATAAATTATTAAAAAAAGACGGAGTGGTCTGACTTGTGGGCCTGTTTAATTGACGCGTATGCAAGATTTTTTTAGTTATTATATACTACGTCAACAAACGATTCTAGCAGACGTAACCGTTGGATGTCAATCCAACGGCCCTCGTGTTTCTTCAATCTCTGATTTTTTTGCTCCAGCCGCCAAAGCACCGCCGGTGAGACCGCCTGCTCCCGCCTCCCGTGGCCGGCTGTGCTGCCGCGCAGGCCTCAGCGCCCCCTACTACTCCCACCGCTGGCCAGGGCATCCCTCTACTCACCCACACCCCCTGTTATTCTGCGGCGACGGCAGCCTCACACCATAGCCGAACCGGTGAACCCTCATACTCCTCTCCGCGCGGGCTTCCACTATCGCGTCTTCCCCGGATCCGCGTCGTCCCCTTCCTAGGCCTCGCCGTCGTCCACCGCTGTGGTGCTCTCGGCGCGGCGTGGTCAATGTGGTCAACGACCAACTTCCATCGGAAGAGTATTGTACGTGGAGAGGCTGACAGCTGGGTCCACGGCAGCCGCAAGGAAGTGCCTCCTTATTACGTGGAAAATAATTATTCCTCCACCTGACATCTGGGACCCACTGGACGGGCCACCAGTATTTCGCAAAAAACGTTTCCCCCTGACTGCTGGGACCAACAGGTCGGGCCACCGTATTTCGCGAAAAAAAACATCCCCCCCGCTGTCAGCTCGGACCCACCGGAAGTGTCTCCTTATTACGCACAAAAAAATGAATACCCCCTGCTAGCTGGGACCAACCTTGGTGGGAGGCTGACTTGTGGGCCTACTAAGTTGACTGGGACGGAGGCCTTTGTCAACTTTAGTCAATATATGAACAATTCTAGCTCCAGTGACTGTACAATGTCCATCCAACGGCCGTAGTGCTTCTTCAACCTCTGGTCTTCTTGCTCCAGCCGCCCAAAGCAGCGCCGGTCGTGCCGCCTGCTCCTGCTGCCCGTGGCCGGCTGTGATGCCGCGGAGGCCTCACTGCCCCCTACTACTCCAACCGCTGCCAGGCCATCCCTCTACGCACCCACACCCCCTGTTATTCTGCGGCGACGGCAGACCCTCATACTCCTCTACGCGTGGGCATCCACTGCCGCGTCTTCCCTGGCTCCGTGTCGTCCCCTTCCTAGGCCTCGCTGTTGTCCACCGCCCTGGTGCTCTCGGCGCGGCGTGGTCAACCTGGTCAAGGAATGGCTTCCATCGGACATGGACTGTACGTGGAGAGGCTGACAGCTGGGTCCACGACCACAGCAAGGAAGTGCCTCCTTACTACGCGCAAAATAATTATTCCTCCACCTGACAGCGGGGACCCACCGGACGGGCCACCGTATTTGCAAAAAAACATTTCCCCCTGTCTGCTGGGACCCACCAGCTACATCTTCGCATGCAAGGAAGTGCGTCCGAAAAAAACAATTCGCCCCCTGGCTGCTGGGACCCACCAGCTACATCTTCGCATGCAAGGAAGTGCGTCCGGGCAAAAAAGTACCCAAAATGATTCGCCCCCTTGACTGCTGGGACCCACCAGCTACATCTTCACAGGCAAGGAAGTGTCTCACAGTTGGGACCCACCTGGTCGAAGTGTACGTACCGTTGTCATTCTGGTCACGAACGTGTACGTACATACTGGTCGATGTAGAGGCGTGCACGTGTCATAGTAGAGGCGCGCACGTGTCTTAGTAGAGGCGCGCACGTAGCATGTACACGTACGTACAGCGGCGAGGGTGCAAGAAAGAAAATACGGCCACGTACGTACATACGGGCAGGGTCTCGAATGCCTACTTGCGCATACGTACATGGCTGGGTCGAAACGGAGAAACAGCATCGTCGTCGTGTTCATGGGGAGCCAACGGAATGCGTCGTGTTCATTGGGAGGCAACGGAACGCATGGGAGCCAACCGGCTGGGTCAGAACGGAATGCGTGGTCGTGTTCATCGGGAGGGCTTGGATGGAACAGGCGATGGAAACGAGGCCTGGCATACCGCACAACGGAGGAAACGGCCTTGTGTTCGACCGGCCACGTTCGAAACGGGGTCCTGTTGATCGGGAGGGGCCTGGTGTACCGCAAAACGGAGGAAACGGACCTCCTACAGTCGAAACGGGGGTCCTATTGATCGGGAGGGGTGTGGCGTACCGCAAAACGGAGGAAACGGACCTCCTACGGTCGAAATGGGCGTCCTGTTGATCGGGAGGGGTGTGGCATACCGCAAAATGGAGGAAATGGACCTCCTACAGTCGAAACGGGGTCTTGTTAATCGGGAGGGGTGTGGCGTACCGCAAAACGGGACTCCACGAGATACTGTTCATCTCCACCGTCGACCTCCTCTAGCCTCCACGGGCTACCGTCGACCTCCTCCAGCCTCCACGGGCTCGTGTTCATCCAGCCTCCACCGCGCGCTACTCCACCGGTTACTGTTCAACCACCCCTCCACGGACACCCCTCCACCGTCTACTGTTCATCCAGCCCTCCACACCACGGGGTCCTGTTCAACCACCCCTCCACGGCCACCCCTCTACCGTCTACTGTTCATCCAGCCCTCCACACCACGGGTTCCTGTTCATCTAGAGGCAACGCCACCGCTCACTA
>NC_041385.1:600479721-600515063 GCF_002162155.2 Triticum dicoccoides
CAACACTCACTATTCATCCAATCGATCGGCTCCAGTTAGTAGCAGTAGCGAAGGAATCGCTCCATCGGGTTCAGTTAACAGCCATCGATCGATCGCTCGGGTTCAGTAACGCGTAGCCTATAGTGCAATCGCTCGGGTTTAGTTAGAGCCCAACGCCTCGCTCAGCTTCAGTTAGAGGCAATGCCTCGCACACACGCACGTACGTACGAGAGAAACGCGCATCGCTCCGCCCCCGACCTCCCATTATAACCGGCAACTCCCCGAAATTTTCCTCCGCCTCGCTTCTACCACGGTTTTTTCCGTCATGGACGGCCCAAAGAATGTCATGCAGCTGCGTCTCCAGCCCGCCCAGGACGAAAAGCCCATTTTCTGTCATGATTTTTTGTCATAGAAGTAGGAGCCCACCACATCTATGATGATACCGGGTTTTGTCACAATTATCGTCATAGAAGTGTCATATGTATGATAGAAAAAAAATCATTCGGCCCAAAATGTCACGGATGTGTCTTTTTTTTGTAGTGTATCGAAACCGTTTTTCACAACCAGCCACCGCGCATATTGCGAGGCGGTTTTATTGGTACGTCTTATCGAAGCAGAGATCGTGTCCCCTTATTGCAGGGTTCTCATCAATATGGACGTGGGTGACCCAACCGCGCCATCAATCATGGCGCTCGGAGAATAAGCAAATTTATCGGGCAAGTGGGGAGGCGCAAGATCCCTGCTGCCTTTATAAGGGGATAAGAACTCCCTTTTTCTCCCACGCCCTCTTCTTTGCTCATCCATCCCTTTTCGCTCGAGCCCTAGTGCCCAAGCGTTCGTCTTCTCCGCCCAAAAGAGTTTCCAGAAATGTCCGGATCCAGAGCAGGAGGCAAGTGGATGGCCTCTACCGTTCGGGAGAAGGATATCAAAAAGCTTCGGGGGGGGGGGGTATCTGGCCAAGAGAATTGGCCACCGTCTTCCGACGGCAGGACAGATCATCCCCACTCCAGAACCCCACGAGAGGGTGGTATTCCACCCTCATTATGTCTGCGGGCTAGGGTTTCCCCTTCACCCATTCGTTCGCGGCATCATGTACTATTACGGGATTGATTTTCATGATCTATCCCCAAATTCTTTCCTCAACATCTCGACATTCATCATCGCGTGTGAGGCCTTCCTCCGCATCCCCCCACACTTCGGCTTATGGCTGAAGGTGTTTAACATGAAGCCCAAGGTAGTGAGCGGCGAGCACGCTGAGTGCGGAGGCGCCATGGTGAGCAGGATGCCCAACATTACATCGCCAACAAGTACTTTCAATGATTCCGTCAAGGAGTGGCAGTAGCAGTGGTTTTATATCACTGAGCCACGCGGCAAGGAATGGGTCGCCTCTCCGGAATTCAGATCCGGAGCCCCCCTGCGACTTACGTCCTGGCCCAAGAAGGGCCTAGACTGGGCTTCGTCTGACGAACTATCGGCGCTCCAGACGCGCGTTCAAGACATGGAAGACAAGAACATCAAGCTCGCCGATGTAGTCCAGGTGCTGTTAGTTCGCCGGATCTACCTTGTCAACATCGGGCTTGCAATTTATGGGAGTTCGACCCGGCTAAGCACCAGACCCTGCTAGAGCTCTTCGGCTCCTCGCACGAGGGTATCTGGAAGGTGCTTTTCAAGTCCGGCTAATCGTGGCCGGATTCTGCCGAGGACCATGGGTACCAACTGTCCCGCCCTGCAAGTTCGGTAAGTAATCGTACGTTTACAATCCATATGTTTTATTAGCATATCCTTAGGAAAATGGTTAATGTGCTTCCCACAACCTTCCTAGGGCTAGGCGAAGAAGGCGGGGCGGATCTGTTGTCCGGCCCCACTACCAGAAGAACCGGCCGGCCCACTTCTAACGAAGATGCTGGTCCCGACGCCTTACAAGGCACCGGAGAAGAAGGCCGAAAAGGAGGCCCAGAAGACCAAGGGTGGCCTTCATCGCCGTGGCGCTTCAGACACGAAATCCAAAGACTCCAATGCCCATCCTTCTTCCGAAGAGGACGAGGAGGAGGAAGGAGACGAATTCCCCGCGGAGGGAAGAAAGAAGAGGACGGCCTCCACATCCTTGGAGGCCGAGTCGCCTAAAAGGAGAAAAACTCCCCTTCTAGAGGAGTCCACTGATACGTCTCCAACGTATCTATAATTTTTTATTGTTCCATGCTATTATATTACCCCTTTTGGATGTTTATGGGCTTTATTTTATACATTTATATCATTTTTGGGACTAACCTACTGACCGGAGGCCCGACCCGTATTGCTGTTTTTTTTTGCCTATTTCAGTATTTCGAAGAAAAGGAATATCAAACAGAGTCCAAACGGAATGAAACCTTCGGAGGCGTGATTTTTGGAACGAACGTGATCCAGAAGACTTGGAGTGCAAGTCAAGAAGCAGCCGAGGCGGCCACGAGATAGGAGGGCGCCCCCCTGTAGGGTGCGCCCCCTGTCTTGTGGGCCCCTTGGGCGGCCACCGACATACTTCTTCCCCCTATATAAGCCTATGTGCCCCGAAAACATCCAGGGAGCACCCGAAACACAATTTCCACCGTCGTAACCTTCTGTATCCGCGAGATCCCATCTTGGAGCCTTCATCGGCATTCTGCCGGAGGGGGAATCGACCATGGAGGGCTTCTACATCAACACCATAGCCCTTCTGATGAGTTGTGAGTAGTTTACCAAAGACCTACGGGTCCATAGTTATTAGCTAGATGGCTTCTTCTCTCTTTTTGGATCTCAATACAATGTTCTCCCCCTCTCTTGTGGAGATCTATTCGATGTAATCTCTTTTTGCGGTGTGTTTGTCGAGATCCGGTGAATTGTGGGTTTATGATAAAGATTATCTATGAATAATATTTGAATCTTCTTTGAATTCTTTTATGTATGATTGAGTTATCTTTGCAAGTCTCTTTGAATTATCAGTTTGGTTTGGCCTACTAGATTGATCTTTCTTGCCATGGGAGAAGTGCTTAGCTTTGGGTTCAATCTTGCGGTGTCCTTACCCAGTGACAGAAAGGGTTGCAAGGCATGTATTGTATTGTTGCCATCGAGGATAAAAAGATGGGGTTTATATCATATTCCATGAGTTTATCCCTCTACATCATGGCATCTTGCTTAAGGTGTTACTCTGTTCTTTGTGAATTTAATACTCTAGATGCAGGAAGGAGTCGGTCGATGTGTGGAGTAATAGTAGTAGATGCAGGCAGGAGTCGGTCTACTTGTTGCGGATGTGATGCCTATATACATGATCATGCCTAGATAATCTCATAATTATTCGCTTTTCTATCAATTGCTCGACAGTAATTTGTTCACCCACCAATACTTATGCTATCTTGAGAGAAGCCTCTAGTGAAACCTATGGCCCCCGGGTCTATCTCTTATCATATTTGCTTCCAATTTACTTTTATTTGCCTCTTTACTTTTTGCATCTATCTTATAAAATAACAAAAATATATTTATCTTATCATACTATCTCTATTAGATCTCACTTTCGCAAGTGGCCATGAAGGGATTGACAACCCCTTTCCTCTTCAAGGAAAACCAACGCAAGCTCAAGACGTAGCAAGAAGGATTTCTGGCGCCGTTGCCAGGGAGGTCTTCGCTCAAGTCAAGACATACCAAGTACCCATCACAAACTCATCTCCCTCGCATTTACATTATTTGCCATTTGCCTCTCGTTTTCCTCTCCCCCACTTCACCCTTGTCGTTTTATTCGCCCTCTCTTTCCCAATCTCTTCTCTCTTTTGCTTGCCCTTTCATTTGCTCGGTTGGTTGGAATAGATGCTTATTTATTGCTAAATAGAACCTAAGATCTATGGATCCTCATCCGCTTGCTAATATTTTTAAGAGATCCAATTATGATGAACCAATTGCTAGTGAGTTTTGTGCACTAGATTATCTTTATAAAGCTTTGCGTGAAATTTGTGAATCTGAAAATTTTGATGAAGAAATTTATGAAGAGATTCACGATAACTCTTTGAATAAAAATCATGATTGCAATGATTTTACTATAAATTCTCTTGATGTCAATTGTGCTAATAATATGCAAACCCCTAAGCTTGGGGATGCTAGTTTTTCTATGTCTACTACTTGTTGCAGTAATCATGATTGGGGTGATTCTTCTTATGATCTTGAGAATTTATTTAAGCCCCATGATGAATATGAGATTGATAATAGTGTTTGCAATATTATTGGAAGTGGGTTTGGAAGAGTGTTGACTTTAGATCCCACATATTTGGATAATGTTCAATCTTTTGAAATTTTTGAGAAAAGTGGGTTTGGAGAGGTCATGACTTTAGTTAATGATCCCACTATTTTGGAAGAGTGTCAACTTCGCATGCATGTGGATCGTGTTGGAAATATTTTATGTGATAGTTATTTTGTTGAATTTGCTTATGATCCTACTTGTAGTTATTATGAGAGAGGAAAATATGGTTGTAGAAATTTTCATGTTACTAAATTACCTCTCTTTATGTTGAGATTGCTATCATCTCTTTGTTCTTCCTTGCATATGCTAGTTTTTGCTTGCCTTGATAATTTGTTTGCTTACAAGATGCATATGCATAGGAAGTATGTTAGACTTAAGTATGGTTGTCACATGTTTTATGATGCTCTATTTGTGCTTCAATTCTTGTCTTTCATGTGAGCATCATTGATATCTCAATGCCTAGCTAAAAAGGCTTTGAAGAAAAGCGCTTGTTGGGAGACAAACCAACATTTTTCCTTGCTGTTATTTAATAAATATTTTATCTACTCTCTGTTTACATGTCTTTTTATCTTTTAATTAGTGTTTGTGCCAAGTAGAACCTATAGGATAACCTATGATGATAGTTGATTTGATTCTGCTGAAAAACAGAAACTTTGTGCGCACCAATTTAATTTTGTTAAATCACAGAAACGTGCTTTTGTGTTGATTCTTTTAGCTGCTGATCAATAGACAAATTTTCCAGGACTTCCCATTTTGGTAGGATTTTTAGAGTTCCAGAAGTTTTCGTTCGTTACAGATTGCTACAGACTGTTCTGTTTTTGACAGATTCTATTTCTCGTGTGTTGTTTGCTTATTTTGATGCATCTATGGCTAGTAAAATAGTTTATAAACCATAGAGAAGTTGGAATACAGTAGGTTTAACACCAAAATAAATAAAGAATGAGTTCATTACAGTACCTTATGTGGTGGTTTTGTTTTCTTTCACTAACGGAGCTTATAAGATTTCCTGTTGAGTTTTGTGTTGTGAAGTTTTCAAGTTTTGGGTAAAGCTTTTATGGACTATGGAATAAGGAGTGGCAAAAGCCTAAGTTTGGGGATGCCCAAGGCACCCCAAGATATTCAAGGATAGCCAAAAGCCTAAGCTTGGGGATGCCCCGGGAAGGCATCCCCTCTTTCGTCTTCGTTCATTGGTAACTTTACTTGGAGCTATATTTTTATTCGCCACATGATATGTGTTTTGCTTGGAGTGTCGTGTATTATATTAGTCTTTGCTTTTTAGTTTACCACAATAATCCTTTCTGTACACACCTTTTGGGAGAAGCCTACTAGATTAGAATTTGCTAGAATATGCTTTGTGCTTCACTTATATCTTTTGAGCTTGATAGTTATTGCTCTAGTGCTTCACTTATATCTTTTAGAGCATGGTGGTGGCTTGATTTCATAGAAATTGCTAGTCTCTCATGCTTCACTTATATTATGCTGAGAGTCTTCTAGAACAGCATGGTATTTGCTTTGGTTACAAAATTGGTCCTAGAATGATGAGCATCCAAGTTGGGTATAATAAAAACTATCATAGAAAAGAATTGGATGCTATGATCAATTTGTTGCTTGATAATTGTTTTGAGATATAAAGGTAGTAATTTTAGGGTCATGCTAGTGGATAATTATGAAATTGAGAAATACTTTTGTTGAAGTTGGCAAGTCCCGTAGCATGCACGTATGGTAAAAGTTGTGTGACAAATTTGTTGCATGAGGTGCTCTTTTGATTTTCTTCCTTATGAGTGGCAGTCGGGGACGAGCGATGGTCTTTTCCTACAAATCTATCCCTCTTGGGGCATGCGTAGTAGTACTTTGCTTTGAGGGCTAAGTAGACTTTTGCAATAAGTATATGAGTTCTTTATGACTAATGTGAGTCCATGGATATACGCACACTCATCCTTCCACTTTGCTAGACTTTCTTATTACCGCGCAACTTTCGCCGGTATTGAACCCATTATTTACCTTCCTCAAAACAGCCACCATACCTACCTATTATGGCATTTCCATAGCCATTCCGAGATATTATTGCCATGCAACTTTCCACCGTTCCGTTTATTATGACACGTTTCATCATTGTCATATTGCTCTTTGCATGATCATGTAGTTGACATCGTATTTGTGGCAAGACCACCTTCATAATTTTCATACATGTCACTCTTGATTCATTGCATATCCCGGTACACCGCCGTAGGCATTCATATAGAGTCATATCTTGTTCTAGCTTTGAGTTGTAATTCTTGAGTTGTAAATCCATAAAAGTGTGATGATCTTCATTATTAGAGCATTGTCTCAGTGAGGAAAGGATGATGAAGATTATGATTCCCCCACAAGTTGGGATGAGACTTCGGACTTTACAAAGAAAGAAAAAAAAAAGGCCAAAAAGAAAAAAAGAGGAGGCCAAAGAAAAAAAATAGAAAAGGAAAAAAAGAGAAAAAATAAAATGGGAGAAAAAGAGAGAAGGGACAATGCTACTATCTCTTTTTCCACACTTGTGCTTCAAAGTAGCACCATGATCTTCATGATAGAGAGTCTCATATATTGTCACTTTCATATACTAGTGGGAATTTTTCATTGTAGAACTTGGCTTGTATATTCCAATGATGGGCTTCCTTAAAATGCCCTAGGTCTTCATGAGAAAGCAAGTTGGATGCACACCCACTTAGTTTCTATTTGTTGAGCTTTCATATATTTATAGCTCTAGTGCATCCGTTGCATGGCAATCCCTACTCACTCACATTGATATCTATTGATGGGCATCTCCATAGCCCGTTGATACGCCTAGTTGATGTGAGACTATCTTCTCCCTTTTTTGTCCTTACAACCACCACCATTTACCACTATAGTGCTATGTCCATGGCTTGCGCTCATGTATTGCATAACAGTTGAAAAGGCTGAAGCACGTTAAAAAGTATGAAACAATTGCTTGGCTCGTCATCGGGGTTGTACATGATGGGAGTATTTTGTGTAATGAAAATGAAGCATGGCCTAACTATATGATTTTTTAGGGATAAGCTTTCTTTGGCTATGTTATTTTCATAGGACATGATTATTTGTTAGTATGCTTTGAAGCATTATTACTTTTATGTTTTATAAGCTTTTATCTTCAGTCATTTGGATCTGAACATTCATGCCACATTAAAGAAAATTACATTGAGAATTATGCTAGGTAGCATTCCACATCAAACATTTCTTTTTTATCATTTACCCACTCGAGGACGAGCAGGAATTAAGCTTGGAGATGCTTGATACGTCTCCAACGTATCTATAATTTTTGATTGTTCCATGCTATTATATTACCCCTTTTGGATGTTTATGGGCTTTATTTTATACATTTATATCATTTTTGGGACTAACCTACTAACCGGAGGCCCAGCTCGTATTGTTGTTTTTTTTGCCTATTTCAGTATTTCGAAGAAAAGGAATATCAAACGGAGTCTAAACGGAATGAAACCTTCTAAGGTGTGATTTTTGGAACGAACGTGATCCAGAGGACTTGGAGTGCAAGTTAAGAAGCAGCCGAGGCGGCCACGAGATAGGAGGGCGCCTCCCCTCCCCCCTGTAGGGCATGCCCCCTGTCTCGTGGGCCCCTCAGGCGGACATCGATGTACTTCTTCCTCCTATATAAGCCTACGTACCCCAAAAACATCCAGGGAGCCAAAGAAAAACAATTTCCACTGCCTTAACCTTCTGTATCCGCGAGATCCCATCTTGGAGCCTTTGTCGGTGCTCTGTCGGAGGGGGAATCAACCAAGGAGGGCTTCTACATCAACACCATAGCCCCTCCGATGAGTTGTGAGTAGTTTACCACAGACCTTCGGGTCCATAGTTATTAGCTAGATGGCTTCTTCTCTCTTTTTGGATCTCAATACCATGTTCTCCCCCTCTCTTGTGGAGATCTATTCGATGTAACTCTTTTTGCGGTGTGTTTGTCGAGATCCGATCAATTGTGGGTTTATGATCAAGTTTATCTATGAGAAATATTTGAATCTCCTCTGAATTCTTTTATGCATGATTGAGTTATCTTTGCAAGTCTTTCGAATTATCAGTTTGGTTTGGCCTACTAGATTGATCTTTCTTGCCATGGGAGAAGTGCTTAACTTTGGGTTCAATCTTGCGGTGTCCTTACCCAGTGAGAATAGGGGTTGCAAGGCACATATTGTATTGTTGCCATCGAGGATAAAAATATGGGGTTTATATCATGTTGCATGAGTTTATCCCTCTACATCATGTCATCTTTCTTAATGCGTTACTCTGTTCTTATGAACTTAATACTCTAGATGCATGCTGGATAGCGGTCGATGTGTGGAGTAATAGTAGTAGATGCAGGCAGGAGTCTGTCTACTTGTCGCGGACGTGATGCCTGTATACATGATCATGCCTAGATAATCTCATAATTATTTTCTTTTCTATCAATTGCTCGACAGTAATTTGTTCACCCACCATAATACTTATGCTATCTTGAGAGAAGCCACTAGTGAAACCTATGGCCCCCGGGTCTATCTTTTATCATATAAGCTTTCAATCTACTTTTAGTTGCATCTTTACTTTTCCAATCTATATTATAAAATACCAAAAATATATTTATCTTATCATACTATCTCTATCAGATCTCACTTTCGCAAGTGGCCGTGAAGGGATTGACAACCCCTTTATTGTGTTGGTTGCGAGTTCTTTGTTTGTTTGTGTAGGTGCATGGGACTTTTGAGGAGCCTCCTACTGGATAGATACCTTGGTTCTCAAAACTGAGGGAAATACTTATGCTACTATTGCTGCATCACCCTTTCCTCTTCAAGGAAAACCAACACAAGCTCAAGACGTAGCAAGAACCAGGCAATCAGACTATAGGGCTTTATCACTCTCACTTAGCCATAGGAAAAACTATGGTAGGCGCAGCCCCTGGTGTTCGAAAAAACGTACTAGGGGCTCTATAAGCACCTGATTGGAAGAAAAACCGATCCTTTGCACGCTGCATTGGTTATAGCATTATGCGGAAGAAATCCTTAAAGATTTGACAACCTCTCGAACAGTTGACCAGCTCTCGTCGTATCATGACACTCAGTTTTCGGCTTTCTCTACTGAGGTGCTCATCCGAAAGAACCGGGACACAATCGCAGTAGTTCTCCTAGAGCTACCTTAGCCGATATAGCGGAACGTAAGGTAACAAAACATAGGAGCCGGGCAAACCCAACTATTGACCCAAGACATGATTCGGAGCTGATCCATATAATGTTATAAGTTCGGGGTGTCGAACTGCCGTGAAGGTGTTCGGACTTTTTTGCCATAATATGGGTATAATGAAGCCCCTGGCATACTAAGGCATATCGCAAGACGCAGCTGCTGAGACCCGGCGGGAGGAGGTTGTATGCGGATCCGGAGTATAATCGGATGATCAAAGAGGGGAGTATCTATCGATTCCCGTCCGTGCTCACGCTGTTTCCACGCCATCTATCCTGGCCTACGCAAAGGTGAACTTGTGAAGAAAATGCAACAGATGGTTTTTCGCCATAGAGCGGTTGAGTCGCAGTATGTGGCTTGTATTAAGTTTTGCTGGAGTGTTTTTAATTAAGCTCCGGACGGGCGGGGCTATCCTGCCGCGCGGTAGTTCGGACTTCTTTGACAGAGTCCGTGAGCTTGGCCGTCGACTTAAGGTTTGATTGTGAGGTGCCATTCATTGCTCTTGCTGTTAAGGCGCCGGTAGATTCTTTGGCAGTGGTGGGGAGTCCGGTCCTGCCATTAACCGTGATGGCGCCGCGCGGACCGGGCATCTTGAGTTTACGGTAGGCATAATGTGGCACCGCGTTGAACCAAGCGAAACGCGGTTCGTCCGAGCAATGCCTGATAGTCACTGCGAAAGGGGACGATGTTAAAGAGTAACTCTTCAGTACGGTGACTGTCAGGAGATCCGAAGATCACTTCCAGTGTGATTGAGACCATGCAACAGGCCTCTACACCTGGTATGACACCTTTGAAGGTGGTTTTTGTGGGTTTGATCCTTGAGGGGTCGATGCCCATTTTGCGCACTATATCCCGGTAGAGCAGGTTCAGGCTGCTGCCACCGTCCATAAGGACTTGTGTGATATGGAATCCATCGATGATGGGGTCGAGAACCAATGTGGTTGAATCGCCATGACGGATACTGGTAGGATGGTCCCTTTGATCGAAAGTGATCGGACAAGAGGACCATGGGTTGAGTTTTGGGGCAACTGGCTTTACTCCATAGACGTCCCTTGGTTCACGCTTCTGCTTGGGAATATGAGTTGCGTATATCGTATTCACCGTTTTTACCTCGGGAGGGAATTTCTTCTGTCCTCCTGTATTCGGTGATCCGGGCTCCTCCTCGTTGTCGTCACTTTGAGACCCCTTCCCCTTGTTTTCGGCACCTGACCTGACGGCTTGTCTGAAGACCCAGCATTCTCTGTTGGTATGATTGGCTGGTGTTCCTGGGGTGCCATGAAGGCATGGACGGTCGAGTATGCGGTCCAAACTGGACGAGCCTAAATTGTTTTTGTTGAATGGCTTTTCCGCTAACTGGACTTGGAGCCACTAAATCCGGCATTGACTGCCGTGTCTTCGACACTATCACCGTTTTTGTGACGCTTGCGTTTGTTGCGCCATTGTTTATCGTTGTTATCCCTGGCTTTTGATGTGCCAGGATTGCTTGTTGTGTTATTGCTACGAGCCAACCAGCTATCCTCGCCCGCACAAAAGCGGGTCATGAGTGTTGTGATGGCTGCCATGGACTTTGGCTTTTCGTGGCCGAGATGTTGGGCTAGCCATTCGTCACAGATGTTATGCTTAAAGGCCGCTAGGGCTTCGGCATCCGGACATTCGACGATTTGGTTCTTTTTAGTAAGGAACCGGGTCCAAAATTTCCTAGCTGACTCTCCGGGCTGTTGGGTTATGTGACTTAGGTCATCAGCATCCGGTGGTCACACATAAGTGCACTAAAAGTTGTCAAGGAATGCGTCTGCCAGGTTCTCCCAACTCCCGATGGAGTTTGCCAGCAAGCTATTCAGCCAATGCCGAGCCGGTCCTTGAGTTTTAGTGGGAGGTACTTGATGGCGTGTAGGTCGTCTATGCGGGCCATATGAATATGGAGGAAGAAATCTTCTATCCATATCGCGGGGTCTGTAGTACCATCGTATGATTCGATGTTCACGGGTTTAAACCCTTCTGGGAATTCCTGCTCCATTACTTCATCAGTGAAGCATTGGGGGTGTGCGGCGCCTCTGTGCCGGGCTACATTGTATTCGGTCTGGCTGGATTTGTTGGTGTATCCGGCGTGACGGTCATCGTCACGCGTTGAGGCGCTCCCTCGTGATCCGTAGATCGGTCTTGACTGTTCTGCTTTGTTTTTCAATTTGTCTCGCAGGTCATGCGTGGAGCCCCCGGCCTTCGTGTTTTTGCTTGTTTGGCAACGGGGTGCGGTCTGGACTTCGGGCTTGTACGCTGCTTTGTCTCGGCCACGGGGTGGCCGGTCAGCCGCATCATGAGCTGGTAGTGTGGGCCTTAATGCCTCTTCCTCAAGTTGAGGTAGCAACCTGCGCTTTGGGTAACTTTTGGTAGGGCGCTCGAGTACGTATTCCTCGGCAGCCACGACCTTGGTCCATCTATCTGTTAGCAGATCTTGATCAGCTTGAAGCTGTTGCTGCTTTTTCTTCAGGCTTTTTGCAGTGGCCATAAGCCGGCGCTTGAAGCACTCCTGCTCGACGGGATCTTCAGGCACGATGAATTCTTCGTCGCCGAGGCTCACTTTGTCTTTGAAGGTAGGCATGTAGTTATCATCCTCTGATTCTCCATCTGTTGCCTGTTCCTTAGGGCTAGCTTGCCCATCTTCCTGCTCGGCCTGCTCGAAGCCTGGCTTGGCGGGATTGTTTTCATCTTCGGCATCATCCGGATTGTTATCATCTTCTCGTATGCTGGTATTACTATTTTTGCTATGGCGGGGCTTGGAACGGCGCCTATGATGCTAGTGCCTAGATTGCTTCTTCGCGGGATTGTCCTCCATTGCCTCATCGCCGTTTCCTCCCTTAGGGGTGTCCACCATATATATATCATATGATGAGGTGGTTGTCCAGCGCCCTATAGGCAGTGGTTCCTGTTCTTCTCCTGCATCGTCGTCCATACCGTCGATGTCTTTGGAGTTGAAGTCAAGCATGTCGGTTAAGTCGTCGACAGTGGCTATTAAGTGGGTGGTGGGTGGGGAACGAATTTTTTCGTCGTCCGCTTCCCACTCGAGCCGGACATAGTTCGGCCAAGAGTCTCCTGACAAAGAGAGAGGCCTTAATGAGTTTAGCACATCACCCAAGGGCGAGTGCTGAAAGATGTCCGTGGAGGTGAACTCCATAACCGGTGCCCAATCGGATCCGATAGGCACGGGCGTACGCGGTTTGGATTCTTTAGCCGGAGATGAGTCCGATGATCCGAAGATTCCGGCCTCACAAGAGGTGGGATCAGTGTTTGGCTTTAAGGCCGATGAGTGTGCGGCCTTCGTGGCGGGGTCCATCCACCCGTCCTCGGATGGTGCGATCTGCGCCGGACTGATTCCCGGGACAGCCGTAGGCGCGATCCCCCGAATATTGTCTGATGGCAAATCTAAGTCATGCTTGTCGGGACTGTTCGGCGCACCTGACACGGGCTCGAATCCGTCGAAGATCAAGTCTCCGCGGATGTTGGCAGTGTAGTTAAAGCTACCAAACCTAACCTGATGGCCAGGGGCATAGCTATCGATCTGCTCCAGACGGCCAAGCGAGTTGGCCCGCAGTACGAAGCCGCCGAATACGAAGATCTGTCCGGGAAGGAAAACCTCCCCCTGGACTGCGTCGTTGAAGATGATTGAAGGAGCCATCAAGCCTTATCACGACGGCACAGTGGAACTCTCAATGAAAGAACCAATGTCGGTGTCAAAACTGGCGGATCTCGGGTAGGGGGTCTCGAACTGTGCATCTAAGGCTAATGGTAACAGGAGGCAGGGGACACGATGTCTACCCATGTTCGGGCCCTCTCGATGGAGGTATACCCTACTTCCTGCTTGATTGATCTTGATGATATGAGTATTACAAGAGTTGATCTACCACGAGATTGTAGAGGCTAAACCCTAGAAGCTAGCCTATGATTATGATTGTCCTGTCCTACGGACTAAACCCTCCAGTTTATATAGACACCGGAGGGGGATAGGGTTACACAAAGTTGGTTACGGAGAAGGAGATCTACATATCCGAATCGCCAAGCTTGCCTTCCACGCAAAGGAGAGTCCGGACATGGGATGAAGTCTTCAATCTTGTATCTTCATAGTCCAACAGTCCGGCCAAAGTACATAGTCCGGCAGTCCGGATACCCCCTAATCCAGGACTCCCTCACTCATCACTATAAGCCTTGCAAGCATTTTAACTAATGAGTTAGTTGCGGAATGAAGTATTACGGAACGACTAAAGAGACTTGCCAGCAACGAGATTGAACTAGGTATGATGATACCAATGACCGAATCTCGGGCAAGTAACATACCGATGACAAAGGGAACAACGTATGTTGTTGTGCGGTTTGACCAATAAAGAACTTCATAGAATATGTAGGAACTAATATGAGCATCTAGGTTCTGCTATTGGTTATTGACCAGAGACGTGTCTCGGTCATGTCTACATAGTTCTCAAACCCGTAGGGTCCGCACGCTTAACGTTCGATGATGATTGGTATTATGAGTTTATGTGATTTTATGTACCAAAGGTTTTTTGGAGTCCCGGATGTGATCACGGACATGACGAGGAGTCTTGAAATGGTCGAGACATAAAGATTGATATATTGGACGACTATATTCAGACACCGGAAGTGTTCCGGAGAAGTTTCAGATAAAACCAGAGTACCGGGAGGTTACCGGAACCCCCCGGGGGGTTAATGGGCCTCATGGGCCTAGTGGTGGAAGAAAGAAGGCAGGCCAAGGTGTGGCGCGCGCCCCCCCTAGCCCAAACCGAATTGGACTAGGCCCCCCCCCCTCTCCTTCTCTCCTTCCCCTCCTTCCTTCTCCTAGTTGGACTTGGAAAGGGGGGAACCTACTCCTACTTGGAGTAGGAATCCCCCCCCTTGGGCGCGCCCCTTGAGGACGACCGGCCCCCTCCTCTCCTCCTTTATATACGGGGGAGGGGGCACCCCATAGACACATAAGTTAATCTTTAGCCGTGTGCGGTGCCCCCCTCCATAGTTTTCCATCTCGGTCATATCATCGTAGTGCTTACGCGAAGCCCTGCGCCGTTAACTTCATCATCACTGTCACCACGCCGTTGTGCTAACGGAACTCTCCCTCGGCCTTAGCTGGATCTAGAGTTCGAGGGACATCACCGAGCTGAACGTGTGCAGATCGTGGAGGTGTCGTGTGTTCGGTACTCGATCGGTTGGATCGCGAAGACGTTCGACTACATCAACTGCGTTACGTAATGCTTCCGCTTTCGGTCTACAAGGGTACGTGGACACACTCTCCCCCTCGTTGCTATGCATCACCTAGATAGATCTTGCGTGATCTTAGGATTTTTCTGAAATTACTGCGTTCCCTAATAGTGGCATCCGAGTCAGGTCTATGCGTAGATGTTATATGCACAAGTAGAACACAAAGAGTTGTGGGTGATAATAGTCATACTGCTTACTAGCATGTCATACATTGATTCGGCGGTATTGTTGGACGAAGCATCCCGGACCGACATTACATGATCGCGTTCATGAGACTGGTTCTACCGACATGCTTATGCACATAGGTGGTTGGCGGGTGTCTGTTTCTCCAACTTTAGTTGAATCGAGTGTGGCTACGCCCGATCCTTGTTGAAGGTTAAAACAACACACTTGACAAAAAATCATTGTGGTTTTGATGCATAGGTAAGAACAATTCTTGCTAGAAGCCCGTAGCAGCCACGTAAAACTTGCAACAACAAAGTAGATGACGTCAAACTTGTTTTTGTAGGGCTTGTTGTGATGTGATATGGTCAAGGCATGATGTGATATAAATTGTTGTATGAGATGATCATGTTTTGTAACAAAGTTATCGGCAACTGGCAGGAGCCATATGATTGTCGCTTTATTGTATGCAATGCAATCGCCATGTAATTGTTTTACTTTATCACTAAGCGGTAGCGATAGTCGTAGTAACAATAGTTGGCGAGACGCCAATGATGCTATGATGGAGCTCAAGGTGTCGCGCCGGTGATGATGGAGATCATGATGATGCTTCAATGATGGAGATCATGAGCACAAGATGATGATGGCCATATCATGTCACATATTTTGATTGCATGTGATATTTATCTTTTATGCATCTTATTTTGCTTAGTATAGCGGTAGCATTATAAGATGATCCCTTACAAAAATTTCAAGGTACAAGTGTTCTCCCTAAGTATGCATCGTTGCTACAGTTCATCGTGCCGAGACACCACGTGATGATCGGGTGTGATAAGATCTACGTTCACATACAACGGGTGCAAGCCAGTTTTGCACACGAAGAATACTCGGGTTAAACTTGACGAGCCTAGCATATGCAGATATGGCCTCGGAACACTGGGACTGAAAGGTCGAACGTGAATCATATAGTAGATATGATCAAGATAGTGATGTTCACCATTGAAAACTACTCCATCTCACGTGATGATCAGACATGGTTTAGTTGATTTGGATCACGTGATCACTTAGATGACTAGAGGGATGTCTATCTGAGTGGGAGTTCTCAAGTAATATGATTAATTGAACTTTAATTTATCATGAACTTAGTCCTGATAGTTATTTTGGATGTCTATGTTATTGTAGATCAATGGCCCGTGCTACCATTTCTTTGAATTTTAATGCGTTCCTAGAGAAATCTAAGTTGAGAGATGATGGCAGCAACTACACGGACTGGGTCCGTAACTTGAGGATTATCCTCATTGTTGCACAGAAGAATTACGTCCTGGAAGCACCGCTGGGTGCCAGGCCTGCTGCAGATGCTACTGATGACGTTAAGAATGTCTAGCAGAGGAAAGCTGATGACTACTCGGTAGTTCAGTGTGCCATGTTTTACGGCTTAGAGTCGGGACTTCAAAGACGTTTTGAACGTCATGGAGCATATGAGATGTTCCAGGAGTTGAAGTTAATATGTCAAGCAAATGACCTAGTTGAGAGATATGAAGTCTCCAACAAGTTCTACAGCTACAAAATGGAGGAGAATAGTTCTGTCAGTGAACACATAGTCAAAATGTCTGGGTACCATAACCACTTGACTCAGCTGGGAGTTGATCTTCCAGTTGATAGTGTCATTGACAGAGTTCTTCAATCACTGCCACCAAGCTATAAAGGCTTCATGATGAACTATAATATGCAAGGGATGAACAAGACTATTCCTGAGCTCTTCCCAATGCTAAAGGCTGCGGAGGTAGAAATCAAAAAGGAGCATCAAGTGTTGATGGTCAATAAGACCACTAGTTTCAAGAAAAAGGGCAAAGGGAAGAAGGGGAACTTCAAGAAGAACGGCAGGAAGGTTGCTGCTCAAGAGAAGAAACCCAAGTCTGGACCTAAGCCTGAAACTGAGTGCTTCTACTGCAAAGGGGCTGGTCACTGGAAGCGGAACTGTCCCAAGTATTTGGCGGATAAGAAGGATGGCAAAGTGAAAGGTATATTTGATATACATGTTATTGATGTGTACCTTACTAATGCTTGTAGTAGCGCCTGGGTATTTTGATACTAGTTCTGTTGCTCATATTTGCAACTCGAAACAGGGGCTACGGATTAAACGAAGATTGTCTAAGGACAAGGTGACGATGCGCGTGGGAAATGGTTCCAAGGTCGATGTGATAGCCGTCGGCACGCTACCTCTACATCTACCATCAAAATTAGTTTTAGACCTGAATAATTGTTATTTAGTGCAAGCGTTGAGCATGAACATTATATCTGGATCTTGTTTGATGCGAGACGGTTATTCATTTAAATCAGAGAATAATGGTTGTTCTATTTACATGGGTAATATCTTTTATGGTCATGCACCCTTGCTGAGTGGTCTATTTTTGTTGAATCTCAATAGCGATGATACACATATTCATAATATTGAAGCCAAAAGATGCAAAGTTGATAATGATAGTGCAACTTATTTGTGGCGCTGTCATTTGGGTCATATCGGTGTAAAGCGCATGAAGAAACTCCATGCTGATGGACTTTTGGAATCACTTGATTATGAATCACTTGGTGCTTGTGAACCGTGCCTTTTGGGCAAGATGACTAAAACTCCGTTCTCCAGGACAATGGAACGAGCTACTGACTTATTGGCAATAATACATACTGATGTATGCGGTCCAATGAGTGTTGAGGCTCATGGCGGGTATCGTTATTTTCTTACCTTCACAGATGATTTGAGCAGATATGGTTATATCTACTTAATGAAACATAAGTCTGAAACATTTGAAAAGTTCAAAGAATTTCAGAGTGAAGTGGAAAATCATCATAACAAGAAAATAAAGTTTCTACAGTCTCATCGTGGAGGAGAATATTTGACTTACAAGTTTGGTCTTCATTTGAAACAACATGGGATAGTTTCACAACTAACGCCACCTGGAACGACACTGAAATGGTGTGTCTGAACGTCGTTACCATACTTTATTGGATATGGTGTGATCTATGATGTCTCTTACTGATTTACCGCTATCCTTTTGGGGTTATGCTTTAGAGACGACTGCATTCACTTTAAAAAGGGCACCATCAAAATCCGTTGAGACGACGCCTTATGAATTGTGGTTTGGCAAGAAACCAAAGTTGTCATTTCTTAATGTTTGGGGCTGCGATGCTTATGTCAAAAAGATTCAACCTGATAAGATTGAAACCAAATCGGAGAAGTGTGTCTTGATAGGATACCCAAAAGAAACTGTTGGGTACACCTTCTATCACAGATCCGAAGGCAAAATCTTTGTTGCTAAGAATGGATCCTTTCTAGAGAAGGAGTTTCTCTCAAAAGAAGTGAGTGGGAGGAAAGTAGAACTTGATGAGGTAGTTGTACCTTCTCCCTTATTGGAAAGTAGTTCATCATAGAAATCAGTTCCCGTGATTCCTACACCAATTAGTGAGGAAGGTAATGATGATGATCATGAAGCTTCAGATCAAGTTACTACCAAACCTCGTAGGTCTTCCAGAGTAAGATCCGCACCAGAGTGGTACGGTAATCATGTTCTGAAAGTCATGTTACTAGACCATGATGAACCTACGAACTATGAGGAAGCGATGATGATCCCAGATTCCGTGAAATGGCTTGAGGCCACGAAATCTGAGATGGGATCCATGTATGAGAACAAAGTGTGGACCTTGGTGGACTTGCCCGATGATCGGCAAGCCATAGAAAATAAATGGATCTTTAAGAAGAAGACCGACGCAGACGGTAATGTTACTGTTTACAAAGCTCGACTTGTTGCGGAAGGTTTTTGACAAGTTCAAGGAGTTGACTACGATGAGACTTTCTCACCCATAGCGATGCTTAAGTCTATCCGAATCATGTTAGCAATTGCTGCATTTTATGATTATGAAATTTGGCAGATGGGTGTCAAAACTGCATTCCTGAATGGATTTCTGGAAGAAGAGTTATATATGGTACAACTAGAAGGTTTTGTTGATTCAAAGGGTGCTAACAAAGTGTGCAAGCTCCAGCAATCCATTTATGGACTGGTGCAAGCCTCTCGGAGTTGGAATAAATGCTTTGATAGTGTGATCAAAGCATATGGTTTTATACAGACTTTTGGAGAAGCCTGTATTTACAAGAAAGTGAGTGGGAGCTCTGTAGCATTTCTGATATTATATGTGGATGACATATTGTTGATTGGAAATGATATAGAATTTCTAGATAGCATAAAGGGATACCTGAATAAGAGTTTTTCTATGAAAGACCTCGGAGAAGTTGCTTACATATTGGGCATCAAGATCTATAGAGATAGACCAAGACGCTTAATTGGACTTTCACAAAGCACATACCTTGATAAAGTTTTGAAAAGGTTCCAAATGGATCAGTCAAAGAAAGGGTTCTTGCCTGTGTTACAAGGTGTGAAGTTGAGTCAGACTCAATGCCTGACCACTTCAGAAGATAGAGAGAAAATGAAAGTCATTCCCTATGCTTCAACCATAGGTTCTATCATGTATGCAATGATGTGTACCAGACCTGGTGTGTGTCTTGCTATAAGCATAGCAGGGAGGTACCAAAGTAATCCCGGAGTGGAGCACTGGACAACAGTCAAGAACATCCTGAAATACATGAAAAGGACTAAGGATATGTTTCTCATTTATGGAGGTGAAAAAGAGCTCGTTGTAAACGGTTACTTCGATGCAACTTTTGACACTGATCCGGATGACTCTAAGTCGCAAATCAGATACGTATTTTTATTGAATGGAGGAGCTGTTAGTTGGTGCAGTTCCAAGCAGAGCGTCGTGGCGGGATCTACGTGTGAAGAAGAGTACATTTTTGCTTTAGAAGCAGCAAATGAAGGAGTTGGTATGAAGGAGTTCATATCGGATCTAGGTGTTATACCTAATGCATCGGGTCCAATGAAAATCTTTTGTGACAATACTGGTGCAATTGCCTTGGCAAAGGAATCCAGATTTCACAAGAGAACCAAGCACATAAAGAGATGCTTCAATTCCATCCGTTATCAAGTGTCAGAGGGGGACATAGATATTTGCAAGATACATACGGATCTGAATGTTGCAGAACCTTTGACTAAGACTCTTCCATGAGTAAAACATGATCAGCACCAAAGCTCCATGGGTGTTAGAATCATTACTATGTAATCTAGATTATTGACTCTAGTGCAAGTGGGAGACTGAAGGAAATATGCCCTAGAGGCAATAATAAATTTATTAATTTTTTCCTTAATTCATGATAAATGTTTATTATTCATGCTAGAATTGTATTAACCGGAAACTTAGTACATGTGTGAATACATAGACAAAACATATTGTCCCTAGTATGCCTCTACTTGACTAGCTCGTTAATCAAAGATGGTTATGTTTCCTAACCATTGACATGTGTTGTCATTTGATGAACGGGATCACATTATTAGGAGAATGATGTGATGGACATGACCCATTTGTTAGCTTAGCATTATGAATGTTACGGTTTCATTGCTACTGCTTTCTTCATGACTTAAACAAGTTCCTCAGACTATGAGATTATGCAACTCCCGAATACCGGAGAAACCCTTTGTGTTCTACCAAATGTCACAACGTAAAAGGGTGATTATAAAGGTGCTCTACAGGTGTCTCCGAAGGTGTTTGTTGGGGGCATAGATCGAGATTAGGATTTGTCACTCCGTGTTTCGGAGAGGTATCTCTGGGCCCTCTTGGTAATGCTCATCACTATAAGCCTTGTAAAGCATTGTAATTAATGAGTTAGTTGTGGAATGAAGTATTATGCAACGAGTAAATAGACTTGCCAGTAATGATATTGAAGTAGGTATGTGTTGGAAATATGCCCTAGAGGCAATAATAAAATGGTTATTATTATATCTCCTTGTTCATGATAATTGTCTATTATCCATGCTATAACTGTATTGATCGGAAACCATAATACATGTGTGAATACATAGACCACAACAAGTCCCTAGTGAGCCTCTAGTTGACTAACTCGTTAATCAACAGATGGTCATGGTTTCCTGACCATGGACATTGGATGTCATTGATAACAGGATCACATCATTGGGAGAATGATGTGATGGACAAGACCCAATCCTAAGCATAGCACAAGATCGTGTAGTTCGTTTTGCTAGAGCTTTTCTAATGTCAAGTATCATTTCCTTAGACCATGAGATTGTGTAACTCCCGGATACCATAGGAGTGCTTTGGGTGTACCAAACATCACAACGTAACTGGGTGGCTATAAAGGTACACTACAGGTATCTCTGAAAGTGTCTGTTGGGTTAGCATGAATTGAGACTAGGATTTGTCACTCCGTATGAAGGAGAGGTATCTCTGGGCCCACTCGGTAATGCATCATCATAATGAGCTCAATGTGACTAAGTAGTTGGTCACGGGATCATGTATTACAGAACGAGTAAAGTGACTTGCCGGTAACGAGATTGAACGAGGTATTGGGATACCGACGATCAAATCTCGGGCAAGTAACGTACCCATTGACAAAGGGAATTGTATACAGGATTGCTTGAATCCTTGACATCGTGGTTCATCCGATGAGATCATCGTGGAACATGTGGGAGCCAACATGGGTATCCAGATCCCGCTGTTGGTTATTGGCCAGAGAGCTGTCTCGGTCATGTCTGCGTGATTCCCGAACCCGTAGGGTCTACACACTTAAGGTTCGATGACGCTAGGGTTATAAGGAAGATTTGTATGTGATTACCGAATGTTCTTCGGAGTCCCGGATGAGATCCCGGACGTCAGGAGGAGTTCCAGAATGGTCCGGAGGTGAAAATTTATATATGGGAAGTTATCATACGGTCACCGGAAATATTCGGGGGCATACCGGTATTGTACCGGGGCCACCGGAGGGGTTCCGGGGGTCCATCGGGAGGGGCCACCTGTCTCGGAGGTCCTTATGGGCTGTAGGAGGAAGGGAACCAGCCCCAAGTGGGCTGGGGCGCCACCCCCTAGGGCCCATGCGCCTAGGGTTTGGGGGGAACCCTAGAGGGGGCGCCCCCTTGGCTTGAGGGGCAAGCCCCCTCCCCCTTGGCTGCCGCCCCCCCTCTAGATTCCATCTAGAGGGGCCAGCCCCCTTCCCTCTTCTCCCTATAAATAGAGGGGTGGAGGGAGGGTGCAGCACCACATCCAAGGCGCAGCCCCTCCCCTCCCCAACACTTCTCCTCCGCAAGTGCTTGGCAAAGCCCTGCTTGAGAACTGCCACTCCATCACCACCACGCTGTCGTGCTGCAGTTGGAGCCCTCTTCCTCAACCTCTCCATCCTCCTTGCTGGATCAAGGTGTGGGAGACTTCACCGGGCTGCACGTGTGTTGAACGCGGAGGTGCCGTTGTTCGACGCTTAGATCGGAGTCCACCGCGATCTGAATCGCTTTCGAGTATGACTCCTTCATCCATGTTCTTGCAACGCTTCCGTCTCGCGATCTTCAAGGGTATGAAGATGCACTCCCCTCTCTCTCGTTCCTAGTTATTCCATAGATTGATCTTGGTGATGCATCGTAAATTTTAATTTCTGCAACGATCCCCAATAGTGGTACCAGAGCTAGGTCTATGAGTAGTTTCTATGCATGAGTAGAACACAAGTTTGTTGTGGGCATCGATTTTGTCAATTTACTTGCCACTACTAGTCTTATCTTGTTTCGACGACATCATGGGATGAAGCGGCCCGGACCGACCTTACACGTACGCTTACATGAGACAGGTTCCACCGACTGACATGCACTAGTTGCATAAGGTGGCTAGCGGGTGTCTGTCTCTCCCACTTTAGTCGGATCGGATTCGATGAAAAGGGTCCTTATGAAGGGTAAATAGCAATTGGCCTATCACGTTGTGGTTTTGGCGTAGGTAAGAAACGTTCTTGCTAGAAACCTATAGCAGCCACATAAAAACATGCAACAACAATTAGAGGACGTCTAACTTGTTTTTGCAGCATATGTCGTGTGATGTGATATGGCCAAAAGGATGTGATGAATGATATATATGTGATGTATGAGATTGATCATGTTCTTGTAATAGGAATCACGACTTGCATGTCGATGAGAATGACAACAGGCAGGAGCCATATGAGTTGTCTTAATTATTTTATGACCTGCGTGTCATTGAATAACGCCATGTAATTACTTTACTTTATTGTTAAACCGTTAGCCATAGTAGTAGAAGTAATCGTTGGCGTGACAACTTCATGAAGACACGATGATGGAGATCATGATGATGGAGATCATGGTGTCATGCCGGTGACGATTATGATCATGGCGCCCCGAAGATGGACATCAAAAGGAGCAAAATGATATTGGCCATATCATGTCACTATTTGATTGCATGTGATGTTTATCATGTTTTACATCGTATTTGCTTAGAACGACGGTAGCATAAATAAGATGATCCCTCATAATAATTTCAAGAAAGTGTTCCCCCTAACTGTGCGCGTTGCGAAAGTTTGTTGTTTCGAAGCACCACGTGATGATCGGGTGTGATAGATTCTAACATTCACATACAACGGGTGTAAGCCAGATTTACACATGCAAAAACACTTAGGTTGACTTGACGAGCCTAGCATGTACAGACATGGCCTCGGAACACAAGAGACCGAAAGGGCGAACATGTGTCGTATAGAAGATACGATCAACATGAAGATGTTCACCGATGATGACTAGTCCGTCTCACATTATGATCGGACACGACCTAGTTGACTCGGATCATGCATCACTTAGATGACTAGAGGGATGTCTTTCTGAGTGGGAGTTCATTATATAATTTGATTAGATGAACTTAATTATCATGAACTTAGTCTAAAATCTTTACAATATGTCTTGTAGATCAAATGGCCCACGCTAATGTTTCCCTCAACTTCAACGCGTTCCTAAAGAAAACCAAGCTGAAAGACTGACGGATTTCGGGTTCCGGCAGACCCTTGAAGTTCGAACTCTGGGGTGCGCACGAAGATCTCTCCCTATCTATCCACGTCCGATCATCTCATGAGATCTAAGCTAGAAACGATGAACAACACAAGGGACACGAGATTTATACTGGTTCGGGCCACCGTTGTGGTGTAATACCCTACTCTAGTGTGTGGTGTGGTGGATTGCCTCAGGGGCTGATGATGAACAGTACAGGGGAAGAACGGCCTCGCGAGAGGTGTTCTTGAGCTGGTGCAATGAACTGCTTGGGTGAGTTGGATCGCCTCTCTCTCTCTCTAGTCTTCCCAAAATCTGGATCCCTCTAGTCTGTGATGGCTAGCTCTATTTATAGAGGCCCTGGGCCTCTTCCCAAATATTGAGCGGGAAGGGTGCCAACAACGGCCATTTCGAAGGGGAACATCTAGTACAAGTTATCCTGACTAAAGTTGGTCTTCGGCTGCCAAAAGTACTGGTGATGACGCTGTCTTGGGCTCCACGGTGATCTCCATCCTGCCGCTCCGCTGGTCTTGGTCTCGTTGCACTGAAATGGAAACCTTTGCCTGATGCCTCGGTACTCCACGTCTGTGCTTGCCCCCTTTGCACCAAAGAGGAAATAAGGACACTACACGGGCCGGCGCCCGCCTGGCGCCCGCCTGGTCTCGATCGTCATGGCTTGCGTCACGAGCACCTCGCGAGGTACCCTGCCTTGATCTCTCTGCCTCCTCACGAGCCTGCCTGGCGAGGCCGTCCCTAAGGAAGTCTTGTGGCGTCCGCCCCGCGAGGCTTGGTCCCTCGCGAGGGTCTTGAGCCTTATGCTGATGAAGATGGGCCGTACTGGGCCACCACTTGAGCCATGCCGCAGGCTGCAGGCAGGCAAGTCTGGGGACCCCCGTTCCCAGAACGCCGACAGTAGCCCCCGGGCCCAAGGCACGCTCGGACTTGGCTTAGCGAAGAAGCGAAGGGGCAAGTGCGGAGCACCATGGGCCCCATCAGCCTGCGGCCTTGGACGCCGCGTGGCGGTTGATTGGATGTGGGCGTCTCCGCTTCCCCGCGCTGCCTCGGCAACTTCTCGACTTGACAAGTCCCTGCATGCAAAAATGGGTCATGATTACCTGAGATCGTGGTGGCCGACGGTTGGCCTCCTCCGGACTATAAGTACAGACGGGCGAGAGCCCCCCTTGTCCATCCCTTCCTGCTACTCTCTTTCTTCTTCTTCCTCGCCCTTGCTCCTCCTTACGCCAATGGCGCCGATCCGCAGATTTTCTGCAGAAGAGAAGGGAAAGGGCCCCCGTGAGGGTCCTGACCCACTCCCACCGAAGAAGTGGCCTATCCCCGGCCGCCGCGACGTGGTCGCTTGGCCAGGGTTGTCGCGGCCCTGGTACGAGCGGCTGCCGCCTGGGTTTCCGCTACCCTTGTACGCCCGAATTGAGGGCCCCGGAGAGGAAGCCGCCGAGCAACATCGCCAGCACCACAAGCGACGTCGGCGGATCACGGCAGTCCGCGTCGTCACCCCTAGAGTCCATGTCGAGAGCTCTTCTCAGGAGGTCATGCTTCATGCCGCCATGCCTCCTCGATCTTGGATTCGCCTTCCTCCCTCCTTCGCCTTCGAGATGCCACCGAGGGGGCCTCTTGAGCTCTGGCTGCAGCACGCCGACTGCGGTACCCCTACGACCGGAGCGGAGGTTGAGGTTGTCGCTTCGGGCAAGGTCTACATGACCCGAGGCTGGGGCGAAATTGCCTGGGTCTGCCGAATAGGGGGCGCCTTCGTGATTCATTTTGAATACGATGGAGCCTCCTTGATGCTCTTCAAGATCTTCGATGCGGATGGGCGCCGGCTGGAGTACTGCCCCGAGAAAGGCGGCCGGGGTACCGGCGCGGCGAGGGCCAGGCAGGCCAATCGCCACCCCAGCAGCTCCTCAGGCGGCAGCGGAGGAGCCAGAGGGTCCAGCGACTCCGCCGAGCTTCACGCGACTCCGGATACAAGCGACGACAGCTACGAGCCCCCGAGCTCGCGTCGCACCTGGAGCAGGGCAACTGCATCAGGCCGTCGGCGCTGCTGATCTGGATGGGGTTGGCGCCGGCGCCTGATGACCCACTGTTGATGATGGCGTCTTCTGCAGAGGCGCACGTAGTTAGCGCTCCTTAGCTCTTTTTGTTCCCTGCGAGGAATCGAAATGACACCCCACGGGGGTATGTAAGGCGCCTGCCATGTCCTTTGCAAAATGTACATCCTTATCATGAATCGATGCGAGGGGTGTGTTCTGCCCCGGCTCAGCTCCCCCTTTCTTTCCTCACGAGGGCTTGGTGCTCTACACCGACAGGTCCCGGTCCCCAGGCAGGCTTCAGCAGTCGCTGGTATGCTAGGTCATGATGTCGTGGTCAAGTCCAGGAGGTGAGCGGCCCGAGGTCCAGTAAGAGCCCCTGAGTCGTGATGCTCAGGAGGTCCCCTTTAGCGCTCAAGCAGCCTCCGTTGGGCGAGAAAGGAAGGCAACGTTGCCGTGATAGAGCTGCAATAGGCAAGGTTTTGACGTTGAGTCAATTTAGCTTTCACATGACTTAGCTCGTAGGTTTGGAGTAGTTCTTCGGCGAGGAGCCGGGCCTGCGTGTCGGCAGCTGGGGTGTTGCTGGGTCAGGCCCTCGTGAGCCTCTTCCCTCTTCCCTACACTTTCCTTCATGCTCTACGTCCTCAGGTCGCAGCCCTCGAGCGAGCTCAGCCGCCGTTGGTATGACAAGTCGCGATGCCGTGGGTCAAGGCCAGGGGGTGAGGGCTGGAGAGCCAGTAAGAGCCCATGAGTCACGATGCTCAGGCGCCCCCCTTTTAACGCGTGAGCGGATCATGTGGGAGAGAGGGAGAAAGAGCTCGCAACGCCCCCAATGTTACTCCTGAAGCGGGTCCTGCACACCAATCATGAGGGAAAACAAGGTTTGCCGTTACGGTTGCCAGCAAGCCATTGGTTGCTCCAGGGAGTGATTGGGGCACTGAGAGCCTGGTGAGGTGGCGCTATGCGGGGCTGCCGCGTCCAGAGCTCGGCCACTTAGATTTGTCGGTGTTGCAGGGAAGGACCCATGCGCAAGCGCCGTGCCAGAGTGAGTGGCTCCAAAGGTAGGTGTCAATCGAGCAGGCGATTATCTCAAGCAGGCCAATCATGAAGGAGCAAATCCACTTAAATAGATGTGGAAAAAGCAAATGCCACTAGGTCAGGCCCGAGCGGCTTGGGGATGATGCAGCCCAAGGGGCGCCCCCAACAAGGTAAGCAGAGAATCATAAGCAAAGCATATACATGCCGCAGGGACGGACCCACGCGACCTGGGAATGATGCAGCCCTGCGGGCGCTCCCAGCTGAAGCGAAAACTAAAAAGAAGTCACCTCATACTTTTTGCAGAATGAGGGTCGGAGCAGCTGACGATGCAGGGTGGAGGAGCCGATCCTCACGAGCCCTCGGGACTTCGAGCCTCGGGAGGCTCGGGTGGCTCGACGAGGTCCATCTCCATTTCCTCCATGAGCGGCGACGCCGAGCTTCCAGAGTGCTCCTCATCAGGCGCTGGTGGGCCGCAGCCGCGCTCGACAAGCTGAAGGGCATGTGAACGTAGCTGTGTGGCGGGCCCGCGCAACGCCCCACGCGCGAGGGCCAGAAGCACTCCTGAGAAGTGACTCGATTGAGCCCTGGGTAGTCGATGCAGACGCGCAGCCCACCATCCTCGCCTGGATGAGGATCTACGCCGGGCAGACGGCGGTTGCCGCGCATGACTCTCGATCTCTCCAACTCCTGAGCGGTCTTGGTGACGAATTCCTGAGGATTGGGTTCTTCTTCCCTTATGCCTTCCCGAGGGAAGCATGCTGTGAAGCACGCCTCCAAATGGTGCCCAAGCACCTCCCTCGTGACCTTGGCAAGGTCGGTGGCTCCCCAGGAGAGAGCCCCCGAGCCCTGCCCGAAGGGGGCACCGGGCACGCCTTCCTATGCGATGGAGGGTGGCGCCCCTTTGGCGGGCACATGTCCTGATGTAGCGCCTTCGAGGGTGCCTGCCTCCTGAGGCCTTGAACCAGGTGATGTCTTCTTCTTCTTGGGATCTGCTCCAGGGAGGTTTCCACTCTTGGCGTCCGGGTCCTCGATTGACGCGGCCTGGAAGGCGCGCTCGAGGGATCACACCACATCTTTATCTTCACAGGGGACCGTGATGACCCCACCGCTTCCTGGCATCTTGAGGACATTGTAGCCATGGTGAGTCACTGCCATGAACTTGGCCAGGGCTGGGTACCCGAGGATGGCATTGTATGGCAGGCGAATGTGGGCGACATTGAAGTCAATGAGCTCGGTGCGGTAGTTGTTGCGCTGCCCAAAGGTGACAGGAAGGCGAACCTGTCCTATCGGGACAGTGGAACCATCAGTGACTCCTGAGAAAGGCTTGGTCGGCTGAAGCTGATCATATGGCACTTGGAGATTATCGAACGTCTCGACGGACAGGATGTTGAGTCCTGCTCCGCCGTCGATGAGGGTCCTGGTGACTTGCACATTGCTGATGACTGGGGAACAAAGCATTGGAAGGACACCGGCCGTTGCCGCGCACTTGAGCGGATCCACTGAGCTGAACGTGATAGCGCACGCAGACCACCTGAGGGGGCGCGTGGCCTCAAGCTTGGGGAGGACTGCATTCACCTCGCGAGCAAACTGCTTGAAGATGCGCTGTGAGGCTGGGGCCTAGGCGCCGAGCAGGATGCAAGCGATCGCATGTGGCTCCTGGAAGCCCCCGGCCCTCTCATCCTGATGATAGTCCTCATTCCTCCTTGGTGCTGGTGGAAGAGGAGGAAGGCCCGTGTTGCCCTGCGGGCGGTCCTCGCGAGGCTGATCCCTCCAAGCTCCCTCATGAGATTGGTCCTGCCAGCGGTCCTCGCGAGGTCGGTCACGCCACCCCTGGCGAGGGCCACGGTCGTCCCATCGTCCTCCACCTCTTGCTCCGCCTCGGCCGTAGCCCCGATCGTTGCGCTCGGGGCGTCGTCTGACGCGGCCTTCTCGTACGGCCCTGAGCTCTTGGCATTCGTTGGTGTCGTGGGTGTGGAGATCGTGGTACACACAGTACCAGCTGCCCTTGGATGACTCCGGCTGGTCCCTGCCACGCTTGGTGCCCGGCTCTGCTGCGAGCATAGTTGCTCCCTTGCGCTTCACATCTTTGGCCTTGGCTTTCTTCTCTTTGGGGTCTGCTGCTGGGAGCTCGAGAAGGGAGAGGCGTCCTTCCTCAGCCCTTGCGCACTTGGTTGCCAGGTTGAACAACTCCAGTGACGTACACAGATCTTCATGGATTGCCAGCTCCTCCTTCATCTTGACGTCGCGAACACCATCTATAGAACACGGAGATAATGGCCTCCTCAGTTACCTTGGGAATATTGAGGCGAGTGTTGTTGAAGCGCTGGATGTACTTCTGCAAGGTCTCTCCAGGCTGCTGCTTGATGCGGCGCAGGTCACCCACGGCTGATGGACGGTCGCGAGTGCCCTGAAAGTTGGCGACGAAGCGAGTCCGCATCTCGTCCCAGGAGGAGATCATGCCCGGGGCAGGTTCAGGAGCCAGGTGCGGGCACCATCCTTGAGTGCCATGGGAAACCAGTTCGCCATGACCTTTTCGTCCCCGTTGGTGGCTTTGATGCCCAGCTCGTAGAGCTGTAGGAACTGCGCGGGGTCTATAGTGCCGTCGTAGCGAGGAGGCAGGTCAGGCTTGAACTTTCCTGGCCAAGCGACACTGCGTAGCTCGGGGGTGAAGGCGCGGCAGCCAGCGGTGGCCACCGGAGCCCTCTGCTGATGCTGGGCTTGCTCCTGGGGGTTCCCGCGGACCGCTGCCTGGAGCAGCGCGGGGTCTTGATGTGGTGGCGCAGGGATGCGCTCATGACGTACCGGTGTCGGGAGCACGCGAGCACCTTCTTGGGGATGAGGATTTCTTGGCAGCCCCTTTCTTGCCGCGCGGGCGTCGGACGCGGTGGATCTCGTCCTGGGGCCGCGTGCCTTGGATCTAGGGCGCCTTCTTGGGGAGAAGGAGGCGGAGGCACCTCCTGGTCTGCGCCTCCAGCGTAGGATGGAGGGCGAGGCAGCAAGAGGGACGGCATAGGAGAGCCCCCTGCAGCACTGACGAGCTCGGTGATGCGGGCGAGTCAGTCCTCGTAGAGGTCGTCGACGGGACGGTAGTGCAGGAGCTCACGCGCCAGGAGCAACGCGGCATGCGCGTCCGTGGGAGCGCGACGTGCGTGGGACGACGAACCGGCTAGAGTTGGCGACGGGGTGGCGGTGCGGCCTTCCCGCCACACCGAAGGATAACGAGACGAGGCCTGTTGCTCATTCCCCGCCGGGCCGGTGGCGGCGTTGGTGGCAGGCGACGGGGAACGACGGGGGCACCCGCTGACGGGCGCCGTCTGGGCGACGCGGGCGGCGAGAACAGCCCGACGCTCGGCGCGAGCCCGGCGAGCATCAGCCATGGACACGACGGAAGATCGAATGCGGACAACGGAAAAAAGATTTCAGCGCACCCCTACCTGGCGCGCCAAATATCGGATTTCGGGTTCCGGCAGACCCTTGAGGTTTGAACTCTGGGGTGCGCACGAAGATCTCTCCCCTATCTATCCACGTCTGATCATCTCATGAGATCTAAGCTAGAAACGATGAACAACACAAGGGACATGAGATTTATACTGGTTCGGGCCACCGTTGTGGTGTAATACCCTACTCCAGTGTGTGGTGTGGTGGATTGCCTCAGGGGCTGATGATGAACAGTACAGGGGAAGAACGGCCTCGCGAGAGGTGTTCTTGAGCTGGTGCGATGAACTGCTTGGGTGAGTTCGATCGCCTCTCTCTCTCTCTAGTCTTCCCAAAATCCGGATCCCTCTAGCCTGTGGTGGCTAGCTCTATTTATAGAGGCCCTAGGCCTCTTCCCAAATATTGAGCGGGAAGGGCACCAACAACGGCCATTTCAAAGGGGAACATCTAGTACAAGTTATCCTGACTAAAGTTGGTCTTCGGCTGCCAAAAGCACTGGTGATGACGCCGTCTTAAGCTTCATGGTGACCTCCATCCTGCCACTCCGCTGGTCTTGGTCTCGTTGCACTGAAATGGCAACCTTTGCCTGATGCCTCGGTACTCCATGTCTGTGCTTGCCCCCTTTGCACCAAGGAGGAAATAAGGACACTGCACGGGCCGGCGCCCGCCTGGCGCCCGCCTGGTCTCGATCGTCATGGCTTGCGTCACGAGCACCTCGCGAGGTACCCTACCTTGATCTCTTCGCCTCCTCGGGAGCCTGCCTAGCGAGGCCGTCCCTGAGGAAGCCTTGTGTCGTCCGCCCCGCGAGGCTTGGCCCCTCGCAAGGGTCTTGAGCCTTGTGCTGATGAAGACGGGCCGTACTGGGCCACCACTTGAGCCACGCCGCAGGCAAGCAAGTCTGGGGACCCCTGTTCCCAGAACGCTGACAAAGACGATGGCAGCAACTATATGGACTGGGTCCGGAACTTGAGGATCATCCTCATAGCTGCCAAGAAAGCATATGTCCTAGATGCACCGCTAGGTGAAGCACCCGTTTTCCCAGCAACTCAAGACGTTATGAAGACCTGGCAGTCGCGTAGTGATGATTACTCCCTGGTTCAGTGCGGCATGCGTTACAGCTTAGAACCGGGGCTCCAAAAGCGTTTTGAGCAGCACGGAGCATATGAAATGTTCCAAGAGCTGAAAATGGTTTTCCAAGCTCATGCCCGGGTCGAGAGATATGAAGCCTCTGACAAGTTCTATAGTTGTAAGATGGAGGAGAATGGTTCTGTCAGCGAGCACATACTCAAAATGTCTGGGTTGCACAACCGCTTATCTCAGCTGGGAGTTAATCTCCCAGATGACACGGTCATTGATAGAATCCTCTAGTCGCTCCCACCTAGCTACAAGAGTTTTGTGATGAACTACAATATGCACGGGGTGGTGAAAACCATTCCTGGGGTATTTTCAATGCTGAAATCAGCGGAGCTGGAGATCAAAAAGGAATATCAAGTGTTGATGGTCAATAAAACCACTAGTTTCAAGAAAGGCAAGGGTAAGAAGAACTTCAAGAAGGACAGCAAGGGAGTTGCCGTGCCCGGTAAGCCAGTTGCCGGGAAGAAGCCAAAGCATGGACCCAAGCCTGAGACTGAGTGCTTTTATTGTAAGGGAAGCGGACACTGGAAGCGAAACTGCCCCAAGTACTTAGCGGACAAGAAGCTGGCAACACCAAAGGTATATGTGATATACATGTAATTGATGTGTACCTTACCAGTACTCGTAGTAGCTCCTGGGTATTTGATACCGGTACGGTTGCTCATATTTGTAACTCAAAACAGGAGCTGCAGAATAAGTGGAGACTGGCGAAGGACGAGGTGACGATGCGCGTCAGGAATGGTTCCAAGGTTGATGTGATCGCCGTCGGCACGCTACCTGTTGGGGATATTACCACTGGGCGTGAACCGGCCTACCTGGGCCGGGTTAGCTTCATTAGTAGTTTAAAGGTGATTAAGCAGATGAAGGCCCAAGGCCTGTAGTCGGTTTAGAACCTGTAGCCGTAAACCGGCTTGATATGTAAACTTGCATTGTAAGTTAGGAATAGAGAGAGACCAACCGGGATACGAGTATGAACCGGTGTGGGACTCTGTGGACCGACGGGCGTCACCCATGTATATAAGGGGGCGACCCGGCGGCGGTTCAAGGACGGACAACAACAACTCGAGCCTAGGTGAAGCTTGTTTGCTCCCTAGCCATCGAAACCACATCAATTCCATCACAACTAGACGTAGGCTTTTACCTTCATCGAAGGGGCCGAACTAGTATAAACCCTTGTGTCTTTGTGTCCGCTTTAACCCCTTCAAGTTAACCCGTAGCGATGGCTCCACGACTAAGTCCTTTCACAAGGACATCTGTCGTGACAAATCCACGACAGTTGGCGCCCACCGTGGGGCTATCGCACGACGGTTTGATGATCTTGGAGGGCAAGCTCAAAGGACTCGAAGGCTATGCTGTGGGCCGGATGACCAAGAGTCGTCGCGGCAAGCTCTACATCGACGATGCAGAATGGGGTCCCGAAGCCGGCTCGATCGAGTACGGGTACCGGGTCCCCTTTGGTGGCATACACGTTTTTATCGGCAAGATTGGTGAGCCTGGGCCTGAGCCGAACATCCGCACAGACCTCGTCGAGACGGCTCAGCGTGCGAGATCTACCCAGGTTAAACCGGCCATGAGGCGTGCCTTCGTGGGAGTCATCCACGAAGGAGAGCATGAGGACGAGTCAGAATACGGTAGCGAGACCGTCGTCTATTCCGGCGACGAGTCCTCAACCGGAGAGACCGAATCATTGTACCAGTTGCAAGACGACCAGATTAGGGGCTGTTCCGATGGCGACAGTGTTCCGAACCCCCCAGATCAGATCAACCGGGTTGGAATATTCATGGCCGGCACGCAGGTGGCGAATCACTCTTCGATCGCAGCAGCAATGCTCTCCGGATCAGCAGCGGCAGCGGCAGCAAGGGCAGGAGGCCTTGTGCCCCCACCGGTGCAAGTTTTGTCTGACCTGTTTGACGCACTAGCGGTACTTATGGCAGAGGCCAATCCGGCGGATCAGGAGGCCCATGATGCGGAGATTGCGAAGGTGAGAGAGCAGATCATACAGGCCAAAGCCGACCTGGCAGCAGAGAAGGACAGGATGGCTGCAGAGCGGGCCTCTTTGGACGCCCAGGCCTATAAGCTCATGCTCGACCAGAATGCATCACAGGAGGTCTTGAAGCGGAAGCACAGATCACGCCTGCCGTTAGGGTTCGACCCTCGAAATCTCTTTCACACTCCGGGAGCTGGAACCAATAATCCGTCGGGGCAGCTGGAGGTAAACCGGGTCGAGGCACCAGGGCCAGGAGCGACGGTCCAACCCCGCCTGATGGAACCTCCTCGGCAGAACATTGTGATTCCTCCGCCGGTCCAAACACCTCCGGGTCATTATTCTAATCCTGTGGACAATCTTGTCGCAGCTGCTGCGTGATTAGAAGCTATCCCGGTCGAAGGAGACTCTCCACAAGCAATAGAGACGCGCCGGGTTAAGGAACTTCTCCGGACCGCTTTGATTCAACAGGAGGCATATTCATACAGCCGCGGTCGGATTCATTCCACACCTCGTCCAAGCCGGAGCTATAGTAGGTGCCTGGATGAACCGGCCATATCAAGCAATGCGCGGGGCTGTGAAGCGGCCCATGGCAATAACCCGGCCGGTGGTGTTCACGGTGCTCAGGATGTAGTGGACCGGGCCCGGGCACGAAGGGAGGCCGAGTTAGCAGCACAGAATGAGGCGGATCAGCTTACACCGGTTCGTCCTACCACCTCTGCCGGGCTAGGGGTCGCATCTAGCTTGGGAGTGCCTTGTTTAGTCCCCGCTTTACGCAATGTACGCCTGCCCAAGGACTTCAAGGGCCTGTGCAAGGTGCCAAATTACACCGCTGATTTATCTCCAGAAGCGTGGGTAGAGAGTTATGAGATGGCAATGGAGATGCTGGATGTAGATGAGACCGCGTGTGCAAAGTACTTCACCATGATGCTTGAAGGCACAGCCCGTACTTGGTTGAAGAGCCTGCCGCCTAATTCTATCAGTTCATGGGCCCAGTTGCGGACCCGGTTTATCCAGAATTTCAAAGATACGTGTAAGCAGCCTAAGTCCATAGTAGACTTGGCGGCTTGTGTTCAGGAGGACGGAGAGTCAACAACCCATTGGGTACGCCGCGTTTCTGAAGTCTTGCACTCGTCTGACATGATCAATGCTGACTCAACGATCTTAACCTTGGAGGGCAACTGCCGGTTTAAGCCTCTAAAGTTGAAGTTGGGGCGTATGAAGCGGTTCTGTAATGACATGGGAACTCTCATGGCCGCTTTAGTGAAGTATGCTGATTCTGATAGTACCAAGGATCCCAAGACTGACGATGACGAAGCAGGGAAGGGAAAAAAGAATAGCAACTCTAAGGGGCATCAATACAAACCGGCGGGCCATGGAAACGGAGGCAAGCATAAGGCGGATGGCAGCATGGACTTTGGGGCTAACACTAATGCGCAGGACAAGGGTCAGCGGCGTAGAGGTAAAGCGGCAAATCGTAATGGGGCTCCAAATCCTAACCCGGATTGCTTAAACTATTTGCTGAATCAGCCTTGCCCAAAACACGGGACGAAGGAGGCCCCGGCTAACCACCTTTGGAAGGATTGTTACATTATGCAGGAATTTAAAAACTCTAATGCCTTCCGGTATGACCGTGGGTCAGGTGGTGGCTCAGGATCCGGTTTCCATGGGCCGGGTCACAATGGAGCTTCCGGTTCAGGTTTCAATCAGGGCGGTAATAATAACCAGGATAATCAGAGCGGTCAAGGGGGTTACAACCAACAGCAGCAGCAGCAGCGGTCGGGTTATCAGAGCCAGCCAAAACAGTTGAACAATGGGCAGTATCACGTTTTCACAACTAGCTTGGATAAGCACGACCGGAAACTTCACAAGCGAGCAGTGAACTCTGTTGAGCCGGCCGTACCGCGTTATTTACGCTGGTCGGAGCA
>NC_041385.1:600515160-600583991 GCF_002162155.2 Triticum dicoccoides
CGGGGTTGACAATCCAGGCCAGTTGGCATTAGTGGTAGACCCTCAGGTGGAAGGTTATAAATTCACCAAGGTACTCATGGATGGAGGGAGCAGTATTAACATCCTGTACTATGAGACATTCCGCCGCATGGGGCTAACAGACAAGGATCTCAGACCGTCTAATACGGTGTTCCATGGTGTGGTGCCTGGCAAATCAGCGTATCCTGTTGGTAAGATAGCCTTGGAGGTGGCTTTTGGGGACGAGCATGATTCCCGATCTGAAACACTAACCTTTGAGGTAGTGAAAATTCGGAGCCCGTATCATGCCTTGTTTGGGCGGCCGGCTTATGCCAAATTCATGGCACGGCCTTGTTATATCTATTTGCAGCTCAAGATGCCGGGTTACAAAGGGACAATAACGGTTCATGGGAGCCGCAAGATTGCTTTGGAATGTGAGGAAGGTGATGCGGCCTATGCAGAGTCGGCTTGTGCCACGGAGGAGTTGAAACATTATAGGGACAATGTTGATCCGGCGGACATGACCCCTTTGAAGAGGCCGACTACGGAGCATGATTCAGATCTGAAGTTCAAATCGGCGGCTGAGACCAAGCTTGTTGACTTCGTGCCCGGCGATTCATCCAAGCAGTTCACTATCAGTGCCAACTTGGACCCTAAATAGGAAAGCGCGCTCATCGAGTTCATCCGTGAGAATCGGGACATTTTTGCATGGAAGCCTTCTAACATGCCAGGTGTACCGAGGGAACTCGCTGAGCACACTCTTAATGTTGATCCCAAGTATAAACCGGTAAAACAGTTTCTCCGCTGGTTTAACGAAGAAAGGCGCAAAGCTATTGGAGAAGAAGTGGCCAGGATCTTAGCAGCTGGTTTTATCATTGAAGTGTTCCATCCAGAATGGCTCGCTAATCCGGTGCTGGTACTTAAGAAAAATGGCACTTGGCGTATGTGTGTGGATTACACGGATCTTAACAAGGCTTGTCCAGCGGATCCTTTTGCCCTCCCTCGCATTGACCAGATTATTGACGCCACGGCGGGTTGTGAGCGTTTGAGTTTTTTGGATGCGTATTCTGGGTATCATCAGATCAAACTGGCGGTTAAGGACCAGGAGAAGACGGCGTTTATTACTCCCTTTGGAGCCTTCTGCTATGTATCTATGCCTTTTGGGCTCAAGAGCGCCCAAGCCACTTATCAACGGTGTGCACAGAATTGCCTGCATAAACAGATCGGCCGCAATGTGCACGCCTATGTGGATGATATTGTAGTCAAGTCAAGGCAGAAGGAGACGCTGGTTGATGATTTGAAGGAAACCTTTGACAACTTGCGGGTTTATAAGATGATGCTTAACCCTGCCAAATGTGTTTTTGGTGTTCCGGCAGGCAAGTTACTGGGCTTTCTTGTGTCCAACAGAGGAATTGAGGCTAATCCGAAGAAGATTACGGCTATCACCTCCCTGGCTAAACCGAAGTGTATCAATGATGTTCAGCATTTGGCGGGTCGGATCGCCGCACTGAGCCAGTTTATCAGCCGCCTCGGAGAGAAGGCCATCCCTTTATACCAGATGTTGAGAAAGACAGATCAATTCATCTGGAGTCCAGCTGCTAATGAAGCATTGGAGGACTTGAAGCGGCAATTAGCCAATCCGCCTGTTCTTGCAGCACCGGTCAACAAGGAGCCGTTATTGTTATACGTAGCGGCCAATGCTCGTGCAGTTAGCGTGGCTATTGTGGTAGAACGCAAGGAGGCAGGCAAGGAGTATCCGGTTCAGCGGCCGGTTTACTATATTAGCGAGGTGCTTATTGAATCCAAGCAAAGGTATCCGCATTGGCAGAAGCTGGTATATGGAGTTTTCATGGCAAGCCGGAAGTTGAAGCAGTATTTCCAAGGGCACCCCATCACAGTGGTCAGTTCAGCTCCCTTGGGCGGTATCATATAGAACCGGGAGGCGACTGGCCGGATTGCCAAGTGGGCCATAGAACTTGGGCCGCATGGATTGAAGTACGTGCCTCGGACGGCGGTGAAGTCTCAAGCACTTGTTGATTTCATCAATGATTGGACGGAGTTGCAAGCACCAGAGGAAAAGCCGGATCACACATATTGGACTATCCATTTTGATGGATCCAGGCAATTGGAAGGCTCGGGGGCTAGAGTCGTATTAACTTCCCCACGGGGTGATAAGTTTTGTTATGTTCTCCGCTTAATGTTCCCTTGTACTAATAATGCAGCTGAGTATGAAGCTTTGCTCCATGGTCTCCGGATGGCTAAAGAGATGAATCTAAGTCGGGTTAAGTGCTTCGGTGACTCGGACCTCGTGGCTCAACAGGTATCTGGCACTTGGGATTCTAAGGACCCGCTTATGGCTGCATATCGTCATGAGGTGGATATTGTTGCGGGTCACTTCAAGGGTTATCAGGTGGAGCACATGGATCGTCAAAAAAATGAAGCGGCAGACGCTTTAAGCCGGTTGGGCTCTCAGCGTAAACCGGTCCCGCCTAATGTCTTTCTCGATGTGTTGCACAACCAGTCAGTCAAGCTCCCGGGTGAAGCGGATTTGGCTATTCCTGATCCGGAGGCTCAATTGGTGGCAGCCCTGCATATTATACCGGATTGGACAGTTCCTTATCTTGCGTACATGAACCGGGGAGAGTTGCCAGAGGATGAGACTCTAGCCAGGCAGATAGTCCGGCGATCCAAATCTATGACAATTATCAATGGCGAATTGCATCGTTGTAGTGTATCAGGGGCGTTTCAACGCTGCGTCTCTCCTGAGGAAGGTTGTGAAATTCTACGCGAAATCCATGAAGGGGATTGTGGTCACCACGCCGGTTCAAAGTCTCTGGTGGCTAAGGCGTTTCGTCACGGGTTTTACTGGTTGATAGCTCATGCTGATGCGGAGGACTTGGTTAAACAGTGTGATGGTTGTCAGAAATTTTCAAGGCGTGCTCATGTGCCGGCTCAAGAATTGAGGATGATTCCAATTACTTGGCCGTTTGCAACATGGGGGCTGGATATGGTCGGACCTTTTAAAAGATCCAAGAAAAAGAAAACCCACCTTTTGGTGGCAGTTGACAAGTTTACCAAGTGGGTTGAAGCGGAGCCTGTCAGCAAGTGTGATGCAGCTACAGCGATGCAGTTCATTAAAAAGGTGATTTTCCGGTTTGGCTTTCCACACAGTATCATTACGGACAATGGTGCCAATTTATCCAAGGGTGCTATGAAGGAATTCTGTGAACGTGAGCACATCAGACTTGACGTATCATCAGTGGCTCACCCCCAGTCCAATGGGCAGGCAGAACGATCTAATCAAGAGATCTTGCAAGGCATCAAACCCCGGCTTATGGTTCCATTGCAAAGAACACCGGGATGTTGGGTTGAAGAGCTACCATCTTTGCTATGGAGTATCAACACTACGCCCAACCGATCTACAGGATACACACCGTTTTTTATGGTCTACGGAGCAGAGCCGGTTCTCCCTAGTGATATCCAGCACGATTCGCCTCGTGTGGCGGCTTATGTTGAAGCGGACAATGAGACAGCACGGCAAGCTGCTATGGACCTATTAGATGAGGAGCGTGACATAGCGGATGCCCGCTTGGCGATTTATCAACAAGATCTTCGTCGCTATCACAGTCGCCGAGTCAGAACCAGAACTTTTCAAGAAGGAGATTTGGTGCTTCGGCTCATCCAAGATCAGACAGATATGCACAAGTTATCCCCACCTTGGGAGGGGCCTTTCGTGGTCAGCAAGAATCTGCACAACGGGTCGTACTATCTGATTGATATTCGAGAGCATAAAGACTCATGCACATCAGAGGAGGAGACCAACAGGCCATGGAATATAGCTCATCTTTGGCCTTACTACACTTGAGCCATCGGCTCTATCTATGTACATATTATGGCAGTGTATATATTATCATTGATATAATAAAATCGGAGCCTCACCTAAAGCGGGGTCTCTGTCCTTTCATATCATGTGTGGTTACATGGAGTGGTTCTGTTTTAAAGCGGCCTCCGGTTTACCCCTTGAAATTTTCTTTTCAAAAAAGCTTTGTGATATCACTTGGGGCCTTGGTCGTGTCCGAACCAATGCGACACCTTTTGATAGGCGAAAGCCACCAGATCACTTGGGGACATGGTCAAGTCTGAACTAGTCACGCCTCTTGATCGGCCTAAGGCCATAGAATCACTTGGGGGCTTGGTCGAACCCGAACCATTGCCACGCCTTTTGATCGGCATAAATGCCACGGTTTCATTTGGGGACTTGGCTGACTTGAACCATTGTCACTCCTATTGGGGGCTTGGTCCTGTCCGACCGTGGTAACACCATCTGATCAGCTCAGTAAAGCATGATTTGGCAAACGGTTTTTATCATTGCATTTGCTTACATATTTCTTTTATGACTATTCTTCAATTTTTATTGTGTTTCCTTTAAACCAACAACACTTTTTTACCGGTTCAGCTGACGGAAATCGGTTCATTTGTACTCCGGAGAAATATGTCCGGTTTAACTTTCCTGTTAACATCATGAAGTAGCAGGGGGGCCCATAATGACCCAGCACGGTTTACATGGGAGTGTTTTCTCCCCTTTGATGGTAACGGTTTATAAATACTCCGTTTCAAGCCTGGCTAAGCCAACATCATGCCCAGCGATGGCAGGTATTTTGTATCACATATTTGATTATACGTCTTAAATACATTGATGCTATATATATAAAGGTCATAAACCGGTTGGTGGTATAACCGCCACCGAAGTTCATGATTTTCTGATTGCAGGAAATATAAATTGAGGATTTCAAGCAAAAGCATCAGTACTTATGCACGAAGGCATATTCAAGGCAGAAGTATTGACTATCCTATTACAAGGCAACGCGGTGCCCAAATAAGATCATTGTTGTTCCAGCGGATCATAATAAAGCAGCTATTTAAATTGGCTTCCGGTTCAAGCCTGTTCATCGCCCCGGTCTGATGATTGTGGGTCGGCCCGCGCCGTTTCAGCTTCCTCATCTCTATCCATTGGCTGGAAATCAACAGTGGTCCAGTCAATTCCCATTAAAGTTTGAAAGACAGCCTCTTCGTGGATCAGAGAAGACGGTTCAATATTAGGAGCGTAAGTATGCTTACGGATTGGAGGAATCAGATTCTCCGCTTCAGGAGTTGGTGCAGGTACTTGTTTGTTCTGATCATTGTACTGAGCTTGATAATGCGACAAGTCTGCCTCTTCAGCCAATTGACAAGCCAGAGGCGTACTGCACGATTTATCGCCCTCAAATCATCTTCATTGAACTCTGAGCTGTCTTCCTTCAAGCTGGGATAGCCTTGAGCTGCCTCAACAGGATCGAAATCCGGCACCCATGCTTTTGCCCGGATCAAGGCATTAATGGCTCCGGTTCGAGCAGCAGATTTTTTCAGTTCTTCAATCCGAGCAGGAAGCATTGAAAAACTATTAAGAGTGTCTTGGATTAAAGTGGGTGCCGGATTGTTATGAGATGTAGTGGTGATGATCCGCTGTGCTCCGGCATACAGCTGTTTAATTAAAGTGTAGGCAGCCTTCAACTTCTTCCGAACATCTGACCCTAAGTGACCAATGCGTGTACCTGCAACAATACAGGAAAGATCACAAACCGGATCTATTATAAGCAGGCCAGAGTTGTCCAGGAAACCAAAAGGAGCTTACCAAAGATAGCAGCGGTCATGGAATGTACTTGCCGCTTTACGACGGTCAGCTCATCTACCACCGGTTTAAGGGCAGCTTCAGCGTTTTCAGCTCTTTTTATTAAAGCGGCCTTCTCAGTGGCCCAATCAGTCCGCTCCTTCTTGAAGTCCTCCTTCAGCTGTTCTGTGATGCTCAAAGCGCTGGTTATTTCTTCCCTTGCCTTGTCGGTTTCAGCTTGTTGGGTTTTCAAAATTTCCTGTAGATCAGTAATCCGGTCCTCTTTGAACCTCACTTCAGCCTGCATAAAGACAGTGCTTGGCTTTCAACAAACGGTACAAGAATTTGAAGTACCAACCACATAACAAGTTATACGCTTGATACTTGGGGGCTAATGCACCTTCAATTTTCATCTATTACTAAATCGCAAAGTCCCAAGCTCAATACAGGTATTCAACTTGGCACTTGGGGGCTAATGGCTATTTGCTCAGTTATGTTCTGATGTTAGAATCTTTATTGGAGTCCCGGTTTAACTATACTAAGTTGAACCGGCCCTTGGGGGCTACATTGATGGATTTCAAAGTATTGAGGACTATATTCAAGTCCCGGCTTGAAGAAGGCAAACCGGCCCTTGGGGGCTAGGAGGATTAATACAGTGGCAATAATTAAAGAAAGAAGAAGCACAAGGAAGTTACCTCAAATTTATCTCTCATTATCTTTACCAGGCCAGCTTCACAGTCACGACTAGTATATAGCCGGTTCAAGTAACCAGAATGAACATCTTGGGCACTCAGAGCAGCATATGTTTCCAGATCAACATCCCATTTGCCTTTGTTCATGGCAGAAAAATCTTCTTTCACAGTATGCTTGGCCAAAGCGACAGGATTCCCTAGTTCAAAGCGACCTACACCGGTAATTACAATGTCATCATCCTTGGACTCGCCGATTTGCGTTGGCGCGGTTGGTTTATCGGCAGGCTTTGAAGGACTGCGGGATCTATCAATCCGGACGGAGCTGGCAGGCTGGTCAACAGGGACTAAGGTATTGATAGGCCTTTTCTCAGGAATAGCATCGTCTTGCAAGGGAGGATCATTGGGAATATCCTCATAAACGAACGTTTCAAGATCTGGTGTTTTATCCTGTTCAGGGGCGACATCTTCCTCGGCCGCTTTATCCAGGCGGGCTTTCTTGCTCGGTTTAGGTTTAGCCCTGAAAGAGAAACAAAGAGTCAAGGAACAGCATAAGTTATAACGTGGTATACCAGAAGCATATGTTCAGTATAGCTTACCCAAGAACCGTTTTCAGTGGTGGCAGCTGAGTGGCCAACGATTCACCAGAGGAAGAATGGGAAGTAACCTGATAATCGGAGTCGGACGGATTAAGAGGTTGACGGATGAAACCCGCTTTAGGACATAAATTAATAAAAAGGTCGGAGACCTCGGAGCGGCGTTTTCGAATCGGACTGTTTGGTAAACCGGCGGAGGTAACTACCTGGCCGCTGTGCCGGGTTGTGCGGCGAGCTTCATGTTGCTGAGTCTTCATAAGAAATTTGGGATCCAAGTAAGCAATAGGATGAGAAAATTTAACTTTCCGGTTTGCCTGGCGAAATTTTGGCAAAGGCAAAGGATCTGAATCAGAAGAAAGAATAGTTACCTCAGCGACATCAGCATTACTGGCTTCAGCGTCGTCCTGACAAGTATCATCATCAATAAGGCGTGTAAAAAGTAAGCCTAGTGAATCGAGTTCTACCTCAAGGTCCGAGTTACCCACATCATCATCAACAACCGGATCAGATGAAGCAGTGGTTTTCCTCTTTTTAGCAGGCTTCTTGATGACCTTGGTCTTTAGCCGGGTTGACCGTTCTGCTTTCTCCGGTTTGTCTTGTGGAAGCTTCTTGCTCCAAAACGGATTATCACCCTGGTTAAGCAGCAATTGATGTCAGACAGAGATCGCAATAACAGGTTCAGTAAAAAGTACAATTAAAATCTTACAGCTGGCGGTTTGTTGGTAGCACAGAAAGGGAGCAGGCCGGTTTGAGCGCAGAGGTGCTCCGGTTCATTCAGCATTTTCTTCACAGCCTCTGTGACTTCATCATCGGAGAGCTAGATGTTGGTGTGTCGGAGTGGGTCATCAACGCTACCAGTATACTTGCACATTAAACCGGAGCGCCGGCTGAGAGGCAGTATGTTCCATGATATCCAACAGCGTGCGAGATCTACTCCTGTTAAACCGTTGGCCATGAAGGCTCGGAGCTTGGATAATTGCGGAGCGTATTTACTCCTATCCTTGGCACTTAACCTTTGTGGGAAGGGGTGTGTATTGCTGAGCCGCTCCGGACGAAAGCCAGGCAAAGGATTTTCATCATCAGGGGAAGTATCTTTGCAGTAAAACCATGTTGCATTCCACTCCTTGGGGTGACTGTGTAGTCTGGCATGGGGATAAGTGATTTCTTTCCTTTTCTAAATTGCCATACCTCCCAATTCGGTATTGGGACCATCAGTAAATTCTGTGCGGCGGTTTAAGTGGAAGCAGTCTCTGAACAATTCAACTGTGGGTTTCTCTTGAAGGTATACCTCACAGAGCACTTGGAAGTGACATAAGTTGGTAACAGAATTGGGGCCAGTATCTTGCGGGCGGAGTTGAAAATTGGCTAACACATCCCGGTAAAATTTAGAGCCGGGCGGTTTGAAGCCCCGGGCTAAGTGATCCGCAAAGATCACAACCTCTCCCTCTTGAGGTGTGGGAGGACATTCATCACCAAGAACCCTCCAGTGGATAGTCTCTTTGCTGTCTAAAGCGCCGATCGAGACTAAATTATCCAACTGAGTTTCTGTGACACGAGAAGGAACCCAGTTGCACTCATATACTTGTTTGGCCATGGTGAGATCTACAAGAAATAGATGATTCCGGTTCAAGACCATGTTGGATAAAAGAAGGCGGACCGGAGGTAGTATATTTAAACCGGATTTTTATGAAGTGGCATCATATGGCTAAAGAGTTCTCGCGGTTCAACAAGGGGACTAATGGTATATACCGGTTTATTAACTTTTTCTATATTAAGTTAAACCGCCTGATCTAAACATTGAAAGCAATTGAGGTTGCGGATGGCTAAGTATGCAGAAACAGGTTTCACAAGGTCTTATTGCAGCAATGGATCTGAAGCAAGTTCAGAAAAACAGAAAATATTCAAAGGGTTAAAGCAGAACAGAAGTAAATCAATGGGTAGGAATGTGGATGAGATATATAGACTTGAGCGTAAAACTACAGGCGGATGCTAAAAAGCTACTGCTGGTCAGAGCAGGGTTTCACAGATATGTCCAGGAGTCTAGGTACGAGTATGAACAAGTGATGAACACGGCAAGAACACGAAACCCTAGAATAGATCTATGTTAAGAAGAACAGAAGGCTTACCAGAGTCGAGGAAGACGCGGAGGGCTACCGCGATGCTCTGGTGAGTTTAGGTTGATGCAGCGGCCCAAGACGATGCAGAGGTCAATGGCGGCGGCGGAGCTCCGAGGCGGGCGACGCAAGGAAGACGAAGAGAAAGAGACGAAGGGGAGAAAAGGAAATGACCCTTCGGTCCTATTTATAAGGCAGGGGACGTGTGTCAGGCGCGCGAATCCAGGAGCCACAAGATTCGGAAGTGGAGCTGCTGCCTTGGGTATCGCAGATCTATTAATAAAAGAAGGCGTCATAAATGTTAACTTCATGATGACATCATGCCGGTTTACAGCAACCAGAGATGATGATGACATGGCGGTTTACCAATTACCAGAAGATGTTGAAGACAAAGATTTTTGTGAAGGATTGACATGAACCAGTTCAAATCAATCTGGGGCCTAATGTTGGGGATATTAGCACTGGGCGTGAACCGGCCTACCTGGGCCGGGTTAGCTTCATTAGTAGTTTAAAGGTGATTAAGCAGATGAAGGCCCAAGGCATGTAGTCAGTTTAGAACCTGTAGCCGTAAACCGGCTTGATATGTAAACTTGCATTGTAAGTTAGGAATAGAGAGAGACCAACCGGGATACGAGTATGAACCGGTGTGGGACTCTGTGGACCGACAGGCATCACCCATGTATATAAGGGGGTGACCCGGCGGCGGTTCAAGGACGGACAACAACAACTCGAGCCTAGGCGAAGCTTGTTTGCTCCCTAGCCATCGAAACCACATCAATTCCATCACAACTAGACGTAGGTTTTACCTTCATCGAAGGGGCCGAACTAGTATAAACCCTTGTGTATTTGTGTCCGCTTTAACCCCTTCAAGTTAACCCGTAGCGATGGCTCCACAACTAAGTCCTTTCACAAGGACATCTGCCGTGACAAATCCACGACACTACCTCTACATTTACCTACGGTATTAGTTTTAAACCTCAATAATCGTTATTTAGTGCCAGCTTTGAGCATGAACATTGTATCTGGATCTTGTTTAATACGAGATGGCTACTCATTTAAATCCGAGAATAATGGTTGTTCCATTTATATGAGAGATATGTTTTATGGTCATGCCCCACTAGTCAATGGTTTATTCTTAATGAATCTCGAACGTGATGTTACACATATTCATAGTGTGAATACCGAAAGATGTAAGGTTGATAACGATAGTCCCACATATTTGTGGCACTGCCTCCTTGGTCACATTGGTGTCAAGCGCATGAAGAAGCTCCATGCAGATGGACTTTTGGAGTCTCTTGATTACGAATCATTTGACACATGCGAACCATGCCTCATGGGAAAAATGACCAAGACTCCGTTCTCTGGAACAATGGAGCGAGCAACCAACTTATTGGAAATCATACATACTGATGTATGCGGTCCAATGAGTGTTGAGGCTTGCGAAGGATATCATTATGTTCTCACCCTCACTGATGACTTAAGTGGGTATGTCTACTTGATGAAACACAAGTCTGAGACCTTTGAAAAGTTCAAGGAATTTCAGAATGAGGTAGAGAATAAATGTGACAGAAAAATAAAGTTCTTACGATCAGATCATGGGGGAGAATATTTGAGTCATGAATTTGGTACACACTTAAGGAAATGTGGAATTGTTTCACAACTCACGCCGCCTGGAACACCTCAGCGTAACGGTGTGTCCGAACATCGTAATCACACTCTATTGGATATGGTGCGATCTATGATGTCTCTTACCGATATACCGATATCATTTTGGGGATACACTCTAGAGATAGCTACATTCACTTTAAATAGGGCACCGTCTAAATCTGTTGAGACGACACCGTATGAATTATGGTTTGGGAAGAAACCTAAGCTGTCATTTCTAAAAGTTTGGGGATGCGATGCTTATGTCAAGAAACTTCAACCTGAAAAGCTCGAACCCAAGTCGGAAAAATGTGTCTTCATAGGATACCCTAAGGAAACCATTGGGTATACCTTCTACCTTAGATTCGAAGGCAAGATCTTTGTTGCCAAGAACAGGTCCTTTCTGGAGAAAGAGTTTCTCTTGAAAGAAGTAAGTGGGAGGAAAGTAGAACTCGATGAAGTACTGCCTCTTGAACCGGAAAGTAGCGCAGCTCAGGAAGATGTTCCTGTGGTGCCTGCACCAACTAGAGAGGAAGTTAATGATGATGATCAAGGTACTTCGGATCAAGTTGCTACTGAACTTCGTAGGTCCACAAGGACACGTTCCACACCAGAATGGTATGGCAACCCTGTCCTAGAAATCATGTTGTTAGACAACGGTGAACCTTCGAACTATGAAGAAGCGATGACGGGCCCAGACTCCAACAAATGGCTTGAAGCCATGCAATCCGAGATAGGATCCATGTATGAAAACAAAGTATGGACTTTGACAGACTTGCCCGATGATCAGCGAGCAATAGAAAATAAATGGATCTTTAAGAAGAAGACAGACGTGAATGGTAATGTTACCATCTATAAGGCTTGACTTGTCGCTAAGGGTTATCGACAAGTTCAAGGGGTTGACTACGATGAGACCTTCTCACCCTTAGTGAAGCTGAAGTCCGTTCGAATAATGTTAGCAATTGTCGCATTCTATGATTATGAGATATGGCAAATGGACGTCAAAACAACATTCCTTAATGACTTCCTTAAGGAAGAATTGTATATGATGCAGCCGGAAGGTTCTGTCGATCCTAAGAATGCTAACAAGGTATGCAAGCTCCGGTGCTCCATCTACGGGCTGGTGCAAGCATCTCGGAGTTGGAACATTCGCTTTGATGAAATGATCAAAGTGTTTGGGTTTATGCAGACTTATGGAGAAGCCTGCGTTTACAAGAAAGTGAGTGGGAGCTCTGTAGCATTTCTCATATTATATGTGGATGACATAATGTTGATGGGAAATGATATAGAACTCTTGGAGAGCATAAAGGCCTACTTGAATAAGTGTTTTTCAATGAAGGACCTTGGATAAGCTGCTTACATATTAGGCATCAAGATCTATAGAGATAGATCGAGACGCCTCATAGGCCTTTCACAAAGCACATACCTTGATAAGATATTGAAGAAGTTCAATATGGATCAGTCCAAGAAAGGGTTCTTGCCTGTATTGCAGGGTGTGAATTGAGCTGGCCTCAAAGCCCGACCACGGCAGAAGATAGAGAAAAGATGAGTGTCATCCCCTATGCCTCGGCCATAGGGTCTATTATGTATGCCATGTTGTGTACCAGACCTGATGTAAACCTTGCCGTAAGTTTGGTAGGAAGGTGCCAAAGTAATCCCGGCATGGAACACTGGACAGCGGTCAAGAATATCCTGAAGTACCTGAAAAGGACTAAGGATATGTTTCTCGTTTATGGAGGTGACAAAGAGCTCGTCGTAAAGGGTTACGTCGATGCTAGCTTCGACACAGATCTGGATGACTCCAAGTCACAAACCGTATACGTGTATATTTTGAATGGTGGGGTAGTAAGCTGGTGCAGTTGCAAGCAAAGCGTCATGGCGGGATCTACATGTGAAGCGGAGTACATGGCAGCCTCGGAGGCAACACATGAAGCAATTTGGATGAAGGAGTTCATTACCGACCTAGGAGTTATTCCCAATGCGTCGGGCCCGATGACTCTCTTCTGTGACAACACTGGAGCTATTGCCCTTGCCAAGGAGCCCAGGTTTCACAAGAAGACCAGACACATCAAGCGTCGCTTCAACTCCATTCATGAAAACGTTCAAGATGGAGACATAGATATTTGTAAAGTGCATATGGATCTCAATGTCACAGATCCGTTGACTAAACCTCTTCCGCGAGCAAAACATGATCAACACCAGAACTCTATGGGTGTTCGATTCATCACAATGTAACTAGATTATTGACTCTAGTGCAAGTGGGAGACTGTTGGAAATATGCCCTAGAGGCAATAATAAAATGGTTATTATTATATTTCCTTGTTCATGATAATTGTCTATTATCCATGCTATAATTGTATTGATTGGAAACCGTAATACATGTGTGAATACATAGACCACAACAAGTCCCTAGTGAGCCTCTAGTTGACTAGCTCGTTGATCAACAGATGGTCATGGTTTCCTGACCATGGACATTGGATGTCATTGATAACGGGATCACATCATTGGGAGAATGATGTGATGGACAAGACCCAATCCTAAGCATAGCACAAGATCGTGTAGTTCGTTTTGCTAGAGCTTTTCTAATGTCAAGTATCATTTCCTCAGACCATGAGATTGTGTAACTCCCAGATACCGTAGGAGTGCTTTGGGTGTACCAAACGTCACAACGTAACTGGGTGACTATAAAGGTACACTACAGGTATCTCCGAAAGTGTCTGTTGGGTTAGCATGAATCGAGACTGGGATTTGTCACTCTGTATGACGGAGATGTATCTCTGGGCCCACTCGGTAATGCATCAAAATAATGAGCTCAATGTGACTAAGTAGTTGGTCACGGGATCATGCATTACGAAATGAGTAAAGTGACTTGCCGGTAATGAGATTGAATGAGGTATTGGGATACCGACGATCGAATCTCAGGCAAGTAACGTACCGATTGACAAAGGGAATTGTATACGGGATTGCTTGAATCCTTTACATCATGGTTCATCCGATGATATCATCGTGGAACATGTGGGAGCCAACATGGGTATCCAGATCCCGCTGTTGGTTATTGGCCGGAGAGCTGTCTCGGTCATGTCTGCGTGATTCCCGAACCCGTAGGGTCTACACACTTAAGGTTCGATGACGCTAGGGTTATAAGGAAGATTTGTATGTGATTACTGAATGTTGTTCGGAGTCTCGGATGAGATCCCGGATGTCACGAGGAGTTCCGGAATGGTCTGGAGGTGAAGATTTATATATGGGAAGTTGTCATACGGTCACCGGAAATATTCGGGGGCATACCGGTATTGTACCCGGGCCACTGGAGGGGTTCCGGGGGTCCACCGGGAGGGGCCACCTGTCCCGGAGGGCCTTATGGGCTGTAGGAGGAAGGGAACCAGTCCCAAGTGGGCTGGGGCGCCACCCCCTAGGGCCCATGCGCCTAGGGTTTGGGGCGAACCCTAGAGGGGGCGCCCCCTTGGCTTGGGGGGCAAGCCCCCTCCCCCTTGCCCCCCTCTAGATTCCATCTAGAGGGGCCGGCCCCCTTCCCCCTTCTCCCTATAAATAGAAGGGTGGAGGGAGGGGTGCAGCACCACATCCAAGGCGCAGCCCCTCCCCTCCCCAACACTTCTCCTCCTCCGCAAGTGCTTGGCGAAGCCCTACTGGAGAACTGCCACTCCATCACCACCACGCCGTCGTGCTGCTGTTGGAGCCCTCTTCCTCAACCTCTCCCTCCTCATTGCTGGATCAAGGCGCAGGATACGTCACCGGGCTGCACGTGTGTTGAACGTGAAGGTGCCGTTGTTCAGCGCTTAGATCATAGTCCACCGCGATCTGTATCGCTTTCGAGTACAACTCCTTCATCCACGTTCTTGCAATGCTTCCGTCTCGCGATCTTCAAGGGTATGAAGATGCACTCCCCTCTTTCTCGTTGCTAGTTACTCCATAGATTGATCTTGGTGATGCGTAGAAAATTTTAATTTCTACAACGATCCCCAACAGTATGATGATACCGACGATCGAATCTCGGGCAAGTAACATACCGATGACAAAGGGAACAACGTATGTTGTTATGCGGTTTGACCGATAAAGATCTTCATAGAATATGTAGGAACCAATATGAGCATCCAGGTTCCACTATTGGTTATTGACCGGAGACGTGTCTCGGTCATGTCTACATAGTTCTTGAACCCGTAGAGTCCGCACGCTTAACGTTCGATGACGATTGGTATTATGAGTTAATGTGATTTTATGTACCAAAGGTTGTTCGGAGTCCCGAATGTGATCACGGACATGACAAGGAGTCTCAAAATGGTCGAGACATAAAGATTGATATATTGGACGACTATATTCAAACACCGGAAGTGTTCCGGAGAAGTTTTTCGGATAAAATCGGAGTACCGGGAGGTTACCGGAACCCTCCGAGGGGTTAATGGGCCTCATGGGCCTAGTGGTGGAAGAGAGGAGGTAGGCCAAGGTGTGGCGTGCCCCCCGCCCCCTAACCCAAACCGAATTGTACTAGGGGGGCGGCCCCCCTTTCCTTCTCTCCTTCCCCTCCTTCCTTCTTCTCCTAGTTGGACTAGGAAAGGGGGGAACGTACTCCTACTTGGAGTAGGAATTCCCCCTCCTTGGGCGCGCCCCTTGAGGCCGGTCGGCCCCCTCCTCTCCTCCTTTATATACGGGGGAGGGGGTGTCGGTGTCAAAACCGGCGGATCTCGGGTAGGGGGTCCCGATCTGTGCGTCTTAGGCTGATGGTAACAGGAAGCAAGGGACACAATGTTTACCCAGGTACGGGCCCTCACGATGGAGGTAAAACCCTACTTCCTGCTTGATTAATATTGAAGATATGAGTAGTACAAGAGTAGATCTACCACGAGATCGTAGAGGCTAAACCCTAAGAGCTAGCCTATGATGGTATGATTGTAATCGTGATCGGCCTTCTAAGGACCATCATCTCCGGTTTATATAGACACCGGAGAGCTAGGGTTTACATGGAGTCGGTTACAAGGAAGGAAATATAATATCCGCATCGCCAAGCTTGTCTTCCACGCAAAGGAGAGTCCAATCTGGACACGGGCCGAAGTCTTGAGTCTTGTATCTTGACGCTTCTATAGTCCGGACGATGTGTACAGTCCGGCTGTCCGGATACCCCCTTATCCAGGACTCCCTCAGTAGCCCCTGAACCAGGCTTCAATGATGATGAGTCCGGCGCGCAGTCTTGTCTTCGGCGTTGCAAGGCGGGTTCCTCCTTCCGAATACTCCGAGGTTATTATCAAACACGCAGGCCGTGTCCGGATCTGCAAAATGATCTTCACATACCATTGTAGGGAACATAGCATAAATCCGTTCTGCTGGCAATCTTTGTACGCCGTGCCCTTGCATCATGGCCTGGCCCAACACGAACCGGCGTTTCCTACTCCACCTCGACTTGCGTTGCGAGGCGGTTTTATTGGCACGTCCTACCAAAGCAGAGATCGTGTTCCTCTTATTATGGGATCTTTCATCAACGTGGGTGTGCGTGACCCCACGGCGACCCTTGGTATAACTCTACATATCTTAGATAATGCCCAAGCGGCCACGCTGAGGACTCTTGATATTCATCCTCTTTATAAAGGGGTTAAGGCCCTACGCCTCTTTTCCACCTCTCCTGCTCCTTCTCGCACCTCAAGCTCTAGCACTCAAAACCTAAGCTCCAACATCCCAGATCCTCTATGTTGGGGATATAACTATTTGTGTAAGCCGCCCAGGAGGGCCCGGGTTACGCAAAGAGGACTCACCAGAGAGAAGCCCAAGACAAGGCATGAAGATGACGATTCATAGGAAGCTTAAGGCCTGTTGTAGTAAACTGCTGTAATAATATTACTTGTATCATAAGGTAGACTTAACTAGTCACCGAGCTGGACATTGTTTATAAGCCGGCCGGGACTCTGTAAGCCGCAGGGCGTCGACCCGTGTATATAAGGGGACGACCCGCTGGCGGCTTAGAAAAAGGGACAACTCATCGAGAGCCAGGCATAGTGTATCTCGCTCCCTGGTCATCGAAACATCAATACCAACCCAACTAGACGTAGGCCTTACCTTCACCGTAAGGGGCCGAACTAGTATAAACCCTCTCGTGTCCTTTGTCCCGATTAACCGTTTCAAGCTTCCTAGTTGCGATGGCTCCACAACTAAGTCCTTTCACGAGGACATCTGACGTGACAATTCCACGACAGATGGCGCCCACCGTGGGGCCAGCGCACGGTGGATTTGAGTTCTTGAAGGGCAACTTCGAAGGGCTCAAGGGATACGTAGTGGGCTGGATGACCAAAAGTCGTCGCAGCAAGATCTACATCGACGACGAAGGCTGGGGCCCCGATGCCGACTCAATTGAGTACGGGTACCGGTCCCCTTTGGAGGGATCCACGTCTTTATTGGCCGGATTGGTGAGCCGGGGCCTAAGCCGGACAACTGCACCGACCTTGTCGAGACGGCTCAGCGTGCGAAACCCGCTCGAGTTCAACCCGGCATGAAGCGTGTCTTTGTGGGATGCGTCCACGGAGAAGAGCTTTCTGAAGGTCCTGAAGATGGTGGTGAGATGGCCGTCCCCTCTGATGGTGATTCGTCCACTGGTTCAACAGATTCTTTGTATCAAGTTCAAGATGGTGCGCTCAGGGGCTGTTCCAATGGCCTTAGTATTTCGGACCTTTGTGAGTCGCCAAATTGGGCAGGAGTCTTTATGGCTGGGACTCAACCCGGACAAAACTCTACAGCCGCGGCCGCAATCACTTCCGGGTTAGGAGCAGCCGGGGCAGGAGGCCCTGTGCGCCCGCCGGCTCAAGTGCTGATAGACCTCATGTATAAGCTTACGACCCTGTTAACCGCCACGGTTATCCCTGCAAACAAAGATGAGCATGACACGGAGGTAGCACAGGTACGTGAGGAGATAGCTCAGGCCAAGGAGGCCTTAGCAGCTGAGGGTACTAGGCTAGCTACGGAGCGGGCGGCCCTCGACGCTCGGGCACAGCGGTTGCAGTCAGAGGCTTATCAGCTCGCAATGAGTTTAAACGCGTCCAATGAAGTAATGAGGAGGAGACACCATAAGACCCAATCCCGGTTGCCTCCGAATTACAATCCTAGGGTTCTTTTTGCCACACCCGGAGCCGGCCCAAGTAACCCGCCCAATGCTAATCAGTTTATGACACCCGGAGCGGGAGGACCGGCTCAGCGTCAGGAGATGCCACCTCCTCATATGAGCATGGCACCGCCGCGTTATGTACCAATACCAGAGGGTCACTTTTCCAACCCCATGGAGAATTTAATCGCAGCATCAGCGTGTTTGGCGGCTCTTCCAGTGGACGGTGATGATCCAACAGCAGTGGAGACTCGGAGGATCAGGGAACTTGTCCAGACGGCCCTGGCTCAGCAAGAGACCTATTCTTACAGCCGGGATAGGATCCATTCAACCCCTCCACCTTGGTTAGTACCGCCTCGTCAGAACCGGAGCCCGAGTTACAGCAGGCACATGGAGTCCGAAGCTTTATCAAGCAACGCCCAACGCCGTAACCAGCATGGTGGCTATAACCCGGTGCAAGACCAAGTATGTCAGGAGAACGAGTGGGCGGCTCAATAGGCGGCTCAGCTGGCGGCTCATCAGGACATCCGGGAGTACCCAACGACTTCTATTGAGTTGGGAGTAGCCACCAGAACCGGTGGAGTTCCTTGTTTGATACCGGCTTTGCGCAACGTGCGCCTGCCTAAGGACTTCAAGGGACCTCGAAAGGTGCCGAATTACACGGCCGACTTACAGCCCGAAGCATGGATTGAGAGTTATGAGATGGCCATGGAGTTGTTGGAGGTCAGTGATGCGGCAATGGCTAAATACTTCACCATGATGTTAGATGGAACGGCCCGGTCTTGGCTAAAAGGTTTACCGCCTAATTCCATTGGTTCGTGGGAGGAGTTAAAGGCCTGTTTCATCCAGAACTTCAAGGACACCTGTAAGCAATCCATGTCAATCATGGACTTGAGGAGTTGTAAGCAGGGGGAGGGTGAATTCACCACCCATTGGGTACGCCGAGTCAAGGAGATAATTCATTCATCTGATAAGATGGATGCCGGCTCTGCAGTCCTCATGTTGGAGGAAAATTGCAACTTTGAGCCGCTAAGGCAGAAATTGCGACGCCTTAAGCATGACTGCACCAATATGGGAACGCTGATGGCGGCTTTAGTCAAATATGCCAATTCTGATAATACCAAGGACCCTGAGTCTGACGATGAGAAGACATGGAAGGGTAAAAGGAACGGTAATGGAAAAGGTCAACAGCACAACCCGGGGAATCAAGGCGGCAATAAGCGTAAGGCGGACGGTAGCCCGGAGCTTGTGGCTAATGTGAGTACACAGGTTAACAATCAGAGACACAAGGGTAAGTGGCCTCGAACCGGCGGGTCAGGTCCATCTCTTGAGCAGCTACTCAACGAGCCCTGTCCGAAACACGGCACCCGGGAGCACCCCGCTACGCACCTGTGGAAAGATTGTGCGATCATGAAGGTGTTTAAAAATTCCAATATCTTCGATGGTGGTCATGGAACTGGTGGCGGTTCAGGGGCCGGCGGCTTTCATGGCCCGGGTGGCGGTTCAAACTCCGGTTTTCAGGGACAACCGGGTGGAAATAATCAACAGCAAGCTGGTCAAGGAGGACAACCACAGCAGCAGTCGGGTTACCAGAGCCAACCGAAACAGTTGAGCGGTGGGCAATACCATGTGTTCACCACTAGCTTATGCAAACATGACCAGAAGGTTCATAAGAGGGCTGTAAATTCGGTTGAGTCGGCGGTCCCTCGTTATTTGAGATGGTCAGAGCAACCTATCATTTGGAGCAGAGAGGATCACCTGCTACGAGTTGATAATCCGGGTCAGTTAGCCTTGGTTGTAGCACCCCAGGTTGGTGGATACAAATTCACTAAAGTACTCATGGACGGAGGTAGCAGCATCAACATCCTTTATTATGAGACCTTCCAGCGTATGGGGTTTACTGAGAAGAATCTGAGGACGTCCAACACTATTTTCCACGGGGTGGTTCCAGGCAAGTCAGCTTACCCAGTTGGTAAGATTGAATTAGAGGTGGCTTTTGGAGATGAGTATGATTCCAGGGCTGAGAAGTTGACGTTTGAGGTGGTTAAGATCAGGAGTCCATATCACGCTCTGTTCGGGCGGCCGGCTTATGCTAAGTTCATGGCACGGCCGTGTTACGTTTACTTACAGCTCAAGATGCCGGGTTACAAGAGCACCATCACTGTGCATGGGAGTTGAAAGGTGGCCTTGGAATGTGAAGAAGGCGACGCGGCTTACGCTGAGACAGCTTGTGCCGCGGAGGAGCTCAAATTTTATCAAGACAATGTTGACCCGACGAATATGACCTCCCTCAAGAAACCAACTACAGAGCATGACCCGGTGTTGAAGTTTAAATCGGTCGCTGAGACAAAGCTTGTTGACTTCACCCCGGGAGACACTTCTAAGCAGTTCAGTATCAGTGCCAATTTGGATCCTAAATAGGAAAGCGCGCTCATCAAGTTCATCCGTGAGAACCGGGACATCTTTGCATGGAAACCTTCTGACATGCCGGGTGTACCAAGGGAACTCGCTGAGCACACTCTCAATATTGATCCAAAGTATAAGCCGGTCAGGCAGTTTCACCGACGATTCAATGAAGAGAGACGAGCAGCTATTGGGGAAGAGGTGGCCCGGCTCTTAGCGGCCGGGTTTATTGTTGAAGTTTTTCATCCGGAGTGGTTGGCTAACCCGGTGCTGGTGCTCAAGAAGAACAGCACTTGGCGGATGTGTGTGGATTATACGGATTTAAACAAGGCTTGTCTGGCTGATCCCTTTGCTCTCCCCCGTATTGATCAAATCATTGATGCTACGACGGGTTATGAACGTTTGAGTTTTTTGGATGCTTACTCTGGTTATCATCAGATCAAGATGGCAGTCAAGGACCAGGAGAAGACAGCTTTTATCACTCCGTTTGGGGCCTTCTGTTATGTATCTATGCCGTTTGGGCTCAAGAGTGCCCAGGCAACTTATCAGCGATGTGTGTAGAACTGTTTGCACGATCAGATTGGGCGCAATGTTCATGCTTATGTGGATGACATCGTGGTGAAATCCAGAGAAAAGGAAACTTTAATATCCGATTTGAGAGAAACCTTTGAAAAGCTCCGGGTTTACAAGATGATGCTTAACCCGGCCAAGTGTGTATTTGGTGTACCTGCAGGCAAGCTCTTGGGTTTTCTGGTGTCAAATAGAGGCATTGAAGCTAATCCGGAGAAGATCACGGCGATCACCTCTCTGGCTAAGCCGGCGTGTATCAATGATGTTCAACGCCTGGCGGGACGTGTTGCTGCTTTAAGCTGGTTCATAAGCCGGTTAGGGGAGAAGGCCTTGCCGCTATACCAGATGATGAAGAAAACAGACACTTTTGTCTGGAGTGATGCTGCTAATATTGCCTTTGAGGATTTAAAGAGGCAGTTGTCCGAGCCACCAGTTCTTGCAGCTCCCATTGATAAAGAGCCGCTATTGTTATATGTGGCTGCTAACTCACGGGCTGACAGTGTTGCCATCATGGTGGAACGTAAGGAGGCAGGCAAGGAGCATCCGGTTCAACGGACGGTTTACTACATCAGCGAGGTGCTCATTGAGTCTAAACAAAGGTATCCACATTGGCAGAAGCTTGTTTATGGTGTGTTCATGGCAAATCGGAAACTGAAGCAGTACTTCCAAGGTCACCCTATAACGGTGGTGAGCTCAGCTCCTTCGGGAGATATCATTCAGAATAGGGAAGCTACAGGATGAATCGCCAAGTGGGCCATTGAAGAAAAGGGTGGGAGGGTGGGGGAAAACAAAGACAACTTGGGATGAACGAAACAAACACCGGCGAGAAAACTTAGAGTTGATCTTGCGGATGTTGAAAATGATCGGATCCACTTAAAGTGAAGCACGCCGGTTGGAAAAGAATTGACATGACAACCTTAATGATCAAGAAGGATTAGCACTCCCATAGAAATATGAGAACACCGCTTGAAAGGTATGGAATCAACACTTGACATTGAAGCAACTCAAATACCACAACTCAAAACAAAACAAAGGATTGGCTTGCAAAAATAAGCTGGAACAAATACATATGATAGAGATTTACCCAATCCCATATCAGGCATCTGACGCAAAGATAATCTAGGAGCTACTTGAATTCCCACCTATAAACTCCCAAAACTTTCTGGTTATGCAATCTGGTGTTGGGGATACAGGGGAAGCAATATATCTCACCCAAACTAACAATACCTACATCCAAGCTGTATCCATCCATCAACACATAACCAAGAAACCTTCGGAAATCGTGTACCTCAACCTTCGAAAAGCATCCGTTATACGAGCTATGGCAATACTCCCGAACTCCCGCCCCAGTACTGGGTGGCGTCGAGGTTATCTCACCAACAACTGCATAAAAGAGATTTTCGATGTCGGCAAAACTCAGGTATTCCAGAACTGCAACGATAAAATTGTGACGACAACACCTCGGAGCTCAACTCCCCGGGTCAATGCCACATAATAGACAGGAGGCACCAAGAACAATGTTCTCGTCACAAAACCATCGAAATGATTCCAAGATACCCGCGTGATCCAAAAAAAATTAGTGAAATTTGAGGAGAGGAAAGTCAAAACATCTACGTCAGGAGACCTCACCAGAGCGACGAAGGGGCTGAGGAGTAAAAAGAATCCTACTCTCCGATATATATAATCCTAAGACTCAAAATAGTTTTCTTCTAGACTCAACAACGGCCAACAATCAAGGGGGGGCTCCTATGGTGGGTCGAGGCTCAGATACTAACTTGTCACGCCCAATATGCGATACTATCCTAAAGAGACTCGAAGGTCCCACCAAGGATAGAACCGCATATTGAAACGCTTTTGCAAGGTGGATATCATTACATCAACATTACATAATAGATGGGGATACATACAAGAGGCATACAATGCCACACGAATACAACATCACAATTCATAAGAGCAACATCCGACTACGGATGAACACAAACAGAAACTCAAACGACATCCACCCTGCTAGCCCAGGCTGCCGACCTGGAACCTATCCCCTGATCGAAGAAGAAGTAGATGAAGAACTCCAAAACAAGTAAACATCGCTCTCGCGTCATGATCATCGCATAACCTGTACCTGCAACTATTGTTGTAGTAATCTGTGAGCCACAAGGACTCAGCAATCCCATTACCATGGGTATCAAGACTAGCAAAGCTTAATGGGAAAGGAAGGGGTAAAGTGGTGAGGTTGCAGCAGCGACTAAGCATGATATGGTGGCTAACATACGCAAATAAGAGCGAGAAGAGAAGCAAAGGAAACGGTCGTCAACTAGCAATGATCAAGAGGTGATCCTGAACACCTACTTACGTCAATCATAACAAAGAAACTGTGTTCACTTCCCGGACTCCGCCGAGAAGAGACCATCACGGCTACACACGCGGTTGATGCATTTTAAAGAGGTCAAGTGTCAAGTTATCTACAACCGGACATTAACAAATTCCCATCTTCCTATAACCGCAGGCACGACTTCCAAAAGATTATACCCTGCAGGGGTGTCCCAACCTAGCCCATGATAAGCTCTCGCGATCAACAAAGGATATACCTTCTCCCAGGAAGACCCGATCAGACTCGGAATCCCGGTTTACAAGACATTTCGATGATGGTAAAACAAGACCAGCAAAGCCGCCCGATGCGCCGACAATCCCAATAGGAGCTGCACATATCTCGTTCTCAGGGCAACACCGGATGAGACATCCTACGAGTAAAACCAAACCTCGAGTTTCCCCGAGGGGGCCCTGCAGTCTACTCGGTTCGGACCAACACTTAGACAAGCATTGGCCCGGGGGGCTAAAATAAAGATGACCCTCGGGCTCCGGAAACCCAAGGGAAAAAGGGCTAGGTGAGGCAAATGGTAAAACCAAGGTTGGGCCTTGCTGGAGGAGTTTTATTCAAAGCGAACTGTCAAGGGGGTCCCATAAATCACCCAACCGCGTAAGGAACGCAAAATCCGGGAACATAACACCGGTATGACGGTAACTAGGGCGGCAAGAGTGGAACAAAACACCAGGCATAAGGCCGAGTCTTCCACCCTTTACCAAGTATATAGATGCATTAATAATATAAGAGATATTGTGATATCCCAACATAATCATGTCCACCAAGGAGCAATCTTCAACTTCACCTGCAACTAACAACGCTATAAGAGGGGCTAAGCAAAGCAGTAACATAGCCAAGCAACAGTTTGCTAGGAAGGGTGTCAAAGGTTAGAGGTTCATGGCAATTGGGGACGCTTGAAGAGCAAATGATAGGTAGCGCAGCAAAGCGATAGAACGAAGCAACTAGCATAGCAATGATAGTAGTGAGATCCAGGGTAGCAGTCATCTTGCCTGAAATCCCGCAAGGAAGAAGAACGAGTCCATGAAGAAGACGAACGGGAGTAGTCGAACGAATCCTCACAACTCCGGAACGAAACCGAAGCTAACGAGAGAAGCAAACCGGAAAGAAACAAACAACATGGTAAACACGCAAGCATAAACATGTCATGATGCACAAACAAGTATGATGCATGTCCGGTTTAATAAGGCATGGCATGGCAAAGTGCAACAAACAATACTACAAGTTAAGTGGAGCTCAATATGCAATGAGTTGCATATTGACGAAACACCACATCCGAGTTATTTAGTTCGCTCTCGTTTAGGTACACAACAATGTTAAATGTTGTTAAACATGGCAAGGGGTGTAACAAAAGTAAACGAACCATTTAGGCAAGTTTAAATGAGGCCGGAACAACAAACAACATTTCCGGAAAATCCTCATATGCAATTTATGAATTTGCTAGTGTTCTGCCCTAAAACATATTTTATTGTTGTTAAACAGTAAAATTAAGTGCAACATGTTAAACTAGGCATTTTTCCACCCCATTTACATATAAAGTTTATTAAAATTGGAGTTACGGTTATTTAGTTATGAAATAAATCATTTTGACATGGCATTTATGCAAAAATAAATAAACAACAAGTTTAAACATTTTTAAAGATGGATGAAAGTGACAAATTATTACTCTACACAAAATTCTAAGCATTTTACATGTATAAATCATTTTAAACCGATGCACGGTTAATGAGTTATTATATGCATGAACATTAGGGGTTTTTCTGTAAAACAGCAACTCTCTGGATAAATGGCAAAATCGTTGGACAGAAAAAAAAACAGGTTATGGGCCAAAACTGGAGGGGCTAGGGGAGTTTCTCACGTTGGGCCAAGGAACTGGGCCGGCTTGGAGGAGGGGCCCAAGAGGGCGCGAGGCTGGAGGAGGCCGGTTGGGGCGCGTTGGGCCTTGGTCAACGCGGGGTTGTGGTCGACACGGAGACGCGAGCCAGGCAGCGAGCGCTGCTCGACCTAAAACAGGGGACGAAGGGGAAGCAGAGGCGCAGGACTGCAATGGCGCTGGTGGCCTCCGACGAGGGCACCGGTGGCCGGGGACGGGTCAGCGAGGCGGCGAGCAGATCCCGGCGGCGGCGTGCCGAACGGAGGCCGATGGAGGCGGGTCCGGCTACGGCTTGCGGGCGGAGCTGAAGAAGGCAGCACCTATCCTCTGTAAAACGAGGGAGAGAGTTTCGGAGAGAGATAAATCGGGGAAGGGAACGGGGAAAGGAGAGGCAGGGGCGCGGGGCCCTGTTGAAGGTGGTCGCCGGCGACGTTCACGGGAGTTGGCGGGGTCGCGAGGGTGAGGCGGAGGCGCCGGTCGCCGGCTACTGCTGCTACTCCGGCGAGGAGGCTCGGGGCGAGCTGGTTGGTCTCGGGATGAATCCAGAGGGGTTGTGGGAGCGAAGGCAGCGCCTTGATCCATTCGGGATCAAGCGCGGGGTCGATTCGAGAGGGAGAGGTCGGGGAGGATTTGGATCATGGGTGCAGGCTCTCGTTGGTGGGGAACCGAGGGAGGCAGTGGATCAATGTATTGGATCGAGCAGGTGGAGAGGTGGTTGGCTCGGGATGGATCCCGAGGAAGATGGTGGCGGCGGAGATGGGGACAAACCTCCTAGAAATTAGGGTTGGGATGATTTGGTAGGTGATGGTCTTATATATAGCAAGAGGATTTTTAGATACGGGTATTTGGTCCCTCCGATTTTAAATGGACGGACAAGAAATAAATAGCTAGGGAGTCTAAATAAGAAAACAGAGATGTTTTATAGATGTTTGGGGATGATCCGGACTCAACGGTAATGACAGACCGGTTCGGGTTCGGGTAAGTTTCGGACACGCACACGAGGGGTCTGAGAGAGGTCAACGAGGACAAGGGCCTGACAAAATGACAATGGAGGCAAAGAGAGAAAGGGCAACTGCAACCGGCTACGAGTTTTATGAAAACATGCAAATGCAAAATGCATGATGCTATGAGATGAGATGCATGACATGAACAAAATGCAAAACAAAAGACAAAAACCCAACCACGAAGGAAATATCATATCGCATCTCTGGAAAAGGCAAGAGTTGGAGTTACGAATATGGAAAGTTGTATCTGGGGCGTTACAACACTCCACCACTACGAGAGGATCTCGTCCCGAGATCTAGGATGGCACCGGAGGGAAAAGGAAGAGGAAGATAAGAGGTAAACTAAATTGCTTCTTCGACAAACGAGTGAAACCATGAACCTTGAGAGGTTGAGCAAAATCAAAGAAAGAAGACAACAAAGATGAACAAAGTTGAAAACACTCCGTTAGAAAAGAGGAACAAGGGATACGACGAGAACCAAGAGGTTGAAAGACATGAAATAAGAGCTTCAAGAACCAAAAGAATATGAAACCACCGGTATAACATGATAGCCAAGGAACAAGAATGATAGAATTTGGACAGCACTCCTGTTGAAAAGAGATGCAAGACTTGATAAGATGAAAAGAACTTGAAGAGATGACACAGATTGCCGGTTAAATGGATAAGCACGAAAAGAACATGATCCTCACAATTCAAGATGATGAGCGAAGAGAGCAACATCACATTGCCTCCGAAAGAAGGAATAGAAGATAGATCATTGGGATAACAGAATGGAGAAGAAAATGCCAACTTCTGCCACAAAAGAACTTGGAGAGCACCCTTGCAAAGTAGGATTTAACGGAGTTGTTGGAAAATCAACAACTAAAGGCACAAGCTTGTTATGGGCTTATGGCAAACATCTCAAAATGATGAGGTGACAACCGGCCATCGATGGAAACAGTTAATTGGATTGAGATCAGCAAGGAGATGAGAACTCCTTTTAATGAGAGAATAGGAGGAAACTTGGATTATCGATAGGCACCACAATTAGCAACATTCCTTAGGGATGGCTTTAGGTGAAATCTATACCAAGATAACTCCAAAGAAGAGATTGATGGATTTAAAATACCTCATTATTGACAACATGTGAATCACGAAACATGAATGGAAATTGTCAAGAATGACATAACACCACCTCAATTGATAAGGTAGAATGAATTGCACTTCAAAATGCAAGAAGAAGAAAACTTGAACTCCTCAGAAAAAAACATGTGTTGGGCACCATGTTTAATTTTTAGTATAGCTTGGCGGATCATAACTTCAAGAGAAATCTTGAAGAACAATTGAAGAATGAAAAGAATCCTTGATGAACCACCATGTAGAGCCTCCATGAAGAACTCCGGTAATAAAAGGATGATAGAAAGAAAGAGAAGTTGAAAACACAAGGTGAAGCCTTGCAATGATTTAGATGGAGCTTTGCGACGATATAACCGAGAAAACTTGGAACTCCGGAAAGAAAAGATGAAACATCTCGAACCAAGAAACGTGACATGATGAACAACTCTGGATAGATCACTTGAAACAATAATAAGAATTACGTTATGCGTATCCTTCACCAATTTAAATTGATGACAAGCAACGGATTTGGCATACTACTTATTCCCGTAGAAAGGATTAAGAGGGATATAGCATAAACTTCAGAAGGTATTGATGGGACCACCGGTGGGATTTGGAAACAACGAATGAATTGATATGATAACAAAGGAAGTGAAATCTTGAACGAACCACCGTAAAAATTGGAAAAGAGAGTAGCAAGGGCACAATTCACCGGGAAGAATTGGAAAACGAATGAAGATACTTGAGGGGATTTAGATACATGAGAACGAAGAGGCCATAAACTGATTAGAGGTTATTTGAACGATGCACCGGTAACATTTGGAGAACAATAGCTACACGCTGAGAATGAAGAATTATGACATGATGGCCTTCGGAGGAAAGAAATGGAAAACAACTCATGAAATGCTCTGGATGGTAAGAAAAGAATTGTCACAATCAAAAACAATTATGAGGATGGCATCAAGCTAGAATCACGAATCTTCGAGAGGACGGACAAGATTTAGAGGAAAACTCTTCTTCAGACTTCAAATGACGACGGGAAAACACCACCAAAATACTAAGATACTCCGGTAGAATGAAAAGCGAAGAGGTTGAGCCAACAATGAAAATGATTTGAAAGCGATCTTGGAGAAGGAATATGACTGATGAGAATTCATTCTTACATCAAACTTGAAAAGAATTTGGAATGGCTCCAGAATAATTAGAAGAGCCAGGTAAGATCCTGGGAAAATACATGTGGGTTAGGGCCCACTCGAAAGAACCATCGTTGAAGGATTGCTTGAAATAGAGATTGCACCGGTAGAATTAAATGACTTGAATGAGATAACAATCTCCAATAGCTTGAACGGATTAAGAATGGAAACACAAATCTTCTGAGATATCTTCAGAACTCCAAAACAATTGAATAGCAAGTGGGGAATGATTAAGAGATGCACCGGCATGAGAAAGCATTTGACACGAGGAAAGGAATATGATCAACACTGAAAGCTTGAATTGGATCCACCGGAGAAGAAAAAGAACGAAGGATGATGAACTCAAAGCTCCATTAGTATCTTCCTGAGAATCACCGGATAAGAACATTGAAAGAAAAGAATGAAGAGACTTCCCACAAATAAAAGGATACATGATTAACATCTGAGTCCTTGAAGAAAAGGGTGGGAGGGTGGGGGAAAACAAAGACAACTTGGGATGAATGAAACAAACACCGGCGAGAAAACTTAGAGTTGATCTTGCGGATGTTGAAAATGATCGGATCCACTTAAAGTGAAGCACGCCAGTTGGAAAAGAATTGACATGACAACCTTAATGATCAAGAAGGATTAGCACTCCCATAGAAATATGAGAACACCGCTTGAAAGGTATGGAATCAACACTTGACATTGAAGTAACTCAAATACCACAACTCAAAACAAAACAAAGGATTGGCTTGCAAAAATAAGCCGGAACAAATACATATGATAGAGATTTACCCAATCCCATATCAGGCATCTGTCGGAAAGATAACCTAGGAGCTACTTGAATTCCCACCTATAAACTCCTGAAATTTTCTGGTTATGCAATCTGGTGTTGGGGATACAGGGGAAGCAATATATCTCACCCAAACTAACAATACCTACATCCAAGTTGTATCCATCCGTCAACACATAACCAAGAAACCTTCGGAAATCGTGTACCTCAACCTTCGAAAAGCATCCGTTATACGAGCTATGGCAATACTCCCGAACTCCCGCCCCAGTACTGGGTGGCGTCGAGGTTATCTCACCAACAACTGCATAAAAGAGATTTCCGATGTCGGCAAAACTCAGGTATTCCAGAACTGCAACGATAAAATTGTGATGACAACACCTCAGAGCTCAAATCCCCGGGTCAATGCCACATAATAGACAGGAGGCACCAAGAACAATGTTCTCGTCACAAAACCATCGAAATGATTCCAAGATACCCGCGTGATCCTAAAAAAAATTAGTGAAATTTGAGGAGAGGAAAGTCAAAACATCTACATCAGGAGACCTCACCAGAGCGACGAAGGGGCTGAGGAGTAAAAAGAATCCTACTCTCCGATATATATAATCCTAAGACTCAAAATAGTTTTCTTCTAGACCCAACAACAGCCAACAATCAAGGGGGGGCTCCTATGGTGGGTCGAGGCTCTGATACCAACTTGTCACGCCCTATATGCGATACTATCCTAAAGAGACTCGAAGGTCCCACCAAGGATAGAACCGCATATTGAAACGCTTTTGCAAGGTGGATATCATTACATCAACATTACATAATAGATGGGGATACATACAAGAGGCATACAATGCCACACGAATACAACATCACAATACATAAGAGCAACATCCGACTATGAATGAACACAAACAGAAACTCAAACGACATCCACCCTGCTAGCCCAGGCTGCCGACCTGGAACCTATCCCCTGATCAAAGAAGAAGCAGATGAAGAACTCCAAAACAAGTAAACATCGCTCTCGCGTCATGATCATCGCATAACCTGTACCTGCAACTGTTGTTGTAGTAATCTGTGAGCCACAAGGACTCAGCAATCCCATTACCATGGGTATCAAGACTAGCAAAGCTTAATGGGAAAGGAAGGGGTAAAGTGGTGAGGTTGCAGCAGCGACTAAGCATGATATGGTGGCTAACATACGCAAATAAGAGCGAGAAGAGAAGCAAAGGAAACGGTCGTCAACTAGCAATGATCAAGAGGTGATCCTGAACACCTACTTAAATCAATCATAACACAGAAACCGTGTTCACTTCCCGGACTCCGCCGAGAAGAGACCATCACGGCTACACACGCGGTTGATGCATTTTAAAGAGGTCAAGTGTCAAGTTATCTACAACCGGACATTAACAAATTCCCATCTGCCTATAACCGCAGGCACGGCTTTCGAAAGATTATACCCTGCAGGGGTGTCCCAACTTAGCCCATGATAAGCTCTCGCGGTCAACAAAGGATATACCTTCTCCCAGGAAGACCCGATCAGACTCGGAATCCCGGTTTACAAGACATTTCAACGATGGTAAAACAAGACCAGCAAAGCCGCCCGATGCGCCGACAATCCTGATAGGAGCTGCACATATCTCGTTCTCAGGGCAACACCAGATGAGACATCCTACGAGTAAAACCAAACCTCGAGTTTCCCCGAGGGGGCCCCGCAGTCTACTCGGTTCGGACCAACACTTAGACAAGCATTGGCCCGGGGGGGCTAAAATAAAGATGACCCTCGGGCTCCGGAAACCCAAGGGAAAAAGGGCTAGGTGAGGCAAATGGTAAAACCAAGGTTGGGCCTTGCTGGAGGAGTTTTATTCAAAGCGAACTGTCAAGGGGGTCCCATAAATCACCCAACCGCGTAAGGAACGCAAAATCCGGGAACATAACACCGATATGACGGTAACTAGGGCAGCAAGAGTGGAACAAAACACCAGGCATAAGGCCGAGTCTTCCACCCTTTACCAAGTATATAGATGCATTAATAATATAAGAGATATTGTGATATCCCAACATAATCATGTCCACCAAGGAGCAATCTTCAACTTCACCTGCAACTAACAACGCTATAAGAGGGGCTGAGCAAAGGAGTAACATAGCCAAGCAACGGTTTGCTAGGAAGGGTGTCAAAGGTTAGAGGTTCATGGCAATTGGGGAGGCTTGAAGAGCAAATGATAGGTAGCGCAGCAAAGCGATAGAACGAAGCAACTAGCATAGCAATGATAGTAGTGAGATCCAGGGTAGCGGTCATCTTGCATGAAATCCCACAAGGAAGAAGAACGAGTCCATGAAGAAGACGAACGGGAGTAGTCGAACGAATCCTCACAACTCCAGAACAAAACCGAAGCTAACGAGAGAAGCAAACCGGAAAGAAACAAACAACATGGTAAACACGCAAGCATAAACATGTCATGATGCACAAACAAGTATGATGCATGTCCGGTTTAATAAGGCATGGCATGGCAAAGTGCAACAAACAATACTACAAGTTAAGTGGAGCTCAATATGCAACGAGTTGCATATTGATGAAACACCACATCCGAGTTATTTAGTTCGCTCTCGTTTAGATAGACAACAATGTTAAATGTTGTTAAACATGGCAAGGGGTGTAACAAAAGTAAACGAACTATTTAGGCAAGTTTAAATGAGGCCGGAACAACAAACAACATTTTCGGAAAATCCTCATATGCAATTTATGAATTAGCTACTATTCTGCCCTAAAACATATTTTATTGTTGTTAAACGGTAAAATTAAGTGCAACATGTTAAACTAGGCATTTTTCCACCCCATTTACATATAAAGTTTATTAAAATTGGAGTTACGGTTATTTAGTTATGAAATAAATCATTTTAACATGGCATTTATGCAAAAATAAATAAACAGCAAGTTTAAACATTTTAAACATGGATGAAAGTGACAAATTATTACTCTACACAAAATTCTAAGCATTTTACATGTATAAATCATTTTAAACCGATGCACGGTTAATGAGTTATTATATGCATGAACATTAGGGGTTTTTCTGTAAAACAGCAACTCTCTAGATAAATGGCAAAATTGTTGGACAGAAAAAAACAGGTTATGGGCCGAAATTGGAGGGGCTAGGGGAGCTGCTCACATTGGGCTAAGGAACTAGGCCGGCTTGGAGGAGGGGCCCAAGAGGGCGCGAGGCCGGAGGAGGCCGGTTGGGCGCGTTGGGCCTTGGTCAACGCGGGGTTGTGGTCGACGCGGAGACGTGAGCCAGGCAGCGAACGCTGCTTGATCTGAAGCAGGGGACGAAGGGGAAGCAGAGGCGCGGGACTGCGATGGCGGTGGTGGCCTCCGACGAGGGCACCGGTGGCCGGGGACGGGCCAGCGAGGCAGCGAGCAGATCCCGGCGGCGGCGTGCCGAACGGAGGCCGATGGAGGCGGGTCCGGCTACGGCTTGCGGGCGGAGCTGAAGAAGGCAGCACCTATCCTCTGTAAAACGAGGGAGAGAGTTTCAGAGAGAGACAAATCGGGGAGGGGAACGGGGAAAGGAGAGGCAGAGGCGCGGGGCCCTGTTGAAGGTGGTCACCGGCGACGTTCACGGGAGGCGGCGGGGTCGCGAGGGTGAGGCGGAGGCGCCAGTCGCCGGCTACTGCTGCTACTCTGGCGAGGAGGCTCGGGGCGAGCTGGTTGGTCTCGGGATGAATCCAGAGGGGTTGTGGGAGCGAAGGCAGCGCCTTGATCCATTCGGGATCGAGCGCGGGGTCGATTCGAGAGGGAGAGGTCAACGAGGATTTGGATCATGGGTGCGGGCTCTCGTTGGTGGGGAACCGAGGGAGGCAGTGGATCGATGGATTGGATCGAGAAGGTGGAGAGGTGGTTGGCTCGGGATGGATCCCGAGGAAGATGGTGGCGGCGGAGATGGGGACAAACCTCCTAGAAATTAGGGTTGGGATGATTTGGTAGGTGATGGTCTTATATATAGCAAGAGGATTTTTAGATACGGGTATTTGGTCCCTCCGATTTTAAATGGACGGACGAGAAATAAATAGATAGGGAGTCTAAATAAGAAAACAAAGATGTTTTATAGATGTTCGGGGATGATCCGGACTCAACGGTAACGACAGACCGGTTCGGGTTCGGGTAAGTTTCGGACACGCACACGAGGGGTCTGAGAGAGGTCAATGAGGACAAGGGCCTGACAAAATGACAACGGAGGCAAAGAGAGAAAGGGCAACTGCAACCGGCTACGAGTTTTATGAAAACATGCAAATGCAAAACGCATGATGCTATGAGATGAGATGCATGACATGAACAAAATGCAAAACAAAAGACAAAAACCCAACCACGAAGGAAATATCATATCGCATCTCCGGAAAAGGCAAGAGTTGGAGTTACGAATATGGAAAGTTGTATCCGGGGAGTTACAATATGCCCCGTACTGCCATCAAATCTCAGGCGTCGGTGGATTTTATCAATGATTGGACAGAGTTGCAGGCACCTGAGGAGAAGGCGGACAATACGTATTGGACTATTCACTTTGATGGGTCCAGGCAGTTAGAAGGATCAGGGGCTGGGGTTGTCTTAACTTCCCCTCGAGGTGACAAATTTCGTTATGTGCTCCGACTCATGTTTCCTTGCACTAACAATGCAACTGAATACGAGGTCTTGCTCCATGGTCTCCGGATGGCTAAGGAGATGAATCTAAGCCGGGTAAGGTGCTTGGGAAATTCAGATCTCGTGGCTCAACAGGTCTCATGCACATGGGATTCTAAGGATCCCCTTATGGCGGCTTATCATCGTGAAGTTGATGCTGTAGCTGGGTACTTCAAAGGGTATCAGGTGGAGCATATTGACAGAAGGAAGAATGAGGCAGCGGATGCTTTAAGCCGGTTGGGCTCTCAGCGTAAGCCGGTGCCGCCTAACACCTTTCTGGACGTTTTACATAATCCTTCTGTCAAGGTACCTACAGAGGAAGAGCTTGCGGTGCCAGACCCGGAGGCACAGTTGGTGGCGGCACTTCACGTCATCCCGGACTGGACATTGCCATATTTGGCTTATATGACCCGGGGAGATCTGCCGGAGGATGAGACCTTGGCGAGACAAATTGCCAGGCGGTCCAAATCCATGACAATTGTTAATGGCGAATTACATCACCTCAGTGTCACAGGGGCGTTCCAGCGTTGTGTCTCACCTGCAGAAGGTCAAGCGATACTTCGAGAGATCCATGAAGGGGACTGTGGTCATCATGCTGGCTCAAAATCTCTAGTGGCCAAGGCCTTCCGTCATGGTTTTTATTGGCTGACGGCTCATGTTGATGCAGAAGATCTTGTTAGCAAATGTGACGGGTGTCAAAAGTTCTCAAGACGAGCTCATGTGCCGGCTCAAGAGTTGAGGATGATTCCAATTACTTGGCCGTTTGCAGTCTGGGGGCTTGACATGATGGGACCTTTCAAAAGGTCTAAGGATAAAAAACACACCTCCTGGTGGCAGTGGATAAATTTACAAAGTGGATTGAGGCAGAGCCGGTCGGTCAGTGTGATGCGGCCACAGCGGTGCAGTTCATCAAAAAGGTGATCTTTCGTTTTGGTTTTCCACATAGCATCATAACTGATAATGGCACTAATCTCTCCAAGGGTGCCATGGAAGAGTTCTGTCAACGGGAACATATCCGGCTTGATGTTTCGGCTGTTGCTCATCCTCAATCCAATGGTCAAGCAGAAAGAGCTAATCAGGAGATTTTAAAGGGTATCAAGCCACGACTCTTGGTCCCCTTACAGCGGTCTCCGGGTTGCTGGGTGGAAGAGTTGCCCTCTATGCTGTGGAGCATCAACACTACGCCTAACAGATCAACGGGTTACACGCCTTTCTTCATGGTTTATGGAGCAGAGGCAGTTCTGCCAAGTGATATCCGGCACGACTCGCCCCGTGTGGCGGCTTACGTTGAGGCTGATAATGAGAAGGCTCGACAGGAGGCTCTTGACTTGTTGGATGAGGAGCGAGACTTGGCAATAGCCCGCTCGGCGATTTACCAGCAAGACCTTCGTTGCTATCACAGCCGCCGGGTCAGAAGCAGAACATTTCAGGAAGGCGATTTAGTGCTCCGTCTCATCCAGGATCAGTCCGATATGCACAAGCTATCCCCTCCTTGGGAAGGACCCTTTGTGGTCAGCAAGAATCTGCACAACGGGTCATACTACCTCATCGATATTCGAGAGCACAAGGACTCAGGTAAATCGGAGGAGGAGACCCGCCGGCCGTGGAATATAGCCCACCTTCGGCCTTATTATACTTAAACCACCGGCTCTTTAGATGTATATATTTTTTGACAATGTATATATTATATAAAGTAATAAAGCAGGACCTCTGTCCTTTTTTCACCCTCAAAAAAGTGTATATGTCCTTTTGGCAGGTGGTGGAAACAACCAATAGGGACCGGATCAAATCTGAATCCGGTTTTACCTTTGGTCCGGCTTATGATCATATCTGAATCTAGCCATGGTCATTTGGGGGCTTCCTGTTCAAACATAGGTCGTATCTGAACCAAAGAGAACATAGCTGTCGATACCCACTTGATCGGCATACTTGCCAAGCCTACTTGGGGGCTTCCTGATCATATTTGAATCACAGCTTAACCCCTTTAGGTCTGACGTGGATCATATACGAATCAGCGTCATTAAACAAATCCTATGGTCACTTGGGGGCTTCCTGTTCAAACATAGGTCGTATTCGAACCAAAGAGAACATAACTGTCGATACCCACTTGATTGGCATCTCCACGCCACTGGGGGCTATATGATCGTCTCCGAATCTTAGCTTAACCCCTTTGGAACGGTTTACTGATTGTATCCGAATCAGAAGACTGTAAAAGTATTTTGATTATTCTGATACCTTGTGGAAAGCATTTTAAGGTCTTTTTTGTCTTGCCGGTTTAATATTCGTCACCCCAGGTTATTAAGTACCGGGTGAACATTATATGAGCCGGGAAGATCATTCAAGGATTGTAGAATAAGGCAAGCAAAATTTAACACGCCAAGGAAGTAAAAGCCAGAAATATACAGCCATGGCGGCTTACGAAAAAACGTTAAGTGATAAGAGCATGCATGAAGGCATGATGAGCATTAAGAAGTTATTTCTACCCTATTACATGACTCCCCGAGTTTGAATAGATGAAGCATTGTATTTTGGTCAAACACCTGGTGATTCACTCCTTCGGCGGGCTTGAAGGCTCCGGGTTACCCTTCTCCGCTTCTCCGTCGGCTGTTGTTTCCTGGAAAGTTGATGAAGCCCAATCAATGCCGCTCAAAGCTTCAAATTCAGCTTCATCATCTATTAAACCGGCCGGGTCCACTTCAGGGGCAAAAGTAAGCTTACGAATTGGAGGGATCAGGCTGATTTGATCATATGGAGCGTTTGGGATTTTCCGGTTGTTACTGTCATAAGCCGGCGCATACTTGCTGAGGTCAGTATCGTTTCCAATTAGGGTGGCCACCGGACGTATGGCTTTAACACAAGCGTGGAAGTCATGATCATCAAAGGCATTGCCGTCTTCCTTTAGACTCAGATATCCAAGAGCAAGGTCTGCCGGGTCTAGTTTTGGGAGCCATGCTTTTGCCCGGCTCAATGCGGCTACGGCCCCGGCTCTTGAAGATGAACGCCTTAAGTCTTGGATCCGCTGAGGTAGAAAGGAAAGGCTCTTCAAAACATCTTGCAAAAGGCGGGGGTGTGGAGTTGATAAAGCTACAACAGCCAGGGCACGTTGTGTCCCGGAGTATAGCTGTTCCACTAACGTGTAAACTGCTTTAAGCTTGATCAGCGTGTTCTGCTTCAGATTGACACTCCTGGAGCCTGTATGTGCACAAGCATAACGGTAAGTCGGAAGTAATTATTACAATAGTCATTGTACGGTTGCGATGTTAAAGTTGTGTCACAATAACTTACCAAAGATGGCTGAGACCATTTGGGATATTTGTTGTTTTAAGTTTGATAGCTCGGTTGTTGCTTCTGCAAGAGACGCTTCGGCTGTTTCAGCCTGAGTCACCAGGGAAGCCTTTTCATCAGCTCAAATGTTCTTTTTCGACTCAAAATTCTTCTTTAGTTTCTCATTTTCAGAGACACTAAATTCAAATTTGGAGTTAGCTTTTTGTGTCTCAAGCTCTTGAGTTTCCAGACGACTCTTCAGGGCAGCGAGCTCTGATTCAAATTGACTTATGGAAGCCTGCATTGACACCAGGTTATGGTAAGGATTCTAGTAAGGTAAACATTCAAGTCCCAAGCACTTTACAAGTAAAGATACTTGGCACTTGGGGGCTAATGTATGTTGAAGAAATTTTAACTTTATCCTGCCGGGTCAAACATATTAAGTCTCAAGCACCTTACAAGTAAGGATACTTGACACTTGGGGACTAATGTGTATTGCAAATTTAAAGGCCTTATGTTATACCGGGTTAAATAAATTCTTTTTAAGCCGGATAAGTTAACAAGTAAAAGCAGATTTCTAAGTCTACAGCGTATTTGTTCATAAGCAATAGACTTGGGGGCTGGTACAGTATATATAAGGCTCAGATAAAAGTATAAGTTATACCTTCAGATTTATGATGTATTTGTTTCACCATGTCAACTTCCAGGTCACGGCTATTATGCACTTGATTCAGATAGCCTAAGACTATATCACCAATGCTTAGGTGAGTACAATCCGTAATGTCCTGCTTGGCTTTTCGGTGTTGGGTAAACTCTTCCTTGGTGGTACATTTGGTAAGGACTGTAGGCCGCCCTGGTTCAACAAATTGGGACTTCACAATCTCAACTTCCGGGTCATTTCTCTTCACCGGGCTAGGAGTCTCCGGGTCACTTGTGTGGAGAATGTCTTCGGTAGGTGGATCAGAGGTTGGCACTAGAATATCAGAAGCCGGGTCAGGCAGCGGCTGATGGGTAGCGTTGTCTGGAGCAGACGCATTAATCACCAGTTCAGCCACGACCGGTTCTTCGGATGGTTTATTCTTCTTTGCCCGTTTGCTGGGCTTCACTTGCATACTGTTAACAAAAGCAGAAGGATGAATACGCAAGCACGGGTCAGGTAAAAAGTGTATAAGTTTACATTACCCGGGAGCAGTTTTGAAAGTCGGCATATTTGACTGCAAGGATTCACCAGAAGGAGAGGTATCCTGATAATTGGAGTCAGATGAATTGAGAGGTTGACGAATTAAGCCTGCTAAAGGTAAGACAGAGCATAAATCGAAGATAACCTCATCCGACGTTTCCTAGTTACATCAGGTAAGCCAGAGGAGAGTTCTGCATCCTTGTTATTCCGGGTCTGCCTCCGGTTCTCAAGCTATTGTTGCTTCAAAAGAAATTGAGGATCTTGATAAGCAAGTGCATGTGAAAATCTTACTTTTCGGGTCACCCTTCGGATCTTTTGCTTTGGCAAAGGCTCTGAGTCGGAGGAGATTATAGTTACCTCTTCATTGGCTGCTCGATTGTTCCCCGTATCCTCCTGAAGGGATAAAATGTCAGACGGGTGATAAGAAAGGACTTAAGAAAATTTAAAGATTACCTCTTCCTCATCCGAAGAGTTGTCCTCCAATCTGAGTAAGTTGGAGGCGCTGGGTTTCTTCTTCTTTGAGGTTCCCACCTTGGCGGCTTTCCTTTCAGCTTTCTTGGTCGTTCTGGCCTGTTTGGCAGCTTCATGGTCATATTTGGCTTTCCAGAAATCATCATCGGCCTGTGGAAAACAGTTAAGAAATTATGAGTATCAAGAAAGGTATAATATAACGATAAGCATTCATTACGATTGATAACTTACTGCAGGGGCCGGGTTATTCTTGCAAAATGGAAGTAAGCCGAAGGTGTTGCTCGTCACAGTGCCCTCTTTCAGCAATGATTGGGTTGTAGCATCCACCACATCATCTGGTAAGTCGTCAGGGCTATGGCGTAATGGATCATTCTTTTCGCCTGTATAAGTGCACATTAAGCCGGGACGGCGGCTTAATGGAAGTATTTGCCAAGTGACCCAGACTCGGACCAGATCGATACCGTTTAACCCATTTCCTAAGAGAGCTTTAATCTTCCTGATGGTAGAATTGATAAGGCACGCGTTCAAGTGTTGTCAGCTTGTCTGGTAGCTGATGGTTAGATTCAAGGCGCAGAGCGCGAAAGCCGGGCAGAGGTTTTTCATCAGACAGAGAAGTGTCCTGACAGTAGAACCATGTCTGGTTCCAAGATTTTGGGTGACTCGGCAGCTCAGCATAAGGGAAAAGACAGTCTCTCCGTCGCTGGATTGAGATGCCACCAAGCTCAAGACTGGGCCCGTTGGCGCATTCATTTTGCCGGTTCATGTAAAAAAGTTCTCTGAACAAAAGCAGACTTGGTTCTTCTCCCAGGTATACCTCGCAGAAGACTTGGAAATTGCAAATATTTGACACGGAATTGGGTCCGATGTCTTGAGGTCTAAGGTCAAAGAAATTTAAAACTTCTCTGAAGAATTTTGAGCCAGGAGGAGCAAATCCACGGCTCATATGATCAATAAAAATTATTACTTCCCCGGCTTTGGGGTGAGGTTTTTCTTCAGACGGGTCAGGGGCACGGTATGACATGACGTCCTTTCTTGGCAGATGCCCAGACTTTACAAACTCAGCCAGTTTGCTATTGGTCACTGTGGATGGAACCCAATTGCAAGTTACAGGGGCCTTGGTAGCCTTAGGAGCCATCACAGCAATTGGCCTATGGAAAAACAAGAAGATCCGGTTCAATTTTAACCCGGGAGGAAAATTTTGATTAAAGTGGCGGCTTAATGAGGGGCCTAATGATATAAGGATGAATGTGCAACAATATTTAAGCCGCTACAAGTATCAAGTGCAATTCAAAAAAATTGCGGGTCATGAGGAGCAGTCAAGGTTCTGTATCATTTATTTAAGCCGGATACCTCGACAGTTGTATTTCAGGACATTTACCAGAGGAGGTTTTCCGGGTGATGAAGACAAGTTTCACAGAGGACAGTTATTACTCTGGATCAAAATATTGCCCTGGAAAGAAAATTTCCTAGACCTAAAAACAAAGCAGAGAAGCTCATATACTCGAAAAGGGGTTCTACACAAGGGAAATGAGATCTATTCCTGTGCGGGATCAATACAAGTAAGCACCGCAGCAGTTCTATGTAGTTTTTATAGTCTAAACAGGGTGTCGGAGGAAAGAACTAGAGAAGGTTTGCGTCGGGCAGTGATGAACACCGACGAACTCGGCAAGAACCTAACACAGATCTGAGAAAGGAAATAAGAAGAGCTCACAGATGCGGATGCACCACGGAGGTTCGCCGTCGATCTCTGGTCGGAGTCAGGTCGATGCAGCGGCCTGAGTTGGTGAAGACGAGGGGTTCGACGGTGGCAGCGGCAGAGCATGGGAGGAGGCAAGAGGAAGAAGACGACTGGGGAAGACCTAGGTCGCTCTATTTATAAGGGAAGACTGACCGAGCGGGCGCAAAAAACGAGGAGATAACATTCATTATCCAGCAGCTCTGGCGCCTCAATTCTCGGGATGGTCAGTAAAGACAAAGATCCGTTGAAGATGTGACGTTATAAAAAAATAAAGCTTTAATGAAGATGACATCACAGAGGTTTAACCCGGAGTTAGATGATGACGTCACAGCGGGTTAAAATCCTTCGTGCAAGATCAAAGACTGCAGGGCGGTTCATAAGGTATTTTAAGATTGACATGAACCGGTTCAAATCAATCTGGGGCCTAATGTTGGGGATATAACTATTTGTGTAAGCCGCCCAGGAGGGGCCGGGTTACGCAAAGAGGACTCACCAAAGAGAAGCCCAAGACAAGGCATGAAGATGACGGTTCATAGGAAGCTTAAGGCCTGTTGTAGTAAACTGTTGTAATAATATTACTTGTATCATAAGGTAGACTTAACTAGTCACCGAGCCGGACATTGTTTATAAGCCGGTCGGGACTCTGTAAGCCGCAGGGCATCGACCCGTGTATATAAGGGGACGACCCGCTGGCGGCTTAGAAAAAGGGACAACTCATCGAGAGCTAGGCATAGCGTATCTTGCTCCCTGGTCATCGAAACATCAATACCAACCCAACTAGACGTAGGCCTTACCTTCACCGTAAGGGGCCGAACTAGTATAAACCCTCTCGTGTCCTTTGTCCCGATTAACCCCTTCAAGCTTCCTAGTTGTGATGGCTCCACAACTAAGTCCTTTCACGAGGACATCTGACGTGACAATTCCACGACACTCTAGTATGTCTGGATCCGACACAAACAGCCGGTGGGTGGACTCCTCGATCCAAGAGGAGGATATCGCTAAGCTTAGGGACGTCGGATACCTGACCGCCGATATCCAGCACAGGCTTCCTGCTCCGGGGCAAGTTATCCCCATGCCGGAGCCCAACAAGAGTGTCGTGTTTGTCCCTCACTTCCTCCGAGGCCTAGGCCTCACCCTTGACCCCTTTATGAGGGGAATCATGTTCTACTATGGCTTGGATTTCCATGATCTGGCTCCAGACGCCGTCCTTCATAGCTCGTCATTCATTATCGTGTGTGAGGCTTTTCTCCACGTAACCCACACTTCGGCTTATGGCTTAAGACCTTCAATGTGAAGCCGAAGACGATCGAGGGGCAACATGCGGAGTGCGGAGGTGCCATAATAAGAAAGAACGCCGATGCCCCATGGCCGGAGGGTTCTTTTCTGGAAGTATCCGATGTGTGTCAACGGAGGTGGTTTTATGTCACAGCTCCCAGAGGCACAAAGTGGGTAGCTACCCCCGAGTTCCGCTCAGGCCCTCCATCACAGTTAACATCTTGGACCGACGTAGGACGGAATTATGGGCCTGTTGGCGATGTACCAGAACTGTAGAATCGTATTCGGGAGCTTATTAAGAGGGACATAAATCTTGTCAGAATAATGCAAGTGATGCTAATTCGACGGATGTTGTCGTGCAAACGCCGGCCTCTCCGGATGTGGGAATTTAATCCAAAGGGTCCGCGGACTATTAAGCACTTCTTCGGCCTGAAGCTCGAAGGAATGTGTAAATTATTCTTCGGACCACAAGTAAAGTGTCCGGACGCCACCGAGGATGCAGGCCTAAGCTGCAATCGCCTAAATGCCCAAGTAAGTAACTTTAAAGCCGGACACTTCATTTATAGTTATCATAACTATTATTCTGAAAATCCCTCCATGGCCAGGAATGGCTCAACAAGGCGGAGAGAATCAGGTGTCCGGCACCACTTCCTGAAGGCTCACCTGGTCCAACTATTGCAAAGATGCTTGGCCGGGCGCTCAGCAAAATCCCCTCAGGGAAAGGCGAAGGAAAGGGCAGCGAAGCCGCACTACGCATCCAGACCGGCGAAATCGCTACCTCTACTATGGAGGATAGCCGGGAAGGGGAGACCAAAGCCTCTTCCCCACGTGGGAAGAAGAGGGCCGCCTCTGAAGATTTGGAGGCGGAGACGCCCAAGCAAGGGAAGAAAGCATCACCAGGGGGCTCTGCCGCGACGGGCACCCTCACCGCGTCATGCCCACCAACGGGACAGCCCTCCACCAAGCCGTAAGTTATTCATTAATTCGAAGGTGTGATGTTACTCCGAGATCCATAACCAGGACTTCGTCTTTTGTAGTCCGGCAAGCAGCTCTTCTCAACAGAGTTCGTCTTCGGGGGACCTTCGTCCGGAGATGATGGAGAGTGAAACTCCACCCACCTCTCCGCCTCATGAAGCGGGCGACCCGGAGGTGTCGTCGCGGAGGAGTCCAGATCTGCTGAAGCCGGCAGCGAACACGTCAGTCACCCTGAGCCCAAAGCGTTTGGCTCCCCCGGGGGCGATGAGAAGGGTCCGGCACAGTTCAGTGTCCGGCCGGACGTACTGACAGGCCGTCTGGAGCGAGTCGTGCTCTCGGAGGAGCACCGCTATTTAATGAGCACGGTGCTCACGAAGATTTCATCTGCCACCAGCGGTTTGAATGAGGCATTTACAAGCCTGCTCAAAGGCTTTGAGGTATGTAGTGAAAAATGCACAATTTTTTGGTTATGAAGTGCGCGCTAGGTGTGCTTCCTATAGATAGTAGCCCCTGAGACTCTGGTTGCCCGTCATAGGCAGCAAACAAGGGATCATATACTAATGTGTGCGCCGTACATGTGCGCAGATATACAAGGATCCGGCAGCCGACCAGTCTGTTGAAGTTGCCGAACTAAGGAGGCAGATCGGATCCATTGATGCCGATATCACGCTGGTGAATAAACGGATGGAGGAGTCACAGGGTATGTGCTCGGCTTCCCTTATTATAATGTATAGGAAAATGCAAGAGGGGCATAATAGTAATGCAATGTGTTTGCACTGTAGATGGTGCTACTGCCGTGGAGGCCCTGAGGGTGGAACTTGCTCAAGCCAAGGAACAAGCTCAGGCTAGCAATGCGGCTGCCCTAGAGGCGGCCGAAGAATTGAGAGCCGAACAAGCTGCTCATCGTCGAAGCGAGGCAAAGATAGCCGAAATGGCTGGGGAGTTAAAAAATGCCGCCGGCCGGTACGCACTCCTCGAAAAGGAGAATAAGGCTAGTTCGGCCGAGCTGGACAAGGCACTTAATGCCGCCAAGGAGATGCGGACCGAGATCCGCAGTATGCGGGAGGAGCTCCAACAGGCCGACAAAATCGTGGCTGGGGGCTCATACTTACTGCGGACGAAGTTCTTGGATCCGAAGTATGCTCCCCTGGCTGGGTGCTTGAGTCCTGCAGACGCATATGCGGACTTGGCGAATAGCACAGCTGACGCTGTCAAGTTCTTCGAGGGTCAAGGCGATGAAGAAGTGGAGAAGCTTTTCTGGTCACAGTTCAATGCTCCCACTCGCCCGCTGCCGCTGAATGAGAAGGTGGCTGCTATGGCGGAGCTCCACAGGCTGTCCGGGCTTGCCATGCGGTCTGTAATAGACCATCTTTGGCCTAAGGGGCCTAAGCCGGACATCTATTTTTGGTTTGGTGCAACAATTCCTTGGAGCCGTGTCTCGGATTGACGCCATGAGGAGGTCGGCGTGCATAGAGGGTGCACGGATGGCTCTAGCCCGCGTTAAATCCTATTGGACGGATATGGAGGCCACTGTAATAGCGACCCAGGATCTAGTGGGAGGCCAATATCCGGTCGAGCACTACTTGGCGGAAGTCACAAAAGGTGCCCGCCTAATAGAGGCGCAGTGCTCGAAGAATGTCTTGTTCGAGTGATAAGTCGAATCATTGTAAAAAATGATGTTTATTTTGAGTACAAGGCTATGTTTATACTTTTTGCCTGAAAATATAATTGTGTCCCCTGTATTTCCATTCTTATATGTATAAGTAGTCCGAAAGATAGGTCGTTGGCTTCAGCCCCCACGCATACAATGCGGGGGTGTTCGCGAAGAATATGCTTAATCACACTTGATCCAACGTCTTGGTCCATTAAGGAGGTGATCGCACGTCGAACAAGGCAACCGGCCTATATAGCTGTAAAACTTTTGCTTAGCCATGGGAATATAATGGTGGGGCTACTATGTAGCCCCTGGTACCTTCGCGTGCAACCGGGCGCGTGTGTACATGGCCGGAAAACAGCCCTTCGTTAATGCGGAGGAATCCTAGAGATTCCGGTGAGTCTTCGAGTGGTTGAACAGTCTCTCGCTGTATCATGACGGTCAGTTTTCGGCTTTCTCTATTGAGGCGCTCATCCGGAATAACCAGGGCACAATCGCAATAGTTCTCCTTTGGCCTGCCTTAGCCGATAATACGGAACATAAGGCGGCAAACCCAGGAGCCGGGCAAACCCAACATTTGACCCAAGACATGATTCGGAGCTGATGCATATAAGGCCAAACTCATGACGCCGAACACTCCCGAAGGTGTTCGGACTTTATAACAAAAGATGGGCTCAAAAATGCCAATTCAATATAAACCCTGTGTTTCTAGGTACGTGCGGTAATCTGTCGTGGCAAAATGCCAATAATGACAGTATCCTCTATGGGTATAGAACCCATGGGATGGTTTGAGCAACAAGAGGCAATAGAAAAGGTTTACACAGGGGCTTAATCTAAAAAGAAACCTGTTGAACAGGGCCCTGCTGCACACCCGCGCCTTTGTCTCCGTTGTGCCGTATCCTGGAAGGGTATCGCGCAAGTGTTGCCTGTGGAAAAAAAAGGAAAACTCCTAGGAGAGTACAACGTAAGTATGCGATTGATAGTAAAAGTGTAAGATGATGGCCTGCCAATAAGGTTGAGCCTAGTGTGGGGCTGTATTAAATATTTATAGCCCCTAGTTTCCGCTATGGGATTACATATACGGTGCCCAGTTGAACTTTATCCGGGCTACCGGACTCGTCTAACCGTGTCTGTGGTTCATAATGACCAGTCATGTTTTCTGGTTTTAGAGGCCGCTTATAGTCCGGCCGTTGCGTGTTCCTCTTGCGCTCTTGTCGCTGTTTTTACTGTTTCTAGACTTTGAGCGGCGTCTGCGCCGCCGTTTAGGCTTTTGTCCGGGTGTTTTATCTTCCGGATTATCGTTTTCGTCCTTCTTGGGCGTATCCACCATGTATATATCGTGTGATAAGGTAATAGTCCCGCGCCCCGAAAATTATGGAGCTTCTCCAGCATTGTCGTCCATGCCGGCGATGTTCTCGGAGTCGAAGTCAAGCACGTCGGTTAAATCATCGATCATAGCAACGAAGTGGGTGGTGGGTGGGCAGCGAATTTCTTCGTCGCCTGCTTCCCACTCAAGTCGAACATAGTTCGGCCCAGAGCCTCCTGACAAAGAGAGAGACTTCAATGAGTTTAGTATGTCGCCAAAGGGTGAGTGCTGAAAGATGTCCGCAGCGGTAAATTCCATTACCGGAGCCAAACCTGGATCGGCTGGCTCGAGGGTATGCGGACCCGAACCAACAGCCGGATACGAGTCCGGGGGTCCGGGGTTACAGGCCCCTACAGAGATGAGACCCGTGTTCGGCTCCACCGCCGATGAGGGTGCAGCCTGCGGGGCGGGGTCCAACCCTCCGTCCTTGGGCAACGCAATCTGCTCCGGATTTAGGTCCGGGGCTGCTACAGGGATGATGTCCTGAGCATTGTCCGACAGTAGGTCTAGGCCGTGCTCGCTGTGACTCTCCGGGGCTCCCGGCGCAGGGCTGAATCCGTCGAAGATCAAATATCCGCGAACATCCACCATGTAGTTCAAGTTTCCGAACCTGATCTGGTGGCCAGGGGCATAGCTGTCGATCTACTCCAGATGGCCAAGCGAATCGGCCTGCAGTGTGAAGCCGCCGAACACAAAGATCTGTCTGGGGAGAAAAGTCTCACCCTAGACCATGTCGTTGACGATTGAAGACGCCATCAAGCCTTGAAGCGACGGCACAGAGGAACTCTCAATGAAAGCACCAATGTCGGTGTCAAAACCGGCGGATCTCGGGTAGGGGGTCCCGATCTGTGTGTCTTAGGCTGATGGTAACAGGAAGCAAGGGACACAATGTTTACCCAGGTACGGGCCCTCTCGATGGAGGTAAAACCCTACTTCCTGCTTGATTAATATTGAAGATATGAGTAGTACAAGAGTAGATCTACCACGAGATCGTAGAGGCTAAACCCTAAGAGCTAGCCTATGATGGTATGATTGTAATTGTGATCGGCCTTCTAAGGACCATCCTCTCCGGTCTATATAGACATTGGAGAGCTAGGGTTTACATGGAGTCGGTTATAAGGAAGGAAATATAATATCCGGATCGCCAAGCTTGTCTTCCACGCAAAGGAGAGTCCCATCTGGACACGGACCAAAGTCTTGAGTCTTGTATCTTGACGCTTCTATAGTCCGGACGATGTGTACAGTCCGGCTGTCTGGATACCCCCTTATCCAGGACTCCCTCAAGGGGCACCCCATAGACACACAAGTTGATCTTTAGCCGTGTGCGGTGCCCCCTCCATAGTTTTCCACCTCGGTCATATCGTCGTAGTGCTTAGGCGAAGCCCTGTGCCGGTAACTTCATCATCACCGTCACCATGTTGTCGTGCTGACAAAACTCTCCCTCGGCCTCAGCTGGATCTAGAGTTCGAGGGACGTCACCGAGATAAATGTGTGCAAATCATGGAGGTGTCGTGCGTTAGGTACTTGATCGGTTGGATCACGAAGACGTTCGACTACATCAACCGCGTTACATAACGCTTCCGCTTTTGATTTATGAGGGTACGTGGACACACTCTCCCCCTTGTTGTTATGCATCACCTAGATAGATCTTGCATGATCGTAGGATTTTTTTTTGAAATTACTACGTTCCCCAACACGGAGGACCCTTGAGGTCAATGCCACTTGCCCTATATGCGGGCAGGAAGATGAGGATGAGTACCATGCGGTCATCAACTGCACCAAGGCTCGAGCTCTGCGTTCTGAAATTCGGAAAGTGTGAAAGCTTCCATGTGAGAAAGCCTTTGCGTACACTGGCCCTAATTGGTTGTAGTGCTGCTACTTCTTGAGCTTGCATTGGTTTTTCCCTTGAAGAGGAAAGGGTGATGTAGCAAAGTAGAGATAAGTATTTCCCTCAGTTGGAGAACCAATGTATCAATCCAGTAGGAGACAACGCACAAATCACCAATACCTGCACAAACAATCAAATAACTTGCACCCAATGCGATAAAGGGGTTGTCAATCCCTTCACGGTCACTTGCAAAAGTGAGATCTGATAGAGATAGATGAAACTAAACAAAAGATAAAATAAATATTTTTGGTATTTTTGGTTTATAGACTGGAAAGTAAAAGATTGCAAAATAGTAGATCGGAAACTTAGGCCAACTCTAGCGCACGACCCCATCATGCCTGGGTGCATCCTTTTGGGGTAAAATGGACATACCAGACGGCCCAGCGCGCGGGCGCAAACGTACTTTTTGTCTGTTTTATGTCCGCTTTCGACCCATCCCGGCCCAAGTTTGGGCCGCTTTTGGGTTAAAACTAACAGCGCGCAGACGGGCGGGCCATGTGCGCGTGTCCTCCCATGCCCCGCCCGTCGATGGCACAGGGACCCCTTTTTCTATCCGCCCCTCCCCCTCCATCCGCACCCCCTCCACTCTTCTCCACTCTTGCCCCTCGCCACCGCTGCTGCCATTGCACCTGTGCAGCTCGGGCACGCGCTCACCCAGCCCCCTTTCCCTCGATGCCCCCGAGCTACCCAACCACGGCCACCTGATTTGCGCACCCGGAGGCCGGATTTGGAGCGGGTCCGGTCGGGCTTGAGCTCGCCAGTTGTGGGAGGCCGCGCCTCACCATGGACTGGTCGGGCACCGTGCCGGAAGGCCCCGGCAAGGCCACAAGGCCGCATGCAGGTACTGACTCCTCCTCTAGCCGCTCGGATCTACACCATCGACGGTCCGCCGGTAGATACATGAATGGCGGTCGGCCGGGCTCGGTGCTGGCCTAAAAGCTCGTCGGCGCACCATTGCCGCTCATTACATGTGACAACTGCCCAAAGAATGTCTTGCGCCGCGTGTCTACAATGCCGGAGCATCCCGGATGGGTGTTCATCAAGTGCTCAAGCGATGAGGTATGTGTTCATCAAGCTTCGGTAGTGCTATCAGATTTGACTAGTTGTGCTAACCTACATTTTTATTGTGTTGAATGGATGCAAATTTTGGTATTGGGAAGAAGAATACATCGATATAACAGAGCCCAATTTAGTAAATGTTTGTGCACTTTTAGCTAGCATAGAGGCTAGAGATGAGACTAGTGCACTTGTTGCTAGAATAGAGGCTAGACATGAGACTAGATGCGAGGAAGCAACGTCCACTTCTTTACACTCGAAGAAGAAAGAAGCACGCAAGATCGAGCCTCCACAGATCAACAATGAATGCATCGAGAAGGCACTAATCCAACTTACAGGAGCAGTTATGTTGGATATCTTCTAAAATGTATTCTTGTAGTTCTTGTTTTCTTTGGTTTTGCTTTTCTAGTCACAATTTGGTGATGTATTTCCATGTACTAAAAATCAATGATGAAAAAAATGTGCTTGCTAAGAAAAACGTACGCGGACGGGATGTGGCCGGGATGCGTCCGCGCATTGGGCTCACGGCCACCGCATTAGAGAAATGGCCCGGACACGACCCCATTGCCCTACACAAACGAACAGAATCCGGGCAAAACGGACATCCGTTTGGGGTCATGCGCTGGAGTTGGCCTTATATGATGGAAAATAGACCTGGGGGCCATAGGTTTCACTAGTGGCTTCTCTCAAGATAGCAAATAATACGGTGGGTGAACAAATTACTGTCGAGCAATTGATAGAAAAACGCAAAGTTATGACGATATCTAAGGCAATGATTATGAAATATAGGCATCATGTCCGTGTCAAGTAGACTGACTCCTGCCTGCATCTATTACTATTACTCCACACATGAACCGACCCCTGCCTGCATCTAGAGTATTAAGTTCATGAAGAACAGAATAACGCATTAAGTAAGATGACATGATGTAGAGGAATAAACTCAAGCAATATGATGTAAACCCCATCTTTTTATCCTCGATGGCAACAATACAATATGTGCCTTGCTGCCTCTACTGTCACTAGGAAAGGACACTACAAGATTGAAATCAAAGCTAAGCATTTCTCCCGTTGCAAGAAAAACCAATCTAGTTGGCCAAACTAAACCGATAGTTCGAAGAGAATTACAAAGATATCAAATCATGCATATAAGAATTCAGAGAAGATTCAAATAATATTCATAGATAAGCTGATCATAAATCCACAGTTCATCAGATCTCGACAAACACACCGCAAAATAAAATTACATCAGATATATCTCCAAGAACATTGAGGAGAACATGGTATTGAGAATCAAAGAGAGAGAAGAAGCCATGTAGCTACTAGCTATGGACCCATAGGTCTGAGGTAAACTACTCACGATTCATCGAAAGGGCAATAGAGTTGATGTAGAAGCCCTCCATAATCGAATCCCCCTCCAGCAGGATGCCAGAAAAGGCCGCTAGATGGGATCTCACGGGTATAGAAGGTTGCGGCGGTGGAAAAGAATTTTCGTGGATTCTTCTGGTGGTTTGGGGATATATTTGAATATATAGGACGAAGAATTAGGTCAGGGGAGTCACGAGGGGCCCACAAGGCATGGGGGCGCGCCCTTCCCCCTTGTGGCCGCCTCGTGGCTCTTCTGACTTGATATCCAAATCTCCTGGGTGTCTTCTGGCCCAAGAAAAATCACCGCGAAGGTTTTATTCCATTTGGAGTCCGTTTGGTATTCCATCTCTGCGAAGCTCAAAAAATAAGGAAAAAACAGAAACTGACACTGGGCTCTAGGTTAATAGGTTAGTCCCCAAAATAATATAAAATAGCATGCATATAAAACATCCAAAACAGATAATATAATAGCATGAAACAATAAAAAATTATAGATACATTGGAGACGTATCAAATGCCTTCTTGACACATATGATGTGAGAACTATAAGTGCATCTAGTGCCCCTTAGTGATTTTGGTGTATTGAAGACTTATAGGTTAAGGGACTAATGTGTTTATGAGTGTACACAAGTCTATAAGTCTATGAGGAGTTTGATATTTACACACAAAGTCGACCCCTAAAAATGAATATCTTCGACTGAAGATTTTGGTATTCCTGAAGACTTTCATGAAGACTTTGAAAGTGAAGAAATTGGTGTGTCCGTGAAGACTTGATATTCATGCGAGGAATATGAAGCTTGAAGACTTTCGTTTTCATAGTTTTGTTTTTCTCTTTCTTTAGTCATAGGAAACACCGTACTGTTAAAGGGGGTCGAGGAAATACTAAGGAAAAATTTCCATGTGATGCTCAACTCAAAATCCTACACCTACCAATCCCTTCGAGTGAAGCCATTGGAAATCTCATACAGTTCAGTCAATTTCTTCAGTGACAGAGACGAAGTTCTTCTGGTCGCTGAGGAATTTGTTCTGACTGAGGAGTTAGGAATTCGCCAGTGCGGATTGCCTACACAGTGAGGAACATGATAGCCCTGAGGAATTTGAGAGTCAAATTTCTGACCGTTGTTGTGCTGCGCGCCAGCTGTCCCAAAATATCTTATCCACCTAACGGTCATATCATTGAAGGGTATTTATGTCTTATCATGTCGGGCTGCTCCCTAGGCTATAAATAGTCGCCCCCTACAACCACTAGCTGGTTGGCTACTTCGAGAGAAACTGACACTTGTCATTTGAGAGCATCCCATCCTCCGAGGACTTTGAGCGAAAATCATCGAGTGAGGAAAAACCCAAACCCAAACACCTACAAACCCAAAGTGATTGAGCATCACTGAAGAGATTGATCCTGCGTGGATCCGACGCTTGTTACCTTTGAAGATTGTGCTTCTTCCAGACGGTTAGGCGTCATGGTCTAGAGCATCCAAGAGGAACCGTGGATCGCCGAGTGACCGAAGTCTGTGAAGGTTTGGAAGTCGCCTGAAGACTTACCACGAGTGATTGGACGAGGTCTGTGTGACCTTAGTTCAAGGAGAATATGGTGAGGACTTGGTGTCCTGAGCTGCGTGCTCAGTGACTGGGTGTCCGGGACTATGTGTCCTCGAGTTTAAATACTCGCTGCTCCAACCAGACGTACAACTGAGACAGCAGTTGGAACTGGTCTACCAAATCATTGTCTTCACGAACCTTACTGGTTCTATTTCCTTAACTCTTTCATTTCCTCATTACTGTGTTGAGTGATTGTTCATATCTGTGTTTGAAGACTTTGACTGAAGACTTTCTCAATTTCCTCAGTTTAATTTCTTTAGTATATTTGTCTTCATCTTGTGTTATCATGTGTTTACGCTTTCTGCACTCTGTGTTTGTCTTCATTTCATCATGATGACTATGTGTGTATTCTGTTATGCTTACTTCTGAGTACTTATTCCGCTGCAAGTAGTTCTTCACTAAGGAATTTCCTCACCGGCAAATTCCTCAGTGAAGAATTCATAAAAATCGCCTATCACCCCCCCTCTAGTCGATATAACGCACTTTCAATTGGTATCAGAGCAAGGTACTCCCTTGTTCTATGTGATTTTGGTTTAACCACCTGGAGTTCTAGTTATGTTAACCGCAGGTATGATCAAGGTCTCTGCTGGGTGTCCTACCTTCGATGGCACGGACTACCCCAACTGGAAGAATAAGATGCGAATGCATCTTGAAGCAATTGACAACGATCTCTGGTACGTTGTGGAAAATGGTGTTCCCTCAGTCACACCTTCCCTGAATGCTGCTGATGTGAAGAGATTCAAGCAACTCGATTCTCAAGCGAAGAATATCATATGTGGTCATCTGAGTAAAGGGCAATATGGTAGAGTGAGTGCTTTGGAAACTGCTAAGCTTATCTGGGATAGGCTCTCCAAAGTAAACGAAGGAGTCTCAACTCAACATGACTCTCGTGTTGACGTTCTTCGCAATCTCTTCAACCGCTTCAAAAGACTCGACAATGAAAATGTTCAGCAAACCTTCGATCGCCTCACTAATATCTCAAATGAGCTTCAAGCGCTCGGTGCCACTGACATCACCGACCATGAGGTGGTGAAGAAATTGCTGAGATCACTCGATTCTTCATTTGACACTTTGGCACTGATGATTCAAGAGCGTGTTGGTTGCAAGTCACTAGATCCCGCTGATATCCTCGAGAGGCTAAATACTCATGAGTTCCAGCTTGCTAAAAAGAAAGATCTCTATGGTTCAAGCTATGGAAAAACACGTGCCCTGAAGGCCAAGGCTGTGTCTGAATCTGAAAGTGAAAATTCTGGTAGTAGCCTTGGTGATCCTGAAGAATTGAGCCAGGAGCTAGCACTGCTCGTGAAGAAGTTCCAGAAATTCTCAAGACGTGGTCGCTTTGGAAAATCCTCAAGGAGCAGTGATTCCTCATCAAGTGACTATAAGAGAAGGCTATGCCACAAATGCAAGAAGCCTGGTCACTACATCCAAGATTGTCCTTAGTGGGACAAGGAATTAAAGAAGAAGAAATACAAGGATTACAGTTCTGATGATGCCAAGAAGAAGAAGAAATCTTCAAAGTCTTCATCATCAAAATCCTCAAAGTCTTCTTCTCACAAGAAGAGCATCTCCAAGAAGGCTTGGGTGTTCATTGGCAAGGAAATGGATTCTGAGGCTGAATCTGAGGATCATGAGGAAGAGGAGGCATCCGAGGAGTCTGAGTCAGGTGTAGCAAGTCTAGCTCTTGTTACCGCATTTGTCAGCAAGTTTATCTTTAACTCTGAAGAAAATGGCAACACCAACAACACTGATGAAGGCAATGATGACTATGCTCCCACCTATTGCTTCATGGCAAAGGCTGCCAAGGTAACTAAATACCCCTCCTCTGAATCAAGTGAGGATGAATCTGATGAAAATCTTAAGCCTAGCTACTCTAAACTTGCTAAGATTGCTGTGAAACAACAAAAGGCTATTGAAAAACTTCAAAACATGCTAGACAAAAGTGATGATATGTTGGGTGATGAAATGGACCGCACTAAAGACTTAATTGAAAATCTTCAGAGACTTCAGTCTAAGTTTGACAACCTTCAAAGTCATCATAAAACTCTCTTATCTGATCACGAGAAGCTTTCTTATGAATTTCTTCAAAGAAAGCAAGATCTTGAGAAGCTAAGAGTGAGTTATGAAGATCTTTAGAAGGAGCATTATTCACTACTTGCTCAACAAATCAGCGCTACTCGGGAAGAATTTGATCCTCCATGCTTAAAGTGCATTGAACGTGAATCTGCTAATTCTTCACCTGAATGTTCAAATGCTTCAAATGTTACAAATTCTTCACCTGCCTCTGCTATCACTAATTCCTCATCTGAGGACATTGCTAGTATCACTGACAATGCAGGGCTGAAGGAATTGTATATGACAGGCATGTACAAAAGCCTCAAAGGGCATCAGACTCTTTGTGATGTGCTTAAAAAGCATATCCTCAACAGGAACCCTAGGAAAGAGGGTATTGCCTTTGAGAGGAAACTCAATGCTGATGGAACATATTGGAAGCCTGAGCAGTACCCCAAAACCTCATGGGTTGCTGCAAAGGGACCTCTAGTTGATCCATCTAACTTATCTGGCTTTATATGGGAATCTCCTCATTCTTCTGATGAGTCATTTGACTCCAACTATAAACTGTTCAAAAATCAGAATGGTGAAGTATTTGCTAGATATGTTGGCACTAACTGCAGGAACGGTTCCCCTATGAAGAAAATCTGGGTTCCCAAAAGTTATGTTGAAAGTCTTCAGGTGAATGTCCTCATGACACCACCTGTGAAGAACAGGAACCCCAGATCAAACTCTTCATATGGACCAAATTCTTCATATGGATCCAAGTCCTCATATGGACCAAATTCCTCACATGGATCAAATTCCTCAAAAGGATCAAAGTCCTCATATGAACATCATCGTGCTAACCCTTCTGTTTCGCAGGGTAGAGCTAAGGGCTATGAATATGTGCATTATTCTTCAAACCAATATGTTCATAAGTCCTCGAAGAATTTCTCTGCTTATTCATATGCTTACCCTAACCCCTCTTATGTGAAGCGAAGTGGACTAGCTTCTATGCCACCTTTCTCATATGGTGCTCGCAGAGTGATGAACTCTTTGCCACCCCTTCAGATGTGGGTGGTGAAGAAAAAGAACTAATTTCTTCCGCAGGGTCAGGTCTCCAGACGTGCTTTAACGTCTGAAGAATTTGTTGGGGGCCTGACAAAAATGCCTGAAAGGACGCACGCGAATCATGATGAAATGAACTTTCATTTCACACGTCCTCACACTGCTTATCTGTGCTATTGCTTGATGAATTTGACGTCATATTCTTCACTGATGAAGTATATGAGTTCGTAAGATGCACTAATTCATCTGCAGGATGATCAGCCCAAAGCAAACGAGTGGGTCCTCGATAGTGGATGTACAAATCACATGACTGGTGACAAGAACCTATTGATGGATGCTCCCTTAACACCGTCACGTCTGAAGCATATCATCTTTGCTGACAAAGGCAAAAGTCAGGTATTGGGTCTAGGTAAGGTTGCGATCTCAAAGGATCGACACATGGACAAAGTCATGCTTGTCGAGTCCTTAGGATACAACCTCATGTCTGTCTCAATGCTTTGTGATCTCGATATGGTTGTTGTCTTTGGAAGATATCGTTGTGTTGTGATCATGGAATCTGACCATTCCAAAGTCTTCGAAGGCTTTAGGAGAGGAGATCTGTATATTGTTGATTTCTCTACAAGACCACAACCAGCCGTGTGCTTACTGGCAAAAGCTTTAGAAGGCTGGCTATGGCATCGACGACTTGGTCATGCAGGCATGAGGAATTTGCACACGCTTGCGAAGAAGAAGCATGTCATTGGCATTGAGAATGTCAAATTCCTCAAGGATCACTTGTGTGGAGCCTATGAAGCTGGAAAAATGACCAAGGCCAAGCATCCAGCAAAGACTATCATGACCACTACTCGTCCATTCGAATTGCTTCACATGGATCTCTTTGGTCCTAATCATTATTCTGCTGTTTCAAATGATGCATCTCTATATGGCTTTGTTATTGTTGACTATTCTCATTACACATGGGTACACATTGTCACTTACAAACATGAAGTGCAGGAAATCTTCAAACGATTTTCCTCGAGGGCTTCAACCAACTTTGGTGTGAAGATCAAGCACATCAGAACTGACAATGGGACTGAGTTCAAGAATTCCGGTCTTGATGGCTATCTTGATGAACTTGGTATTACTCATGAGTTATCGGCTCCTTATACTCCTCAGCATAATGGCGTCGTGGAGCGCAAGAACAGAACTGTTGCTGAAATGGCTCGCACTATGCTTGATGAATACAAGACGCCTCGTCGTTTCTGGATTGAGGCAATTGATACTGCATGCCACGTCATCAATCGGGTATATCTTCACAAATTCTTCAAGAAGACTGCCTATGAACTCCTCACTGACAAGAAACCCAATGTGAGTTATTTCAAAGTCTTCGGTGCTAAATGTTGGATTAGAGATCCTCATCACAATGCTAAATTTGCACCAAAAGCACATGAAGGTTTTATGCTTGGTTACGGAAAGGACTCGCACACCTACAGAGTCTTGAACAATGCTCTTCACAAGGTTGTTGAAACTGTGATGTGCGGTTCGATGAAACTAATGGCTCGCAAAGAGAGCACCTACCTTCTGTGATAGATGAACCAGCACCTGAGGATTCTATCAAGTTCAAGGCTACTGAGGATGTCATTCCTACTGAAGAATCAACTGAAGAATTCATTCCTAAACGCAAAGATCATCAAGCTAATGCACCTGAGGAAAATGCTGAAGAAAATGCTGATCAAATTCCTCGACGACAACCAGCTCATCCTCGCGTTACAAAAGAAGTGCAAGTTGAAAAGACCATCGATGACATTGAAGCACCAGGTCCTCTCACCCGCTCAAAAGCTTCACATTTATCTAACTTTTGTGGGCACTATGCTTTTGTCTCCATCACAGAGCCCACTAAGGTAGATGAAGCATTTATGGAGCCTGAGTGGATCCAGGCCATGCAAGAAGAATTACATCAGTTCGAGCTCAACAATGTCTGGGAACTGGTCAAACGGCCAGATCCTCGCAAGCATAATATCATTGGCACAAAGTGGATCTACCGCAACAAGCAAGATGAAAATGGCCTTGTGGTGAGGAATAATGCACGACTTGTAGCTCAAGGCTACACACAGGTTGAAGGAATTGATTTCGATGAAACTTTTGCACCTGTTGCTAGACTTGAGGCTATTCACATATTACTTGCTTATGCTAACCATCATAATATCACTTTATATCAAATGGATGTGAAAAGTGCATTCCTCAATGGTAAGCTTGAGGAAGAAGTATATGTTGCTCAACCCCCAGGTTTTGAAGATCCAAAGAATCCTGACAAAGTCTTCAGACTCAACAAGGCCCTCTATGGCCTCAAGCAGGCCCCTCGGGCATGGTATGATACTTTGAAGGAATTCTTCGTGAAGAATGGCTTCACACCCGGTTCACTCGTCCCTACTCTCTTTACTAAATCTTATGATGGTGAACTGTTTGTGTGCCAAATATACGTTGATGATATTATCTTTGGCTGTACTGACCAACGTTATAGTGATGAATTTGCCTACATTATGAGTGAAGAATATCAAATGTCTATGATGGGAGAGTTGAAATTCTTCTTAGGTCTTCAAATTCATCAACAACACAATGGCATATTCATATCTCAGGAGAAATACCTCAAGATTGTTCTGAGGAAATTCGGCATGCAAGATTGCAAAGGCGTCAAAATTCCTATGCCCACAAATGGCCATCTATGCACTGATGAAAATGGTATTGACTTCGATCACAAGGTATACTGCTCCATGATTGGTTCGTTATTGTACTTATGTGCATCTAGGCCAGATGTAATGCTTAGTGTTTGCATGTGTGCCCGATTTCAAGCAACACCGAAGGAATCACACCGTAAGGCTGTAAAGCATATTCTTCGATATCTAGCTCACACACCAACACTAGGATTATGGTACCCCAAGGGCTCTACTTTTGATCTCATTGGATATTCTGACTCTGACTATGCTGGTGATTGTGTGGACCGCAAGTCAACATCTGGTACTTGTCATTTCCTCGGACGATCTTTGGTCTGTTGGTCCTCGAAGAAACAGAAATGCGTATCATTGTCTACTGCGGAAGCTGAGTACATCACTGCTGGTTCTTGCTGTGCTCAACTGCTATGGATGAAGCAAACCCTCAAGGACTATGGCGTCAACATGAAGAATGTGCCTCTCTACTGTGACAATGAGAGTGCCATCAAGATTGCTCACAACCCAGTTCAGCACTCGAAGACAAAGCACATTTAGATTCGTCATCATTTTCTTCGTGATCATGTGTTGAAGGGCGACATCTCCATCAAGCACGTGAAGACTGAAGAACAGCTAGCCGATATCTTCACAAAGCCCTTGGATGAGAAGAGATTTAGCAAGTTGCGGTGTGAGCTAAATATCTTAGAGTCTTCGAATGTTCTTTGAAAAAGGACACTCATCCTAACACTTATGCAAAATTGATGACTTAGATGTGCAGCACATGAAGAAACGTTTTTCTTCAATCAATGAAGAATAACACTCTAAGTGTGAAGAAATTAATGAAGAATTTGATTCTCAGAACCCTACGACAATTGTACGCGGTGTCTGAAATCATCATTCTTATACGGTGGGTCACACCACCACCAAAGTTGAAAATCTTCATTTTTGAAATTCCTCAGTTTTGAAATTCTTCAGTTTTTCAAATTCTTCAACTCTGCAAAATATTCACTGTTTCCGTCATTTTTCTTCATTGGCTATAAATATATATATGAGTTTATGTCCTCTACAACATTCACTTATGGCTATCTCTTCAAGTTGCATTTTCTGCTAAGTGAATGTGATCGGACCCTTCCCCTCTATGCTATACTCAACCGAGTCTATTCACAAATTCTTCATGTGCGTTCTATTTGAAACTCGTTCAAAATCTTCATTGTGTCCTTGTCAGCTGAAGAAATTGCGAACACAACTTAAAAACTTATCTTATCCAAATTTTCGGTTTTGCCGCTCAAACCGTCCCGTATCCCACGATAGACTTATCTATTCACCCACGATCTAACACGATCTCCATCTTTCAGTACGTGGGTGACACATGTCAAGCGAATGAGAAGGGTCAGGGGCACGTTCGTCCTAAATCTTCGGGCAAACAGTTTTTCACTACGACTATAAATACCCCCTTACCCCTTCCTCACTTCCTTTACTCCGCTCGACCGCTCTCTCTCTCACTCGAGCTTCTCAAACCCTAGCATCGCCGCTACTCCATCGTCGCCGGTGAGGAAGAGCTTCACTGCCTCGGCCTCGTCGCCGTCGTACTCGCGCCGGCCGCGAAAATCTTCACTCCGTCGCCGCCATAGCTGTCTTCCTCCGCCGAGTTAGGGCGTGGAAGATGTGAGCTGACGAGCTTCAAATCTACACTTCTCAGTTCGTCGTGTTCTTCATCAAGAGTAATTAAAAGGTACTTTTACTGCCCTCTTTGATTCAAATTTTCTCTACAAAATCTTCAAAGGTGTTTTATTGTTCAAATCCTCACACACAAAACACCTCACTACTCATCTGCTCTTGATTCGTTTCTCTAAGCATCATTTTTCTTCAAGATTCCTCAATTGTGTGGATCCTCGATCTATACAACTCTGCAACCTAAGACAAAGAACGCTTAGTGAAATTCTTCAAGGCTCATCTGGTCAAATTCCTCAAACCTGTTCTTTTTGAAAACCTTCTGAGAACGCATATGACCTCTCCAAATTCCTCGCAACTATACTCTGTTCACAGGTACTCATGTCCGCTGCTGAATCACTAGGTTCTCATCAACTTAACTCATTTGCAGCGTTCCTCGAAGAAAAGTTGCATACTTCTTCAGAGAATTCGATTGTTCAAATTCCTCAACTGAAGAATATGGCAGACGGTAAGAAGCCACGGAAAGGAGGAAAGAGACATGAGGTCATGACTGCATTTGAAATACCTGGGGCCATCTATGCTGACTATTGCACACCTGATGAGGCTAAGTTCGGAAAGGAGAACAAAAATCAGCGCAAGGTGCGCATACAGAGGATTGAAAGGAGATGGGCAAGAGAATGGAGGGAGTACAGATATGTAACTCCAAAGTACATGAAGAAATTCGCACTAAATCCTCCATGTCCAAGAGCTCCATTGGCACCTGGCAAGAAGCTGACCCCACCAGCATCAAGCGTGGTGAGGATTTTTCTGAAGAATGGGCCAAACGTCAAGCCAAGTTGGCGAGACAAGCCAAAGAAGCAGTGAGGAAATTCAATGAAGACTCTGCTACTGCTGCTGCCACTGAGGCCTCTATCAAGCCTAGAAAATCAATGGCAAAGAAGCCAGCTCACAAGCCAAGTGCTTCACCAACTGTGCCCTCACGGCCAAGTTCCTCAGCAATGCCCTCACGGCCAGAATCTTCAAAGCCCTCACGGCCAGTTCCTCATGCTGCTCCTGCTCCTTCAAAATCCTCAGCTCCTCCCCCAAAGTCCTCAGCCACTCCGGCAAGGTCCTCAACACCTGTACATCTGGCCACGTGCCAAAGGACTGTAGGCATCTCTATTGCCTCTGGTGTCTCAGCGAGTTCCTCGGCTGCACCAAACTCTTCATCAGGCCCCACTCTGCTGAAGACAAAGGCAATAGCTGGTCGAGGTCCTCGGCCAAGTCTGAAGAAGAAACAGGTTGCCTTCCAAGTGCTATCTAACGATGAAGCTGATGATGATGAACTTGCAGAAATCATCAGAGATAGACAAGAAAGGGCCGCTAGAGCCAAAGGCATAAATGTGCCACTGCTTTTGGATCCAAGGGCGATCCTCGATTACATTGATCTCTGGCACAAGGACCCAAACACTCCTATGCCTGATTTTCATTTGACTCCTGGCCAAAGTCACATGATGACCCATTTCATCACTGAAGAGAAATGGAAATTTGAGAAGGCTAGGCAAATCAAGAAGGCTCAGTTCAGGAAAGAGAAGTTCCTGAGGAAAAACATTGTCAAAATGACAACTGATGAACTCCTCAAGATCCAGTCTGAAATCAAAGCCCTCAGCGATGATTTCAATGCTTATTATGCTGATTGGCAAGGAGCCAAAGTCAGGTTCATTAAACTGACTAAGAAGTTCACCAATGTTGTAGCCCCATCGCAACAAGAAATTCCTCAAGCTGAAGCTTCTACTCAGCAAACTGAACAACATGCCAGCACCGCTGATGACTTTCAGGCTGCTGATGAAAATGCTAGTCCCAGGGCTGATGACTCCATTCCAGCCACTGAAGACATTGCCAGGGCATCCACTAGTGGTGCGCCTCAAGAAAATGAAGAAGTCAGGGCGACTGCATTAGTTGCGCCTGAGGAAATTCAAACAAATTCCTCAGCTCCTCCTGCGCCTACACCAACTCCTACTCTTCCATCTGCATCAGATGTGAGGAAGACCAAGGCTGCAGAGCGAGCTGCAGTAAAGAAAAGGAAAGCATCAACTGCTTCAGATTCTTCAGCTCCGAAGAAAATGAAGCCTATGACCAGCTCATTTGAAAATCCAATTGATGCTGTTCCGATTTCCACCATGCCATCAAAGGACATTGTTCCTTTTGGTGAAGAATATGTCATCCCCAGCGGATTTGATGAAGAAAATCATTCTGCTGCTTCGTTAGAGCAGATTGATGAAGAAATTGAAGTGGATGCGATCCCTTCAACGCCTGTTGCTTCCTCGCCAATGCCTTAGTTCACAGATGAAGAGGCTGGCGTTGAAGAAATTGAAGATGAAGACATGGATATTGGATGCACTATGCCTGTGATGAATGATGACTTTTGGGAAAGTCAGCATCCCAATTCTCCACTCTTCACCCCAATACAACAAATACCTCAGTCCCTTGCACCAACCGTTCAAATGGGCTCTGAAGAAACTCATCCCACCTCGTCTGTGGATGAAGAAATTCCAGCCACTAGTGCTGAAGAACCTGCTGCTGTTGATCCTTTGAACATGCAGACTGCCACTGAAGAGGAACCAGAAATTCCTCAGCCTGAAGAACCGGAGATTGCGATTCCTGAGGTTGTGATGCAACTCACTGACACTCCTCTGCCCAAGCCAAAGGATCCATTCTCAAAGAAGCAAAAGTTCAAGGCTGAAGATTTCTTCAGTGAGCATGTGTTCTTCACATATTACAACCCCTATGATTCTGTTCGCATAAGGAAGAGGCGTTTCTGGACTGCTAGTCAAGCCAATTTCTATTCCTCAGTGCTATTCAACAAAGACAAAGTCTTCGATCATGAACACATTCCTCATGTGGACATGGAATCTCTGCCAGGCTTCGAGCCAGTCCTCAGTGTTCTTCACGATGCTGGATTGCTGAATTTCTGCACTGACATCTGTGATTGGAATGAAGAACTCATTCTTCATTTCTATGCGACGCTGCACGTCACAGGAAATTCTGAAGATGTGAACTCATGGGTGCTGGACTGGATGTCAGAAAATACTCACTACAAGGCAGCAGCAACTGAATTGCTTCGTGCCCTCCCACTCAGTCCTCTCCTTGAAGGTGCTCATTGCATATACAACGAACCTGAGCTTACAAATCATTACATACAAGTGTTGATGAAGCCTTTGAAGCCAGGACAGGGCCCTCGAACCAAATTCCTCGTCAAGGAATTACTGTATGTGCCTCGGACTGTCTATCACATTCCGACGAAGACAATGAGTCCTATCAAAGGCCACGACTCAAATGATGAAGAAGTCGTTGGCATCATGAAGAATATGCTTTTCAATATCATTCATGGCGTTCCCGTCAACTTCCATGATTTCTTCATGAGGACTCTGGTGAATATTGCTATGTCACCATTTGAGCTGAAGCCTTATGCACCATGGATTATGAGGTTCATCAGGACAAGGTCTTCACTCAATTACAAGGCTGATACTCTGAACCACGGCAGCTACTTGACTCCAATTGAAGTCCTCAAACGGACATTTTCCTCAGCTGATGACAAAGGCAAGGCAACTGCTGTGATAGATGAAGGCATTCGTCCATTGGATGGTCAATTTCGCAAGGCTGCATCCTACTCCACCAATGATGACTCTGCCACACATGACTCTGCCGCCAACACCTCTGCCAAGCAAATTCCTCAAGCCACAACACCCAGGGTGATGACTGATCGTGAGTTACTCCTCAATCTTCATCAGAAAGTTGATCGCAATCATAAATGGGTCAAGCGTCAGTTTGGTTCAATTCTTCACAACATGACCTCAACACACAATGAAGTGAAGAAAAACCAATACTACCTCCATGAAACCTTCAATCGTAACTGGGTTGTTCTATCTCATGTCTACAGCGCAGAAGATCTGAAGAAAATGGGTCTCAAGGAAGAATTTGACTGGTCTGCACCTCCACCGAAGAAATTCAAGAAGGTCAAGGTTCCTTCCTTGGTGGCCAGCTCCTATTCTTCATCGTGTGAAATTGATGAAAATGAAGACTTGGACGACACTACGGCAGGCCCTACTACGACAACCGACCCCGACAATGCTGACGCTTCTCCATCAACTTGATATTCTTCAGGGGCGTTAGTCCTCAGTTTCGATCCTTTTGGTCATTCAATGACAAAGGGGGAGAAATTTGAGTTAGTCTTCAAGCGGGTCTATTATATGGGCGTTTTTTTGCTAAGTTACAACTCTCGCTCTTCTGAAACTTTTATTGGATCGAGTTGTAATCTTAAACCCGATGGTGCTCTGATACTTTTGATGCACTGTGCTCTGATACTCTTGATGCGTTATTCTGCATGCTTGTTCCTCATTAATATTATTGCACGCATGCTGAATTTCATCAGGCACCATATTTCATCATGCTTTTTAAATTCTTCATATTATATGTCAAATGCATGTATGAATTACAAGATATAGGGGGAGATCTCCATGATTCAACTCTTCAAGTGTGCATTGCTTCAAAAGCAAATTCCTCACTATGCACATCTTCAGGGGGAGTTCTTCTATATCTTGCAATCAAATTCCTCAATATCAGTACTTACACTTCATATGTTTATCCACGTTGAAAACTTAACCTATATTGTCATCAATCACCAAAAAGGGGGAGATTGTAAGTGCATCTAGTGCCCCTTAGTGATTTTGGTGTATTGAAGACTTATAGGTTAAGGGACTAATGTGTTTATGAGTGTACACAGGTCTATAAGTCTATGAGGAGTTTGATATTTACAAAGAAAGTCGACCCCTAAAAATGAATATCTTCGACTGAAGATTTTGGTATTCCTAAAGACTTTCATGAAGACTTTAAAACTGAAGAAATTGGTGTGTCCGTGAAGACTTGATATTCATGCGAGGAATATGAAGCTTGAAGACTTTCGTTTTCATAGTTTTGTTTTTCTCTTTCTTGAGTCATAGGAAACACTGTACTGTTAAAGGGGGTCGAGGAAATACTAAGGAAAAATTTCCATGTGATGCTCAACTCAAAATCCTACACCTACCAATCCCTTTGAGTGAAGCCATTGGAAATCTCATACAGCTCAGTCAATTTCTTCAGTGACAGAGACGAAGTTCTTTTGGTCGCTGAGGAATTTGTTCTGACTGAGGAGTTAGGAATTCGCCAGTGCGGATTGCCTACACAGTGAGGAACATGATAGCCCTGAGGAATTTGAGAGTCAAATTTCTGACCGTTGTTGTGCTGCGCGCCAGCTGTCCCAAAATATCTTATCCACCTAACGGTCATATCATTGAAGGGTATTTATGTCTTATCATGTCGGGCTGCTCCCTAGGCTATAAATAGTCGCCCCCTACAACCACTAGCTGGTTGGCTACTTCGAGAGAAACTGACACTTGTCATTTGAGAGCATCCCATCCTCCGAGGACTTTGAGCGAAAATCATCGAGTGAGGAAAAACCCAAACCCAAACACCTACAAACCCAAAGTGATTGAGCATCACTGAAGAGATTGATCCTGCGTGGATCCGACGCTTGTTACCTTTGAAGATTGTGCTTCTTCCAGACGGTTAGGCGTCATGGTCTAGAGCATCCAAGAGGAACCGTGGATCGCCGAGTGACCGAAGTCTGTGAAGGTTTGGAAGTCGCCTGAAGACTTACCACGAGTGATTGGACGAGGTCTGTGTGACCTTAGTTCAAGGAGAATATGGTGAGGACTTGGTGTCCTGAGCTGCGTGCTCAGTGACTGGGTGTCCGGGACTATGTGTCCTCGAGTTTAAATACTCGCTGCTCCAACCAGACGTACAACTGAGACAACAGTTGGAACTGGTCTACCAAATCATTGTCTTCACGAACCTTACTGGTTCTATTTCCTTAACTCTTTCATTTCCTCATTACTGTGTTGAGTGATTGTTCATATCTGTGTTTGAAGACTTTGACTGAAGACTTTCTCAATTTCCTCAGTTCAATTTCTTCAATCTGTTTGTCTTCATCTTGTGTTATCCTATGTTTACGCTTTCTGCACTCTGTGTTTGTCTTCATTTCATCATGATGACTATGTGTGTATTCTGTTATGCTTATTTCTGAGTACTTATTCCGCTGCAAGTAGTTCTTCGCTAAGGAATTTCCTCACCGGCAAATTCCTTAGTGAAGAATTCATAAAAATCGCTTATTCACCCCCCTCTAGTCGATATAACGCACTTTCAAGAACCCGCGATAGGATCCTTCTACTGTTCTGGAGAGCATTGTTCATATGAGAAGATTGCGTGCATGGTGATGGGAAAGATTTGGTTTCTATGTCGGTGGATTTCCAGCAGCGTTACGAGATGGAAATCATGCTTGCCTCGGAACCTGAAGCGGATGCTGCGGGCAAAGTTAGCCTGTTCCCTGCGCTGCCAAGTGGGCGGGCACGCACTTCGAATGAGATTCTTCGCTGGAACCCCCCGTCGCCTGATAGCTGGAAGATGAATGTCGATGCATCCTTCTTGGGTGATAGAGACATGACATGCCTCGAAATGATTACTAGGGATAACAAGGGTTTGGTCACGATGTCGGTGTGCCGCAGGATCAAACCTAGTGCAGGGATCGAAGAAGCGGAGACAGAGGCAATGTTGATAGGACTGACGGAGCTAAGCACACACTACCGCGGGCCAATCATAGTTGAGTCTGACTGTATGTCCTTGATCAACCGCCTGAAGAAGGCCCCGCTTGATGGAGACGGTGCCAACGAGGATTGTTAACAGCCGGACCGTTCATCAAGCATTGGCAGAGGACAGGTGGTACGAGGACTGCGAAGCTACTGCTTCCTTCACTGCCCAACTACAGTGCATGCACCTCTGCCACGCGCTGGCATCGGTGCACCGAGATGTGAATGAGACAGACAAATTTGGTTGGCCGGCGACGACCACGACGACCTACTCGGCCCAATCGGTCTATTCCTACCTTTGCTCGAGACTCCAGAGATCACCGACGACGGCTTGTACTTGGAGAAGCTGGGTGACGCTTAAGTGCAAGCTATTTATTTGGCTAGCGTTGCAATACAGATTGTGGACATCAGACAGAAGAACACGTCACGGTCTTCAGGACCAACCATCACCCTGCTTCACGTGCTTACAAGCGGAGGACAATGTTGATCACATTCTGGCCAAGTGCACTTTTGCGCAGGAGGTGTGGCACCGAGTGTTTGACCTGCTAGGCATCAATGTTCTAGGAACAACTCAGGATGACACCTTCTCGGACTGGTGGATGAGGGAAAGGAAAAAATTTAGGGGACCAGACAGAAGAGGTTTCGATACGCTGGTGACGGCCGGGGCTTGGATACTTTGGAAGCAAAGAAACGCAAGGGTGTTCAACAGACACGACCAACAGAAGCTGGCACCCCTTGCTACTAACCTTGTGCTCGATGAAATCACGACATGGCACACAGCAGGGCTTGGAGCGGGACGTCTACAACGTTTCGTGAGGAGTTAGTTTAGCGAGCATGGAGTTGGAGTAGGTGTGTGTTTCCCATCCTGGGTTGTTCGCAACCGGGATGAGTTTCTTGTAAATAACTCTCCTTTCGTCTATAAAAATATGGTATGCCATTGACGTACTTAAAAAAAAGAAAAAGGTCAATACCTATTCCCCTTCATTAACCACATAAAAAACCAGGCCACTGCATTTAGTTCACTTACCTGGTCGGTTGTCAGGCGAGGCAGTAACAAGGTGGCCCACGAGCTGGCAGCCTGTGCGAGAAGAAAGGGGGATCGCAAGATCATTGCAAATGCCCCAGTCAAGTGAATGTATCAACCTGTAAGCTTTGTTTAGGCCTTGTAGGCTGTTTTCAAAAAATAAAATAAAAAATCGAGCCTTTACCGTCCTCTCAAAAAAATATAAAAAATCGATCCTTACCCTGAGTGGAGCCGATGAGGCCCGCACGCCAGTGGAAGCCCCGGAGGAAGGTGTCCATGCGGTGCGGGCTGCGGGCGGACTGGGCGCGGTGTAAAGGCCACGTGGGAATGGGCCTCGCGCCCTTCTATATATCCGCCTTCGGGCCGCCCGGTCTGCACCGCACCGCACTGCACGACAGCCATCTCTTCCGTGCGGTTCCAAGCTCCAACTCCCACGCCCGTCTCCCCCGAGATCAGGAGGAGCACGCCGCACCGGAGCGCCGAGACCTCGAAGCCTTCGTCTCCACCTCGGTGAGCGCCGCTGCCTTCAGCTTCCCCCCTTAATTCCGCCTCGTAGCCCGCGGATCTGATCCGCCCTGCCGATTCCGTCGATGCGCACCGCGTGTTGTTCGGTGGATCACGCGAATCTGCCCGTCGACTCCATGGAGTCCGGGCTGGGTTGTTTCCCCTCCCGCGGGGCTTCCGCGCCAGTATTGGCGAATCTGTTCGTTTCCTTTGGCTTTCCGTCTCACGAATCCGATACGATTCCGCCACTCGCCGTAGATCGGCAAGGAGAGAGGTTGAGAATTTTGCGGATCTCTTGGCTGGGAGGGACTGCACTCATTCCTCCTGAATTCTGTGGGCTGTGCTCCATTTGCTTGGGCGTAGGGGTGTGTGTGCGTGGGGAGATGTGGGTGGATCAGAGTGGATCTGTGTAGATCTCTGGATCTTGTCTAAAAATTCTCCGACTGTTCTTTGTGGTGCAGGAGCAGAGATGGGGCTCACGTTCACCAAGCTGTTCAGCCGCCTCTTTGCCAAGAAGGAGATGAGGATTCTCATGGTTGGTCTCGATGCCGCTGGTAAGACCACCATCCTCTACAAGCTCAAGCTCGGAGAGATCGTCACCACCATCCCAACCATCGGTAAGCTGCTTTCTGCATTCTCTGCCTCCATGTTGGGTCATGTCTTCAATGTAGGAAGATGCTGCGTAGCACAGTATTTTCAGAAAGGACTGTGCTAACGACCAGCGACAGATCCGCACGACCGTAGCTTCCTCTCGCGAGCACGCTCGATTCCACCGATTTTTCTTCTTCTCTCAAAAACCGTATACGCCAATAATAAATCGCTAGTGGTTTTTCTGGTTTTTTGGCTACATAATATGAAAAGAAAATAAAAGTGTTGGAAAGGGGACTTGAACCCAGGTCTATTCGTTAGAGTTTGAGCCCAATAACCAACTGAGCCACCCTTAGTTGTTGTCTATTGAATATAAACAATAACCTTTCTTTTTTCTGTCATATCAACGATAATAATTGTTTTTGCTTGGTAACTTTGGCATGACCAGCGTGATAACTATGACTTGAGCAACATGATAACTATACTATGATAAGCCTGATAACTATAATATGAGAAGGTTAATGACTATATAATGAGAAGCACGATAACTTCAGCATGGGGTAGTGGTAACTTCACATTGGGGTATGTTTCGACAACAAAAAGTTACTGGGACATATTTCAGTAACGGAAGCGACTAAGTTTCGGGTCTCCGATGTGTGAGTTACCATGCTATTCACACGAAAGTTACCGGGGGATACTTGATCACCACCCCTCACCCAAAGTTATCAGGTCTATGATGTGTGAGTTACCATGATATTGACAAAAAAGTTACTGGAGGTATATTTCGTCAACAACCCTCCCCCACCACTCACCACCGTCGCCAAAGTTATTAGGACTGGGGCACATAAGTTATCAGACTGTGATGTGTGAGTTATCATGTTATTCACACAAAAAGTTACCAAAGGGTATATTTCATCAACCACCCTCCCCCGCATGGTCACCAAATTTACCAAAAAGACCGGGGCACATAAGTTATCAGGGCTGAGATGTGTGAGTTATCATGTTATTCACACAAAAAGTTATCAAGGATATATT
>NC_041385.1:600584001-600584608 GCF_002162155.2 Triticum dicoccoides
AAACCAAGTTATCAGGTCTATGACTTGTAAGTTACCATGATATTGATAAAAAAATTACCGGAGGTATATTTCATCAACAACCCTCCCCCACCCCTCACCATCGTCGCCACAGTTACCAAGACTGGGGCACATAAGTTCTCAGGTCTGCAATGTGTGAATTATCATGTTATTCGCACAAAAAATTACCAAAATGTATATTTCATCAACCACCGTCCCCCCACCGAGTCACCAAATTTACCAAAAGACTGGGGTGCATTAGTTACCAGGTCCACAAGGTGTGAGTTACCGAGCAATTCACATAAAAGTTATCGAGGGTATATTTCATCACCCCTCCCTCACGAAAAGTACCAGGACCGGGGGCATAAGTTATCGGGTCTCCGATGTGTGAGTTACCATGCTATTCACACGAAAGTTGTCGAGGGATACTTGATCACCCCCCCCCCTCCCTGACAAATTTATCAAGACCAGGGTACATAAATTATCGGGTCTGTGATGTGTGAGTTATCGGGGTGTTTGTATGTAAGTTATTAGGTTCGCGGTGCGTTAGTGACCACGTTATTCACACAACATTATTGCGGGATGTTTCAACAAAAAAATGAGGTCAAAA
>NC_041385.1:600584618-600591205 GCF_002162155.2 Triticum dicoccoides
CTCCCTGACAAATTTATCAAGACCAGGGTACATAAATTATCGGGTCTGTGATGTGTGAGTTATCGGGGTGTTTGTATGTAAGTTATCAGGTTCGCGGTGCGTTAGTGACCACGTTATTCACACAACATTATTGCGGGATGTTTCAACAAAAAAATGAGGTCAAAAGAATCACGTTAGTGGGGAAATCATTGACCGGACCACTATTTTTTAATGTTCAAATTCGTATTAACCAAGAACAAGTATCATGTAAACTTGTTTCAAAAACAGCAAATCCGAAGCCGGGCTAGTGGTTTGTGTCGTAGAAATTACTACTTGAGGAACAGGGTTCGATTCTTATCCAGCATAGAAAGCTATCAATTTTTTTTGAAACGCGGGCAAGGATGCGATCGGTAAATGGTCCTCTTATTTTAGGAACATGGGCCGATGGGATGTGATGATGTGAGGAAAAAAAGTAGTGGGAACGGGCCATCATTGGGGAAAAAAGGAAGAGGGAACGGGCCAGCATCGGGATATATGTGGGTTGTGCGGGCTATCCGGACGGGGTGCTTGGGGTCGTGCGATCCACAACGAGCAATGATCAGGTCGTACGGATCTATCACTAACTTCCAGTCGAGCTTTAGGAATTGGCGCAAGTACTACACCACGCAAAAAAATTGATTCTGGAGTTTGACTCTAGCTCCCAGCAAAAAAATTCTGGAATTAGCACAACTTTTATTTTGATGCTATGAGGTATAAAATGTTAAGTTCTTATGTTTTCCAATTCATACAACTAAGATGCTGTAGCTTGTTGGTCGAAGGTTGCAAATTTAGCCTGTGCGTCCTGGGTTCGATTCCCATCCGGCGCATTATTTTTCTTCCTCAAAAAAAAAAGCTAGCGATCTATCCAGTGCGGGAGGTCGATGCGGATCGTGCGTGCCTGTCGCTAATGACCAGTCGGCAGGTATTTAGCTTTGTCGTTTCAGAAAAGCAAACTTAAGTCATATCAAGAGATCACTGCTACCGTAAATCTGCAATGTACTGTAGATATATACTGTTAGGATGGTGAATTTAAAGGCACTGTAGCAAAATCAGGTGTTATCATTCGATCTCACGTTGATCAGAACTTAATAGTAAATAAAATAGGGATAGCCCGTTACTACTAGCTAGGTCTCACTTTCATTTATAAAATCTGGCTAATTTGGAAATTTGCAGGATTTAACGTCGAAACTGTTGAATACAAGAACATCAGCTTCACTGTTTGGGATGTGGGGGGCCAAGACAAGGTAAGGAAGTCTAGTCATGATTTGCTAATTGTGTCAGACTAATAAGTCATGTCATCCCTTTGTGAATCTGTTCCTTTCCCTTGGGTGGAAGAAAATCAGATCTGTTTTTACACTGATGTTGTTAAGCTTATGTTGTCACAAAATTTAGCCTGGTGCCTTTGACTTACTATTTTATTGTTTTCTGATTGAAACAGATCAGGCCCCTGTGGAGGCACTACTTCCAGAATACGCAGGGCCTCATTTTTGTTGTCGACAGCAATGATAGGGAACGTGTTGTTGAGGCTAGGGATGAGCTCCACAGGATGCTGAATGAGGTACTGCACTAGTGACTAGTGTTGTTGTAGTTGTTCTGAAGTTTCCCAATTTGCAAATATTCTGTCTGACTTTCCATATATGGTAATGTGAATTTTTGTTCAGTAATAAGCAATAAATACATGAAGATAGCTGAACTGTCAAGTCAATATTCGTTTTCTTATATATGCTTAGTCTGCTTTATTGAGAATTCACTAATTGAAATTTTAGCTCCTCTTTCCATTCAATATTGAAATTCATAATTAATGTATTATCTTTCTGTGATATAGGATGAGCTGCGTGATGCTGTGTTGCTTGTATTTGCAAACAAACAAGATCTTCCTAATGCCATGAATGCTGCTGAAATCACCGACAAGCTTGGTCTGCACTCCCTGCGCCAGCGGCACTGGTAAGGAACTCCACGCACATAGTTCAGAAGCTATTTACCTTCTAATAGCGCGGTCAAAATTTCCCTGGTGTTATGCTGTTTCTCAGATTCTATGTGCTGCAGATATTTGTAATTGAGAACTTCAATTTGTAATAAGAGTTATTTGAAAGTACAGTAGTGTATCCCCAGAACAAATCTGGTAGAACATAAGTACTTATTTCTGTTAAACCACATAGGGTGTAACTCCGAAAATAGACCATCGCCCCGCTTTATAGATAAAGCCACATGTTTGAACGATATAGTTCATATGGTGTACCTGGGGATCATGAATGTGTCTTGGGCTGAGTTTAAGTCCATTTTGGTGCTACACTACCTATCCTGTCTAAAATAATTGTTGGTGTCACTGTTTGCCCTTTTGGATCCGTAAGGTGCAGTGCTGGTGCTAAAATAAATTATTTCCTGTGGTGCAGGTACATTCAGAGCACTTGTGCGACGTCTGGCGAAGGGTTGTACGAGGGACTTGACTGGCTCTCCAACAACATTGCCAACAAGGTATATTAGGCTGGTCATAGTGGGAGTAACATAGGTAGTAACTTAGATGCCACATAAGCAAAAATGATGAGGTGGCAAGTAGTTAATGAGGAGAGAGGCAAATAGAGTAACATAATATGTTACCATCACATAGCGCTTTCCAATGCATAATGAGTCTACAAAGTAATAAATGAAGACATCTATGTTACCACATACTCCCTCCGTCTGAAAATACTTGTCATCAAAATGGATAAAAGGAGACGTATCTAGAACTAAAATACGTCTAGATGCATCCTCTTTTATCCATTTTGATGACAAGTATTTCCGGACGGAGGGAGTATATGATACTACCCACTATGAAGGTAGTAACATAGACTAGTAACATATGCATGTTACTAGTCTAAGTTACTCTCCACTATGACCAGCCTTAGCCTCAACTGATTGTTTTTCATTGAATATCTTCTCTGTGTTATGCTTCTAAAGACTGCTGCACTTGCTTAAATGATATTTCCCTTAGCAGCTGTCACACTTCTGCTGCTATTTATTATAGCTACTAAACGCAGTTTGGAGCATCTGTGCTTAGATTAGTCACACAATGGCACAATGAAGTTGAACTGACACAATCACTCCTATGTTCTATGCCATACCTTACTTAATAAGCATCTGTGCTTAGATTAGGCACACAATGAAAGTTGAACAGTCTCACACAAGCACTCCTCTCTGTTCTGTGCCACAGTACTTAAACAAGTAGCATAGCATAGCACACCAACACTTGCGCCTTATGCTTTGATCCCCCATGACTGACGGCACATCCTCTTCATTTGTTTGTGCAGGCTTGAAGCGTCTCGACAAGTGCTTCATCAAGAAACAAACGTGCTGGATGTCTCAACAACTCACTGCTACCATTTTACATATTGTGATATATATACACTGCACAAGAGATATGTGTGCGTATGTGACAGGCAGAAGCTCCCTTCTTTAAGTGAGCTAGTATCAGGTCAGGTTGTCTTTTTTTGTATGGATATTATCAGCTGCTGTTCGGTGGTTTTACAAGGTTTAATGTGTCGACAATGTGTGTCTGAACCCCTATCTTTTTGAGTTTTAGTAAGATTGGATTATGGTTGCCAATGTTGGTTGGTTCAGTTGAGTGATGTGGATGGTACATGTTGCGAACATACTTATGTGAGCGATGTTTTCAGTAGTTCTGTATACGATCCAGTCGGTGCTGGTTCTGCTCTTTCGGTCTGGCTGTCGGTATCGTTTGCACGCCACCAATATTTGTGGAGATCCACTCACGCACTCGGTGATGGGTGCATACGCCATTATTGCCGCATACGGTGGGCATGGAGTTATTTACTTATATTTCTTTCTGCACTTGTATTTGTTAGGCTGGTCAGTGGGGAGTAACTTAACTTAGACTAGTAACATGCATATGTTACTAATCTATATTACTACCTCTATAATGCATAGTATCATAGATTAATATCATAGATGGTTTCATTTATTGTCATGCATGACACATAGTAGTATCACATTTATTATGTTACGGTATCTATCTATGTTACTATAACCATCTCTTTCTTCTTTAATTGCCTGCCACATAAGCATGTTTGGGAGTCCCAAATGCATGATACTACTTATGTTACCCCCACTATGGCCAGCCTTAGCCTTTTTTGGATGTGATGGCAGATATTTCCAGGCAAAAGGCGCCCGGGGTGAAATATGCTCTCTGCAAAATAGAAACTCCGTGGGAAATTCACTTAGCCCTTTCATTTCCGAAATCACATAGAGCGTGTTTGGTTGCCCGCACAAGGTCCAACCAGGCCCGCGTGGGAAGGATTCGGCTTGTTTGGTAGCCCGCATACACTATTGGGCCTGCATTGCATGATTCTTAAAGCACCAGGCCCAAGCGGTGCATGTGGGAGGGCGCGGTTGCACGCGCGCGACCATGCTCGAGAAGCCGCGTTGCTTTTCGAAGCGCCGGTAGTTATTAGCCTCACCGCCCCTCACCGCTTCCTCTCCCCACTCTTCCTCACTCTCCCAACTCTCACCGGCGGCGGTGGATCGGAGCAAAGGAAGAAGACCATCGGACTTCATCACCGGTGGCGGCGGATCGGAGCAGAGGAATAAGACCATCGAACTCCATCAATGGCGATAAGCACTTCTCTCTCTTCAACATGCATGCTTGATTCGATCCACGACGATAGATTCTATCCACGGCGGAGGGGAATGGGGAATAGAGGTAGATAAGCATAGGGGTAATTCATACTAGTTCATAGCAGTTCATACGAGTTCATACATGCAAGATTGGAATGCAGAAGATGGATTGCGGGATTGGGGGATTGGGGAATAAGGGGATAGGGGGTACGCAACGAACACCGGCTGACGGCGGCGGCCGTCACCGGCGTGCGGAGCGGCTGGTCGAGCCGCTGGCCTTCATCTTCTTCATCGCCATGCGGGCCGGCGGGTCGTCCTCGGTGGAGTCGAGGTCGATCTGCCAGGTAGGACGGCCTGGCTCCGACGCCCTAGCTGGCATGTGCACCACTTCTTCCTCCTCCATAGGCTCCTCGCCGATGACCGCCGGCGGCGCGATAGCCGTCTCCCAGTACACTGCACGCCGGTCATTAGGAGCCCAGTAGATCTTGTATTTGCACCACTTCTTCCTCTGTTTAGCGTTGTCGAAGATGACCTGATTCATGGCCCAGCGAATGATGTCAACTGCCATCGCGCCCTTTGCTGGGTCAGGAATCAGCGTCTTCAACTCTTCTTTAGTGGGCTTCATGAGCACTGCATTAGATTCGTTGTGCATGTCCGGCATGGAGCCGAAGTTCGAGCACACCTCCATGGTGTTCTCAAACTTGGTGCGGTCACCAGCCGACCACCGAGGAAGAAGGCCCTCCAGCCAATACCCCAAGGGAAGGGGTTGGCGTTGAAGCTGGAGCTAGAGCTCATGACGATGGGAAGGAGGAAGGTTGACAGTGACAAAAGAGAGGGGGTGGGTAAGTAGTGGTGGGCAGGGTGAGTAAATATAGGGGGGGTAGAGAGGAGGAGAATAGTGACAGTTATGCCGTTTTAACTACAAGCTCTTCAATTAGCAATGAACTCTGTGTAGTGCGTGACTCCATGAATTGTGTGCAGATCGAGGAGAGCAATGAGATGGGCATGGAGGTCCTCCCGGCCGTTGACAACAAGGGCAAGTAGCCCAAGTAGCCCCTTCACCCAATGCCCGACGAGGTTGAGCTGCCGCCCACCGTCGAGGAAGACCCGAAGACGCCTAAGGGTGGCGACGATGAGGGCATGGAGGAGCCCCCCAGCAACAAAGCGCCGCAACTACGGCCACTACCATCAGGAGGATGGCCCTTGCACCGAAGCTTGAGTGCATCCCCATGCCCCTGGACTTCACCAAGCACTTCGTCGCGGTGCCGACGAAGTTCAAGCTCAGGAACAACACCGGCTGCTCCTGGAAGGTGATGGTCAAGCTGATGAACGGCAGGGTGACCGTGGATCAGGGTTAGGCCACCTACGCAGTTGTTCATCAGATCAAGATCGGCTACATGGTGACGTTCAATCTCCTCACTCCCGACACCCTCAAGGTCATCATCTTTGACGACGATGGCATTGAGATCGTCAACAAGTGCGGGAAGCACGACGAAGCCTTCGCCGACAAGGGGTAGGGCCAGGCCACCTCTTTTGAGCGTACAACCGAGTCTGCTTTGAATATGTTTATGATTTATGCGTTGAACTGTTATGAAGTGTGGTACTGCTTATATTTGAATTATGCTAGTTTATACTCTGTTTATATTGTGTTGTGCTTATGATCTGTGCTGCCGAAGTGTGGTGGTAACCTCACCAACTAGCCAAAGAGGTTACCACACACCAGGCGTTGCATACAATCAAACACCATGCCTTGGGTTTGTCCACTAACATGCAGGCAACTAAACACCAGGCAGTGTGGTTCTACCCACGCAGGCAAGAGGCCATGCAAGCAACCAAACAACATGCAAATGGTGTATTTGAGGCTGCATTTGCATAGCCAGGTTGGGTGGAGAAGTGTATGCAATGCGGGTACTGTAGCGCACGGCAACCAAACACGCCCATAGCAGATCTGGAGCTCG
>NC_041385.1:600591642-600608792 GCF_002162155.2 Triticum dicoccoides
CGTCGCGAGCAGGACGGGGAGATTCTTCCTTGGCAACAAATGGGAGTTCAGAAAAACCAGGGCCAAATCTACTCGTGTTATTCCCACCCAGGGAAACGACGGGGATCCCGGGAGGATCCCTCGCAACCAAATGAGGCCTTAGTGTCACTTCCATAACACTAGGGACATAACACTAGGGAATATTTATAGTAGCCAGTCCGTGGTTTACTACGGTACGTAAATAGGAGTATTCTACTATAACATCGATTATACAACACTCATACGACAACATGCACGCACAACGCTTACTTAAGACCGGGTCGAAGTTGCAGAGCTTTGTGAATGACAAAGTCATCGCTGAACTGTCAACGAAAATGCCACCATTCTTTGAAAGAATAATTCATGTTAATGTGACATCAAAATGTCAAACCTAATTTGAACTGTACCACTGCCCTCTAACAATGTGATTGTATAGAAAATGTTTTATTTGTTAAGTATAAAAGCAATTCTAGCAGATACTTCCTCCATCCAAAAAACTTGTCATCAAAATAGATAAAAAGAGATGTATCTAAAACTAAAATATATCTAGATACATCCCCTTTTATCCATTTTAATGACAAGTATTTTCGGACGGAGGTATCATTCCATCATACGAAGTTAGTGGTTCAAAAATGGCTCTAACAGAATCGCCATATATATTGCCTTCTGCCTACATAATTTTTAGAGCGTGCTTCAGTAGTGGGTCATAGCCTCCACATTTGGGGGTGATGATATGTAGCGCACTATGTCGGAGTAAATGGCCACGGGTAGCCCTATCCGCTCCCCTTAACATTTCAAGACATCGGGGCCGACTGTGCCCCTCAAGCATCAAAATCAAAAGCCCCCCTCCTTATGGCCGGCTGATCCAAGCGGCCGGCTGCAGGAAGGCGGCAAGGCCCAAAGAGCGGCCCTAGAGTGGGCCGACTCCTAGCAGGCGGCCACCAGAGCGACCGACTCTTAGCAGGCGGCCCACCCTTACACCCTTAAAGTTTGCACCCACATAATGGCGATGAGACAGGGCGTGGCCACAGTACAGCCTGCCACCCCTAAATCCCGGAACGGGCGTGGCCATAGTGCGACGTACCGGGCGGCCATCCCTAGCCCGGCGTAGCACTATCGCCACGTTACCTGTGACATCATCCATGGCAGAGGAAGACATACTTCCACGACGGGCTGTCGGTACGGCCCGCAGGCGGCGGGCCCTACCTGTCTGCGAGATGCCCGAAGACGGCCAGCCAAGACCAGTCGGCGTGGGGGGAAGCCGACTCCCAACAGTCGGCCTTCCCCTTCCCTAGAAGTTTGTGCGACATTAACCAGATAAGACGGGGTGTGGCTACAGTGAACGCCCACCAGGCGGCGATACTGTAGCCACGCTCCCCCTGACAAGCCTTCGTCACCAGAGGCAGGGCTACAGTGATGAGCAGCCGACAAAACTCCAACGTATTTTTGATTGTTCCATGCTATTATATTACCTATTTTGGATGTTTATGGGCTTTATTTTACACAATTATATCATTTTTGGGACTAACCTCCTAATCGGAGGCCCAGCCCGTATTGCTGTTTTTTTTGCCTATTTCAGTATTTCAAAGAAAAGGAATATCAAACGGAGTCCAAACGGAATGAAACCTTCGGGAGCGTGATTTTTGGAACGAACGTGATCCAGAGGACTTGGAGTGCAAGTCAAGAAGCAGCCGAGGTGGCCACGAGGGTGGAGGGCGCGTCCACCCCTACAGGGCGCGCCCCCTGTCTCGTGGGCCCCTCGGGCGGCCACCGACGTACTTCTTCCTCCTATATAAGCCTACATACCCCGAAAACATCCAGGGAGCCATCAAAGAAATATTTTCGCTACCGTAACCTTCTGTATCCGCGAGAACCCATCTTGGAGCCGTCGCCGGCGTTCTGCCAGAGGGGGAATCCACCACGGAGGGCTTCTACATCAACACCATAGCCCTTCCGATGAGTTGTGTGTAGTTTACCACAGACCTTCGGGTCCATAATTATTAGCTAGATGGCTTCTTCTCTCTTTTGGATCTCAATACAATGTTCTCCCCTCTCTTGTGGAGATCTATTCGATGTAAACTCTTTTTGTGGTGTGTTTGTCGAGATCCGATGAATTGTGGGTTTATGATCAAGTTTATCTATGAATAATATTTGAATCTTCTTTAAATTCTTTTATGTATGATTGAGTTATCTTTGCAAGTCTCTTCGAATTATCGGTTTGGTTTGACCTACTAGATTGATCTTTCTTACCATGGGAGAAGTGCTTTGCTTTGGGTTCAATCTTGCGGTGTCCTTACCCAGTGACAGAAAGGGTTGCAAGGCACATATTGTATTATTGGCATCGAGGATAAAAAGATGGGGTTTATATCATGTTGCTTGAGTTTATCCCTCTATATCATGTCATCTTTCTTAATGCGTTACTCTGTTCTTATGAACTTAATACTTTAGATGCATGCTGGATAGCGGTCGATGTGTGGAGTAATAGTAGTAGATGCAGGCATGAGTCGGTCTACTTGTCACGGACGTGATGCCTATATACATGATCATGCCTAGATAATCTCATAATTATTCGCTTTTCTATCAATTGCTCGATAGTAATTTGTTCACCCACCGTAATACTTATGCTATCTTGAGATAAGCCTCTAGTGAAACCTATGGCCTCCGGGTCTATCTTTTATCATATAAGCTTTCAATCTACTTTTATTTGCATCTTTATTTTTTTGCATCTATATTATAAAATACCAAAAATATATTTATCTTATCATATTATCTCTATCAGGTCTCACTTTCGCAAGTGGTCGTGAAGGGATTGACAACCTTTTATCGCGTTGGTTGTGAATTCTTTGTTTGTTTGTGTAGGTTCGTGGGACTTGTGAGGAGCCTTCTACTGAATTGATACCTTGGTTCTTAAAAACTGAGAGAAATACTTACGCTACTGTGTTGCATCACCCTTTCCTCTTCAAGAAAACCAACGCAAGTTCAAGACGTAGCAAGAAGGATTGCTGGCACCGTTGCCGGGGAGGTCTTCGCTCAAGTCAAGACATACCAAGTACCCATCACAAACTCATCTTCCGGTTTGCTACTAAGAGTGCTTCTATTGATCCCAATGATATGCCTTTATCTACCTTGATTGAGAATAATAATGAATCTATGGATGTAAATTTTGTTAGTAGGAATAATTTTGGAAACAATGCCTATAGAGGAAACTTTAATTCTAGACCATTTCCTAGCAATTCCTCTAATAATTATGAAAATTCCTACAATAATTCTTATGGTAATTTTAATAAGATACCCCCTGATTTTGAAAATAGTGTGAAAGAATTTATGATCTCTCAAAAGAATTTTAATGCTTTGCTTGAAGAAAAATTGCTCAAACTTGATGATTTGGCTAGGAACGTTGATAGACTTTCGCTTGATGTTGATTCTCTTAAACTTAGATCTTCTTCTCCTAAACATTATATCAATGAGTCTCTCAAAGCTATGAGAAGTTCCATTGACGAGTACAAAGAAAGAACCGCTAGATTGCGTGCTAAGAAAGATTGCTTTGTAAAAGCGTGTTCTTCTAGTTTCCATGAAAATAATGATGAAGATCTTAAAGTTATTAATGTGTCCCCTATTAGATCTTTGTTTTGCAATATTAATCTTGATAATAATGGGACTGGAGATGAGTCAACTTTAATTAGAAGGCGTCCCAAGAATTTGGAGTTTTTAGATCTTGATGCTAAATTTGGTAAAAGTGGGATTGGAGAGGTCATGACTTTAAATAGTATTGAACCCACTATCTTGGATTTCAAGGAATTTGATTATGATAATTGTTCTTTAGAAAGTTGTATTTCCTTGTTGCAATATGTTGTTAATTCTCCTCATGCTTATAGTAAAAAAAACGTTTACCAAACATATTGTTGATGCCTTGATGAAAAACTTAATTTGGAAGTTTCTATACCTAGAAAACTTAATGATGAGTGGGAACCTACTATAAAGATTAAAATTAAAGATTATGAGTGTTTTGCTTTGTGTGATTTGGGTGCTAGTGTTTCCACGATTACGAAAACTTTATGTGATATTCTAGGTTTTCATGATCTTGATGATTGATCTTTAAATTTGCACCTTGCGGATTCCACCAATAAAAAGCCAATAGGAAGGATCAATGATGTCTTTATTGTTGCAAATAGAAAATTGGTGCCCGTTGATTTTATCGTTCTTGATATAGATTGCAATCTTTCTTGCCCTATTATTCTTGTTAGAGCTTTTCTTAGAACGATTGGCGCGATTATTGATATGAAGGAAGGGAATATTAGATTCCAATTTCCATTAAAGAAAGGCATGGAGCACTTTTCAAGAAAGAAAGTCAAATTACCTTATGAATCTATCATGCGAACTACCTATGAATCAAGTGCCAAAGATGTCACTACTTAGATCTATCTTCGCTTTTATGCCTAGTTAGGGGCGTTAAACGATAGCGCTAGTTGGGAGGCAACCCAATTTTCTTTATGTTTTTTGTTTTTGTTCCTGTTCAGTAATAAATTTTACATCTACTTTCTATTTAGATGTGTTTTCTTGTTTTAATTAGTGTTTGTGCCAAATAGAACCTATAGGATAACCTATGATATGAGTTGATTTGATTCTGCTGAAAAACAGAAACTTTGCACTCACGAGAAAAAATTCAATAAATTACAGAAATGAGCTTTTGCATTGATTCTTTTTTCTGCTGTTCAATAAATAAATTGTTTAGGACGTCCTATTTTTGTAGGATTTTTGCGGTTAGGTAAATTTGCGTTAGCTACAGATTTCTACAGACTGTTCTGTTTTTGATAGATTTTGTTTTTCGTGTGTTGTTTGCTTATTTTGATGCATGTATGGTTAGTAAAATAGTTTATAAACCATAGAGAAGTTGGAATACAGTAGGTTTGACATCAATATAAATAAAGAATAAGTTTATTATAGTACCTTATGTGGTGGTTTTATTTTCTTTCACTAACGAAGCTTATGATATTTCCTGTTGAGTTTTGTGTTATGAAGTTTTCAAGTTTTGGGTAAAGCTTTGATGGACTACAGAATAAGGAGTGGCAAAAGCCTAAGCTTGCGGATGCCCAAGGCACTCCAAGATATCCAAGAATAGCCAAAAGCCTAAGCTTGGGGATGCCCCCGGAAGGCATCCCCTCTTTCGTCTTTGTTCATTGGGAACTTTACTTGGAGCTATATTTTTATTCGCCACATGCTATGTGTTTTGCTTGGAGCGTCGTGTATTATATTAGTTTTTGATTTTTAGTTTACCACAATCATTCTTGCTGTAACACACCTTTTGGGAGAAACCTACTTGACTGAAATTTGTTAGAATACTCTATGTGCTTCACTTATATCTTTTGAGCTTCACAGTTTTTGCTCTAGTGCTTCACTTATATCTTTTAGAGCACGGCGGTGGATTAATTTTGAAGAAATTATTGATCTCTCATGCTTCACTTATATTATTTTGAGAGTCTTTTAGAACAGCATGGTATTTGCTATGGTTATAAATTGATCCTAGAATGATGAGCATCCAAGTTGGGTATAATAAAAACTATCATAAGAAGTGAATTGGATGCTATGATCAACTTGATACTTGATAGTTGTTTTGAGATATGGAGGTAGTGATATTAAAGTCATGCTAGTTGGGTGATTATGAATTTAAAGAATGCTTGTGTTGAAGTTAGCAAGTCCCGTAACATGCACGTATGGTTAAAGTTGTGTAACAAATTTGAAACATGAAGTGTACCTGGCTTGTGCATCCTTATGAGTGGCGGTCGGGGACGAGCGATGGTCTTTTCCTACCAATCTATCCCCCTAGGAGCATGCGCGTAGTGCTTGGTTTTTGATGACTTGTAGGTTTTTGCAATAAGTATATGAGTTCTTTTGACTAATGTTGAGTCCATGGATTTTATGCACTTTTACCTTTCCACCATTGTTAGCCTCTTCGGTACCGTGCATTGCCCTTTCTCACCTTGAGAGTTGGTGCAAACTTCGCCAGTGCATCCAAAACCCGTGATATGATACGCTCTATCACACATAAACCTCCTTATATCTTCCTCAAAACAGCCACCATACCTACCTATTTATGGCATTTCCATAGCCATTCCGAGATATATTGCCATGCAACTTTCCACCGTTCCGTTTATCATCATCATGACATGAATTACTTTTGTCATATTGCCATTGCATGATCGTGTAGTTGACATCGTATTTGTGGCAAAGCCACCATGCATAATTTTTCATGCATGTCACTCTTGATTCATTGCACCATCCCGGTACACCGCCGGAGGCATTCACATAGAGTCATATCTTGTTCTAGTTTCAAGTTGTAATTCATGTGTTGTAATCAATAAAAGTGTGATGATCGTCATTATTAGAGCATTGCCCAAAAAAAGAAAAAAAGGCCAAAAGAAAAAAAAGAAAGGCCAAAGAAAAAAAATAAAAAAATAAAAAAAAGAAAAGAAAATAAATAAAGGGGCAATGCTACTATCTCTTTTTCCACACTTGTGCTTCAAAGTAGCACCTTGTTCTTCATGTAGTAAGTCTCATATATTGTGCTTCAAAATAGCACCATGTTTCTCATATAGTGAGTCTCATATGTTGTCACTTTCATATACTACTGGGAATTTTTCATTATAGAACTTGGCTTGTATATTCCTACGATGGGCTTCCTCAAATGCCCTAGGTCTTCGTGAGCAAGCAAGTTGGATGCACACGCACTAGTTTTCTTTTGTTGAGCTTTCATTTATAGCTCTAGTGCATCCGTTGCATGGCAATCCCTACTCCTCATGTTGACATCAATTGATGGGCATCTCCATAGCCCGTTGATTATCCTCGTTAATGTGAGACTTTCTCTTTTCTTGTCTTCTCCACACAATCCCCAATCATTATTCTATTCCACCCATAGTGCTATATCCATGGCTCACATTCATGAATTGCGTGAAGGTTGAAATTTTTTGAGTACGAAACAATTGCTTGGCTTGTCATCGAGGGTATAGAAGTTGGGAACATCTTTGTGTGACGAAAATCAAGCATAGCCTAACTATATTGATTTTGTAGGGATGAACTTTCTTTAGCCATGTTATTTTGAGAAGACATGTTTGCTTTTTATTAGTATGCTTGAAGTATTACTATTTCTTTTGTCAATATGAACTTTTATTTTGAATCATTTGGATCTGAACATTCATGCCACAATAAAGAGAAATTACATTGAGAAATTATGCTAGGTAGCATTCCACATCAAAAATTCTGTTTTTATCATTTACCTACTCGAGGACGAGCAGGAATTAAGCTTGGGGATACTTGATACGTCTCCAACGTATCTATAATTTTTTATTGTTCCATGCTATTATATTACCTATTTTGGATGTTTATGGGCTTTATTTTACACAATTATATCATTTTTGGGACTAACCTACTAACCGGAGGCCCAACCCGTAGTGCTGTTTTTTGCTTATTTCAGTATTTCGAAGAAAAGGAATATCAAACGGAGTCCAAACGGAATGAAACCTTCGGGAGCGTGATTTTTGAATAGAACGTGATCCAGAGGACTTGGAGTGCAAGTCAAGAAGCAGCTGAGGCGGCCACGAGGGTGGAGGGTGCGCCCACCCCTACAGGGCGCGCCCCCTGTCTCGTGGGCCCCTTGGGCGGCCACCGATGTAGTTCTTCTTCCTATATAAGCCTACATACCTCGAAAATATCTAGGGAGCCACCGAAGAAATATTTCCGCCACCGTAACCTTCTGTATCGGCGAGATCCCATCTTGGAGCCGTCGCCGGCGTTCTGCCGGAGGGGGAATCCACCATGGAGGGCTTCTACATCAACACCATAGCCCTTCCAATGAGTTGTGAGTAGTTTACCATAGACCTTCGGGTACATAGTTATTAGCTAGATGGCTTCTTCTTTATTTTTGGATCTCAATACAATGTTCTCCCCCTCTCTTGTGGAGATCTATTCGATGTAAACTCTTTTTGCGGTGTGTTTGTCGAGATCCGATGAATTGTGGGTTTATGATCAAGTTTATCTATGAATAATATTTGAATCTTCTCTGAATTCTTTTATGTATGATTGAGTTATCTTTGCAAGTCTCTTCGAATTATCGGTTTGGTTTGGCCTACTAGATTGATCTTTCTTGCCATGGGAGAAGTTCTTAGCTTTGGGTTCAATCTTGCGGTGTCCTTACCCAGTGACAGAAAGGGTTGCAAGGCACGTATTGTATTGTTGCCATCGAGGATAAAAAGATGGGGTTTATATCATATTGCTTGAGTTTATCTCTCTACATCATGTCATTTTTCTTAATGCGTTACTCTGTTCTTATGAACTTAATACTCTAGATGCATGCTGGATAGCGGTCAATGTGTGGAGTAATAGTAGTAGATGCAGGCAGGAGTCGGTCTACTTGTCACGGACGTGATGCCTATATACATGATCATGCCTAGATAATCTCATAATTATTCGCTTTTCTATCAATTGCTCAAAAGTAATTTGTTCACCCACCGTAATACTTATGCTATCTTGAGAGAAGCCTCTAGTGAAACCTATGACCCTCGGGTCTATCTTTTATCATATAAGATTTCAATCTACTTTTATTTGCATCTTTATTTTGTGCATCTATATTATAAAATACCAAAAATATATTTATCTTATCATATTATCTCTATCAGATTTCACTTTCACAAGTGGCCGTGTGTAACATCCCAAATTTTCAATTTGGAATGTTATTCATTAGATCATCATTGCATATCATATTTTATTGCATTTTGGCTTGATCCTAGAAATTTTACGCAACTCAAGGACCAACGGAGAGAGTTGGGGATTTCGTTATTTTCATATTTGAGTTTTCTCAAATTTTGAAAATAGGATCATTTGATTTTTATTATTTTATCTTCAATTATTTATATTATAAAATATGAGAGAGCGAATAAAATGACTTTCCCAAAATAAAGAAATATTGCGGATTTGATAATAAAATCAAATATGATTTTATTTTGGAGTTTATTGCTATTTTATTTGAATTTAGGAAAAATGTGCATTTTTCAAAATTGCATTTAGGCCCCAAATAAATGTTCATCTTGTCCGGCTTGATTTTAGAAGACGGGGAAATTTATTTCGGGATTTTTGGAGTCCGTTTAGTATTTCCTTTATTTGCTTTTCTATGTGTAATGATTTTAAAAAAAACTAACCGACCTACTGGGCCGTGTCCGCCTAGGACTCTAGGCCCGGCAGGCCTTTATAAGCCGGGGGAGCCGACCCCGCAGCCCACCTGAACCCTAGCATCGCCCGAGCCCGCCGCCGCCGCCGCGCCCGCCGCCGCCGCTTCCGCGCCCGCCGCCGCCGCCGCCGCTTCCGCGCCCGCCGCCGCCGCCGCCCGCGCCCGACGCTGCCAACCGCCGCCGGACCGCGCCGCCCTCGCCGCCGACCGCCGCCCCCCCGCTGGACCCTGACGGAGGAACCCACCGCCGCCGCCGTCACGCATCCCGAGGTAGCCACCGGTTTTTCTTATAAAACCGTTCGGTTTTCTTTTTTCAAAACCCTAGATCCGTTTTTTTATTAGATCCAGTTCGGTTTATTTTATTTGAAGTTTAGTCTATTTAGCGGACGTTCGTCCGTACGTTCGTTTTAACAAACGGTTTTTGTCGTTTAGCCGCAGACAGCGAACGTTCGTTTGTTAGGTTGTTCGTCCATTTTTTCTTTTTCTCGGATTTTCCGAGATTATTTCTGATCGCGATTTCTGATCCGATTTTCGTTCTAGTATAACTTTTGGCTCGTTTATCGGAATCAGGCGATTCAAGCGCCTAGAGTTTCATCTCGAAACCATCTTTCCGTTTAACCTACTCAAACAAGTTTTTGCTACTGTAAAATTTGACTTAGGTCTAGATTAGTAAACGAAGCTTGTTTCTTTCGCCGTTTGAGTTTCGTTGCTTCGTTTGATTTGATTCTTTTTGCAAACCGGAGTTCTTAAGTTGGACTTTCTGGTTAGATCTCTTATTTGAGTTTTACCTATGCATTAGATGAGTGCTTATTGTATGCTTGTTTGTTTGCGATAGAGTACCCGGAGTGCGCCGTTTGCTATTTCGAATCTCTAGGTTTCACGGATCATCAACAAGGCAAGTAACACTTTGATCATACCTTTCCATTACCCAGTTTTATTACATTAGATCAATCCTCAAACAATTGCATGATTAGGATCTGATTAACATGTGGGTTTTGGGAAGTAGATGAGGTAGAACCTATTACCTGTTTTATTATCAAACCCTTGGGAGTTATTTCTACGTTTGCTTATATTGCCAAGCTATGCTAGTAGACATGGATTGGACGAGTGTATCCATGACAGATGCGAGATTGTTAAATTAATGGTTTACTTAAGGTGGCAACTTAAATTCACATCTGGGTGGACTGAGGCACCTGGGGAACCCAGTGTTGCCTGTATTTTTGGAAATCCCGGGGTACTGTGTGACTGTCCTAAGGACCCCCAGACTCAAAGGGATCATGAGATTATTCTTGCTAGAAACCCGTGTGCAGCCAAACTACTACGGGCTCTAGCATTGTTGATTAAGTTGCGTGAGCTCTTGAAGAGGTAGACTAGAAGATGTAGGGGATGTAGGTTGGTACTGTCTACCCGGAGTAGAGAGTTAATGCTTCTGAAAGACTGTGTCTTGCTCATCCGTTTCTCAAACACCATGTAGTGCGAGAAATCAAGCGGAGGAGATCGAGTCTTGCGGGGAAAAGTGCGCAAACCTCTGCAGAGTGTATAAACTAATCATGGTTAGCCATGTCCCCGGTTATGGACATTTTAAGTATCTAGTACTTGGATTATCTTGTGAATCTCATCATGTTACTTAATTTAATTTTGTTGGGTTAATGATGATGCTTAATTGGGATTGAGTTGGAGTACCCTTCTCAATGTTTAACAACCATCATGATAGTTAAATAAAATTTATTCCTTTTGCAGTAGGGAAACATTGGCTTTATGCAAAACTATAACCATAGAGCTTTCCACCAGCCATATATGGATGTGGTGATAGCATTATTCTGTTCATTACTCTCTATGTGTTACATTGCCAGCATATTCCATGTGCTAGCCCGTTTTTGGGCTACAACGTTCATGTTGCAGACTTTTCAGATGACGAGTAAGGTGCCTTAGGTCGTGGTCTTATACTCAGTGATGCCGTTGGAGTTGATGGACTCGCTTATCTTCCAAGCCTTCCACTGTTATCGTTATTAGATGGCCTTAAGCCATATTTATTGTACTAAGTTCTCTTTTGAGACATTCGATGTAATAAGTGTGTGATTGCTACTCTGTTATAAATCCTTCAAGTACTATGCGTGTCAGCATTACCGATCTAGGGATGACACTGATGCACAGAGATCATACTGTTTGAGGTCTGGTCGCTACAAGATGGTATCAGAGCACACGCTGACTGTAGGACACATCCACTAAGCTAAAGCCCTAGATCACTACCCTCTCTTCTCATTCTGACTCCTCATCTTTTCTACTCTTTTAGGATGGCGGATGCAAAGAACAAGTTCACACAACCAGATGAAGATACGCCCTTTGGACGCCACTTGAAGGAAGTCACTAAGTACCTGAACATCGGAGTACCAAGCTTCACCTGGACCTACATCGCCACTTTACCAGAAGAAGAGCGTTGGATGATTCAAGTTCAAGTTCCAGGAAGGACGTTCATGCCCGTCACTGAGCCCATAGAGTTTTCCTTTGATGCACCAACCTGGAGTCTAGGAAAGAGTATGGCAGCTCACATCACCATGGGACACATTGGAGAAGTTTACCACAAGGATCTCAAGGATACTATCTACCAGATTTGTGGGCGCCGAGATGAGCAATGGGAGATAATCAGCACCAAGAAGGATAGATCAATTGCAGCTTTTGTAACGATAGTATAGTCTCAGCACTTTTGTAACGATAGTTAGACCGTTGTATGCCCTTGTTTGAATTGATTGAAGTGATATTGTTTGCTTTTGTCTCATGTGCATATGGGTAGTGTTTTCTCTCTAGACCTCATTCTATTCTGTATTCTCATCTTTTCTAAAAACCCTCAGATGCCTTCGAGATGTGACAATGGATTTGCTTTCCCACCGGAGCTCACCCAGTTCATCCAGAAGCAGAATGCATTGATGCAGATACTAGCCCAGAATCAAAATCAAGGGAACAACAACAACAACAACCCACCACCACCACCACCTGTTGATCACTTAGCCCGTTTCTTGAGGCTTAATCTGCCGGTGTTCTCCAGTAGCACTGAGCAGATAGTTGCAGATGATTGGCTCCGCAAGATGGGAAGGGAGTTGACCACTATAGGATGCATAGATGCGGCAAAGGTGCGTTTTGCCACACATCATCTTGATGGACCCGCAACATCATGGTGGGAGAATTTCACAGCCACTTATCCTATAGACACTGTCACATGGGATCAGTTCCAGCAGGCTTTCCGTACTACCCATGTTTCAGCAGGAGCTATGGCCATGAAGAAGCGTGAGTTTTGCAACTTGCGCCAAGGAGGACGTACAGTTGGCCAGTATGTGGATGACTTTAGCAAGTTAGCATGTTATGCCCTAGATGACGTTGCTACAGATGCAGCTAAGCAGGAGAAGTTTCTGGAAGGACTAAATGATGAGCTGAGCATGCAGTTGATGGTAGCAACCTTCAACAATTACCAGGAGTTGGTAGATAGAGCTCTTATGATTGAAGGGAAGCAGCAGCAGATTGACAGCCGCAAGATGAAGTATGGACAAGGGAAGTACAATTCTGGAGGTCAGCAGAAGCCTCGTTTTACCCCGAACACGGGAGGACATTTTCAGCATACCCATGGAGGAGGTAGTTCGCATAACCATAGTGTCCCCAAGAATGGTAATGGGAATGGAGGAAGCAACAAACAGAACCGCACCAACCCATCAACACCAGCCAAGAGGGATCTGAGCCACATCACTTGTTACAAATGCCAGAAGATCGGACATTATGCCACTGAATGTCCTGAAGCGAAGAATGGAAATGGCAGTGGGATCTCTAGGAAGAAGCCCAACCCTTTCAACAAGGGACAGGTGAACCACGTTAGCGTGGAGGAGGTTGAAGCCCAGCCAGATGCAGTAATAGGTAAGTTTTTGGTTAAGACATTTACTGCAATCGTTCTTTTTGATACGAGTGCATCGCATTCATATATATCAAGGGGATTTGTGGATAAGTATAAACTGTCAACCCAAGCCCTTAGGTCACCCATGTTAGTAACCTCGCCAGGAGCAAAGTATATGGCTAGTCTATGGTGTGATCGGTTACCATTAAGGATTGGTAACTACGTGTTTCCCTCAGACCTAATAGTATTGGAATCACAAGGACTGGATGTGATATTAGGCATGGATTGGTTATCTAAGTATGGAGGGAACATTGAATGCGCCAGTAAGTCGATTTTGCTTACCACGCCAGAAGGAAGAAGGATCAAGTACGTATCCTGGCATGTGCCAAAGAGGACTCAAGTAAATTCCTTATCAAGAGTTGTACATGAGGAAGTACCAGTGGTGAAGGATTTTCCTGTTGTATTTCCAGAGGAGTTGCCAGGCATGCCACCGGATAGAGACATTGAGTTTTTGATTGAGCTTCTGCCAGGCATAGGGCCGATATCTAAGAGACCGTACAGGATGCCCACAAAAGATTTAGAGAAAATTAAGAAGCGGATTAAGGAGTTACTGGATAAAGGCTATATTCGCCCAAGTTCTTCACCTTGGGGATCACCAGTGCTTCTAGTGGATAAGAAGGATGGATCATTAAGGATGGTTGTTGATTATCGAGGATTGAATGAAGTGACAATCAAGAACAAGTACCCACTACCGATGATCAATGATTTGTTTGACTGATTGCAAGGAGCTAAGGTATTTTCCAAGATCGATCTGCGATCAGGATACCACCAGTTGAAGATTCGAGAGTAGGATATACCTAAGATGACTTTTACCACCATGTACGAGTTGTATGAGTATACCGTTATGTCATTTGGTCTGACTAACGCACCTGCCTATTTCATGAACATGATGAACAAGGTGTTTATGGAGTTTTTGGATAAGTTCGTCGTGGTGTTCATTGATGATATTTTGGTCTACTCAAAGAATGAAGAAGAGCATAAGGAGCATTTGCGTTTGGTACTGGAGGAGCTCAGAGAACATCAGTTATATGCCAAGTTCAGCAAATATGAGTTTTGGTTGAAGGAAGTTGGATTTCTCGGACATGTGATATCCGGAGAAGGAATAGTAGTATACCCCACCAAAGTTGTCACTGTGACAAACTGGGAAGCCCCAACGACAGTTGGAGAGATCCGGAGTTTTCTGGGACTCGTAGGATACTACCGGAGGTTCATTGAGAATTTCTCGAAGATTGCGAAGCCCATGACTGAGTTGTTGAAGAAGGACACCAAGTTCAAATGGACTGAGGAATGTGAGGCTAGTTTCCAGGAGTTGAAGAAACGTTTGGTTACATCACCAGTTTTGGTTCTGCCTGATCAGTGCAAGGATTGTGAAGTATATTGCGACGCTTCTTGTCGAGGACTTGGAGCAGTGCTTATGCAGGAGGGAAGAGTTGTTTCGTATGCCTCACGACAGCTTAAACCTCATGAGTTAAATTATGCTACACATGATTTGGAGTTAGCAGCCGTAGTGCATGCATTGAAGACATGGAGACATTTTCTCATCGGAAACCATTGTGAAGTGTACATGGATCACAAGAGTTTGAAGTACATTTTCACGTAGAAGGAGTTGAATCTCAGGCAAAGGAGATGGTTGGAGCTCATCAAGGATTATGATATGAGATTGGATTATCATCCAGGAAAGGCTAATGTAGTAGCCGATGCATTGAGCTGCAAGAGCCATGTCAATACACTCATGACCAGAGAGTTACCAAAGGAGTTAGCTGAGGATCATCGTGAGCTATGTTTGGAGATAGTTCCGAGAGGCTATGTAGCAGCATTAGAGATTCAGTCTACTTTGATGGATAAGATCAGAGAAGCTCAAAAGACTGACAAGGAGATTGCCGAGATAAAGGATAAGATGAGCAAAGGAAAAGCTAAAGGTTTTCGTGAGGATGAGCATGATACCTTATGGTTTGAGGACCGCGTTTATGTGCCTAATGATCCGGAGATCAGAAAGTTGATTCTGCAAGAGGGCCATGATTCGCCGTACTCGATTCACCCAGGAAATACCAAGATGTACCTGGATTTGAAGGACACTTTCTGGTGGACCGGAATGAAGAAGGACATTGCGGAGTATGTAGCAGTATGTGATGTATGTCAGAGAGTGAAGGCAGAGCATCAGAAGCTAGTAGGATTGTTACAGCCATTGCCGATACCTGAATGGAAGTGGGATAAGCTAGGCATGTATTTTATCATGGGATTGCCCAGGACTCGTTTAGGCTATGACTAGATATGGGTTGTAGTCGATCGTCTGACGAAGGTAGCTCATTTCATCCTAGTAAAGACCACTTACACCAGTGCTAAGTTGGCAAAGATATACATGACCAGGATCATATGTCTGTATGGAGTTCCGAGGAGCATTGTATCAGATAGAGGAACCCAATTTACCTCAAAGTTTTGGAATTAGTTGCACGAAACTTTGGGTACCAGGCTAGACTTCAGTACAACCTTTCATCCGCTGACAGATGGATAGACCGAGAGAGTCAATCAGATTCTGGAGGACATGCTAAGAGCCTGTGCGCTAGATTATGGATCTAGTTGGGACGAGAATTTGCCGTATGCGGAGTTCTCTTACAACAACAGTTATCAATCCAGTTTGAAGATGGCCCCTTTCGAAGCTCTGTACGGAAGGAGGTGCAGGACACCGTTGTTGTGGGACGAAGTTGGAGACAGCCAGTTGTTTGGACCAGATTTGATTAAAGAGTCTGAACAGAAGGTGAAGTTGATTCGTGATAGGCTCAAGGTAGCCCAGTCTAGACAGAAGAGCTATGAAGATTCTAAACGCAAGGAGACAATTTACGAAGTCGGAGACAGAGTTTATCTATGTGTATCTCCACTTCGAGGAGTTAAGCGCTTTGGAGTTAAGGGAAAGTTAGTGCCATGTTTTGTTGGACCATACAAAGTTTTGGAGCGTATGGGAGAAGTTGCTTACAAGTTCGAATTGCCTGAAGGATTGTCGGGAGTTCACGATGTGTTCCACGTTTTCCAGTTGAAGAAGTGCCACGCAGAGATGGCTGATATGCCGCTGAGAGATACCGTGCCACTGGAAGCGATTCAGTTGGATAGCGATTTGACCTATGAGGAGAAACCAGTCAAGATTCTCGAGTTTGCCAGCCGAGTCACCCGCAGCAAGGTTATCAAGTTTTGCAAAGTTCAGTGGAGCCACCATACCGAGGATGAGGCCACCTGGGAGCGAGAGGAAGATCTACTAAAGGACCACCCTCACCTATTTTCTAGCCAACCCGAATCTCGAGGGCGAGATTCATCTTAAGGGAGGTAGGTTTGTAACATCCCAAATTTTCAATTTGGAATGTCATACATTAGATCATCATTGCATATCATATTTTATTGCATTTTGGCTTGATCCTAGAAATTTTACGCAACTCAAGGACCCACGGAGAGAGTTGGGGATTTCAATATTTTCATATTTGAGTTTTGTCAAATTTTGAAAATAGGATCATTTGATTTTATTAGTTTATCTTCAATTATTTCTATTATAAAATATGAGAGAGGGAATAAAATGACTTTCCCAAAATATGAGAGAAGAAATGTTTAGGATTTGATAATCAAATAAAATAAGATTTAATTTGGAGTTTATTGCTATTTTATTTGAATTTAGGAAAAAATGCGCTTTTCTCAAAATTGCATTTAGGCCCCAAATAAATGTTCATCTTGTCCGGCTTGATTCTAGAAGTCGGGTAAATTTATTTCGAGATTTTTGGAGTCCATTTAGTATTTCTTTTATTTGTTTTTCTGCGCGTAATGATTTAAAAAAAACTAACCGACCTACCGGGTCGTGTCCGCCTAGGACTCTAGGCTCGGCCGGCCTTTATAAGCCGGGGGAGCCGACCCCGCAGCCCACCCGAACCCTAGCGCCGCCCGAGCCCGCCGCCGCCGCCGCCGCGCCACACACCGCCACCACCGCCCGCGCCCGTCGTC
>NC_041385.1:600609477-600666921 GCF_002162155.2 Triticum dicoccoides
CCGCCAACCGCCGCCGGATCCCGCCGCCCTCGCCGCCGACCGCCGCCGCCCCGCCGGACCCCGCCGGAGTAACCCGCCGCCGCCGCCATCACGCATCCCGAGGTAGCCACCGGTTTTTCTTATAAAACCATTCGGTTTTCTTTTTTCAAAACCCTAGATCCGTTTTTTATTAGATCCGGTTCGGTTTATTTTATTTGCGGTTTAGTCTATTTAGCGGACGTTCGTCCGTACGTTCGTTTTAACAAACGGTTTTCGTCGTTTAGCCGCAGACAGCGAACGTTCGTTCGTTAGCCTGTTCGTCCGTTTTTTATTTTTCTCAGATTTTCCGCGATTATTTCTGATCGCGATTTCTGATCCGATTTTCGTTCTATATAACTTTTCGCTCGTTTATCGGAATCAGGCGATTCAAACGCCTAGAGTTTCATCTCGAAACCCTTTTTTCGTTTAACCTACTGAAACAAGTTTTTGCTACTGTAAAATTTGACTGAGGTCCAAATTAGTAAACAAAGCTTGTTTCTTTCGTCGTTTGAGTTTTGTTGCTTCGTTTGATTTGATTCTTTTTGCAAACCGGAGTTCTTAAGTTGGAATTTCTGGTTAGATCTCTAATTGGAGTTTTACATATGCATTAGATGAGTGCTTATTGTATGCTTGTTTGTTTGCGATAGAGTACCCGGAGTGCGCCGCTTGCTACTTCGAACTCTAGGTTTGACGGATCATCAGCAAGGCAAGTAACACTTTGATCATACCTATCCATTACCCAGTTTTATTGCATTAGATCAATCCTCAAACAATTACATGATTAGGATCTGATTAACATGTGGGTCTTGGGAAGTAGATGAGGTAGAACCTATTACCTGTTTTATTATCAAACCCTTGGGAGTTACTTCTACGTTTGCTTATATTGCCAAACTATGCTAGTAGACGTGGATTGGATGAGTGTATCCATGACAGATGCGAGATTGTTAAATTAATAGTTTACTTAAGGTGGCAACTTAAATTCACATCTGGGTGGATTGAGGCACCTGGGGAACCCAGTGTTGCTTGTATTTTTGGAAATCCCGGGGGTACCGTGTGATTCTCCTATGGACCGCCACCCAGACTCAAAGGGATCATGAGATTATTTTTGCTAGAAGCTTTCGTGTGCAGCCGCAAGCTACTATGGGCTCTAGCATAGTTGATTAAGTTGTGTGAGCTCTTGAAGAGGTAGACTAGCAGATGTAGGGGATGTAGGTTGGTACTGTCTACCCGGAGTAGAGAGTTAATGCTTCTGAAAGACCGTGTCTCGCTCATCCGTTTCTCAAACACCATGTAGTGCAAGAAATCAAGCGGAGGAGATCGAGTCTGGCGGGGAAAAGTGCGCAAACCTCTGCAGAGTGTATAAACTAATCATGGTTAGCCGTGTCCCCGGTTATGGACGTTTTGAGTATCTAGTACTTGGATTATCATGTGAATCTCATCATGTTACTTAATTTAATTTTGTTGGGTTAATGATGATGCTTAATTGGGATTGAGTTGGAGTACCCTTCTCAATGTTTAACAACCACCATGATAGTTAAATAAAATTTATTCCTTTTGCAGTAGGGAAACATTGGCTTTATGCAAAACTATAACCATAGAGCTTTCCACCAGCCATATATGCATGTAGTGATAGCATTATTCTGTTCATTACTCTCTATGTGTTACATTGCCAGCATATTCCATGTGTTGACCCGTTTTCGGGCTGCAACATTCATGTTGCAGACTTTTCAGACGACAAGTAAGGTGCCTTAGGTCGTGGTCTTATACTCAGTGATGCCGTTGGAGTTGATGGACTCGCTTATCTTCCAAGCCTTCCGCTGTTATCGTTATTAGATGGCCTTAAGCCATATTTATTGTACTAAGTTCTCTTTTGAGACATTCGATGTAATAAGTGTGTGATTGCTACTTTGTTATAAATCCTTCAAGTACTGTGCATGTCAGCATTACCGATCCATGGATGACAATGATGCACAGAGATCAGACTGTTTGAGGTCTGGTCGCTAGATTGACAACCCCTTTATCGTGTTGGTTGCGAGTTCTTTGCTTGTTTGTGTAGGTTCGTGGGACTTGTGAGGAGCCTCCTACTGGATTGATACCTTGGTTCTCAAAAACTGAGGGAAATACTTACGCTACTGTGCTGCATCACCCTTTCCTCTTCAAGGAAAACCAACGCAAGCTCAAGACGTAGTAGGGCTTCGCAAGGCACTACAAAGAATCAAGATGTGGAGAGGTAGGGCTGCGCAGAGAGAGAGAGAGAGAGAGAGAGAGAGAGAGAGAGAGACTCGTGTCTTTGGTAGCCCCAAAACCCCCACTATATATATAGCAGGAGGGGAGATGGTTGTGCCCCCTCTAGGCTTCCCACTCTAGGGGGTGCGGCAGCCCTAGATGGGACTGGAGGGGGCGGCCAAGAGGGGGAGAAAAGGGGAGCGCGCCCTAGGGTGTGCCTTTAGGCCCATTTGCTCCTAGGGTTTCCCCTCTCTCCTCCTAGCTGCGCCTTGGGCCTTCGTGGGAGGCGCCCCAGCCCACTCAGGGGCTGGTCCCTTCCCACTCTTGGCCCATGCAAGCCTCCGAGGCTGGTGGCCCCTCCCGGTGGACCCCCGGAACCCTTCCGGTGGTCCCGGTACATTACCGGTGACGCTCGAAATACTTCCGGTGGCCAAAAGCTCACTTCCTATATATTATGTCCGGACCATTTCGGAACTCCTCGTGACGTACGGGATCTCATTCGGGACTCCGAACAACATTGGGTAACCACATACAAACTTTCTCTATAACCCTAGCATCATTGAACCTTAAGTGTGAAGACCCTACGGGTTCGGGAGTCATGTAGACATGACCGAGACATCTCTTCGGTCAATAACCAACAGCGGGATCTGGATATCCATGTTGGCTCCCACATGTTCCATGATGATCTCATCGGATGAACCAGGATGTTGGGGATTCAAGCAATCTCGTATACAATTCCCTTTGTCAATCGGTACGTTACTTGCCCGAGATTCGATCGTCGGTACCCCAATACCTCGTTCAATCTCGTTACCGGCAAGTCACTTTACTCGTTCCGTAATGCATGATCGCGTGACTAACTACTTAGTAACACTAAGCTCATTATGATGATGCATTATCGAGTGGGCCCTGAGATACCTCTCCGTCATACGGAGTGACAAGTCCCAGTCTCGATTCGTGCCAACCCAACAGACACTTTCAGAGATGCCTGTAGTGTACCTTTATAGCCACCCAGTTACGTTGTGACGTTTGGTACACCCAAAGCATTCCTACGGTATGTGGGAGTTACACAATCTCATGGTCTAATAAAATGATACTTGACATGAGGAAAGCTTTTAGCAAACGAACTGCACGATCTTGTGCTATGCTTAAGATTGGGTCTTGTCCATCACATCATTCTCCCAATGATGTGATCCCGTTATCAATGACATCCAATGCCCATGGTCAGGAAACCATAACCATCTATTGATCAACGGGCTAGTCAACTAGAGGCTCACTAGGGACATGTTGTGGTCTATGTATTCACACATGTATAACGGTTTCCGGTCAATAAAATTATAGCATGAACAAAAGACAATTATCCTGAACAAGGAAATATAATAATAACCATTTTATTATTGCCTCTAGGGCATATTTCCAATAGTCTCCCACTTGCACTAGAGTCAATAATCCAGTTACATTGTGATGAATTGAACACCCATAGAGTTCTGGTGTTGATCATGTTTTTCTCATGGAAGAGGTTTAGTGAACGGATCTGCGACATTCAGATCCGTATGCACTTTACAAATATCTATGTCTCCATCTTGAACATTTTCACGAATGGAGTTGAAGCGACGCTTGATATGCCTTGTCTTCTTGTGAAACCTGGGCTCCTTGGCAAGGGCAATATCACCAGTGTTGTCACAGTAGAGAGTCGTCGGGCCCGACGCATTGGGAATAACTCCTAGGTCGGTAATGAACTCCTTCATCCATATTGCTTCATGTGCTGCCTCCGAGGCTGCCATGTACTCCGCTTCACATGTAGATCCCGCCATGACGCTTTGCTTGCAACTGCACCAGCTCACTGCCCCACCATTCAAAATATACATGTATCCGGTTTGTGACTTGGAGTCGTCGAGATCTATGTCGAAGCTAGCATCAACGTAACCCTTTACGACGAGCTCTTCGTCACCTCCATAAACGAGAAACATATCCTTAGTCCTTTTCAGGTACTTCAGGATATTCTTGACCGCTGTCCAGTGTTCCATGCCAGGTTTACTTTGGTATCTCCCTACCAAACTTACGGCAATGTTTACCTCAGGTCTGGTACACAACATGGCATACATAATAGACCCTATGGTTGAGGCATAGGGGATGACACTCATCTTTTCTCTATCTTCTGCCGTGGTCGGCTTTGAGCCATGCTCAATCTCACACCTTGCAAAACAGGCAAGAACCCCTTCTTGGACTGATCCATATTGAACTTCTTCAATATCTTATCAAGGTATGTGCTTTGTGAAAGACCTATGAGGCGTCTCGATCTATCGCTATAGATCTTGATGCCTAATATGTAAGCAGCTTCTCCAAGGTCCTTCATTGAAAAACACTTATTCAAGTAGGCCTTTATGCTTTCCAAAAGTTCTATATCATTTCCCATCAATAGTATGTCATCCACATATAATATGTGAAATGCTACAGAGCTCCCACTCACTTTCTTGTAAATGCAGGCTTCTGAATAAGTCTGCATAAACCCAAACACTTTGATCATTTCATCAAAGCAAATGTTCCAACTCCGAGATGCTTGATCTAGCCCATAGATGGAGCGACGGAGCTTACCTTGTTAGCATTCTTAGGATCGACAAAACCTTCCGGCTACATCATATACAGTTCTTCCTTAAGGAAGCCGTTAAGGAATGCCATTTTGATGTCCATTTGCCATATCTCATAATCATAGAATGCATCAATTGCTAACATGATTCAGACGACTTCAGCTTCACTATGGGTGAGAAGGTCTCATCGTAGTCAACCCCTTGAAATTGTCGATAACCCTTAGCGACAAGTCGAGCTTTATAGATGGTAACATTACCATCCATATCCGTCTTCTTCTTAAAGATCCATTTATTTTCTATCGCTCGCTGAACATCGGGCAAGTCTGTCAAAGTCCATACTTTGTTTTCATACATGGATCCTATCTCGGATTGCATGGCTTCAAGCCATTTGTTGGAATTTGGGCCCGCCATCGCTTCTTCATAGTTCGAAGGTTCACTGTTGTCTAACAACATGATTTCCAGGACAGGGTTGCCATACCATTCTGGTGTGGAACATGTCCTTGTGGACCTATGAATTTCAGTAGCAACTTGATCCAAAGTACCTTGATCATCATCATTAACTTCCTCTCTAGTCGGTGCAGGCACCCCAGAAATATTTTCCTAAGCTGCGCTACTTTCCGGTTCAAGAGGCAGTAATTCATCAAGTTCTACTTCCCTCCCACTTACTTCTTTTGAGAGAACTCTTTCTCCAAAAAGGACCCATTCTTGGCAACAAAGATCTTGCGTTCGGATCTGAGGTAGAAGGTATAACCAATGGTTTCCTTAGGGTATCCTATGAAGACGCATTTTTCTGACTTGGGTTCGAGCTTTTTAGGTTGAAGTTTCTTGACATAAGCATCGCATCCCCAAACCTTTAGAAATGACAGCTTAGGTTTCTTCCTAAACCATAATTCATACGGTGTCGTCTCAATGGATTTAGACGGTGCCCTATTTAAAGTGAATGTGGCTGTCTCTAAAGCGTATCCCCAAAATGATAGCAGCAAATCGGTAAGAGACATCATAGATCGCAACATATCTAATAGAGTGCGATTACGATGTTCAGACACACCATTACGCTGAGGTGTTCCAGGCGGCGTGAGTTGTGAAACAATTCCACATATCCTTAAGTGTGTACCAAATCCGTGACTCAAATATTCTCCCCCAAGATCTGATCGTAAGAACTTTATTTTCCTGTCACGTTGATTCTCTACCTCACTCTGAAATTCCTTGAACTTTTCAAACGTCTCAGTAGACATACCCATATCTACGTAAGTCATCAGTGAGGGTGAGAACATAATGATAGCCGCCGCGAGCCTCAACGCTCATTGGACCGCACACATCAATGTGTATGATTTCCAACAAGTTGGTTGCTCGCTCCATTGTTCCGGAGAACGGAGTCTTGGTCATCTTGCCCATGAGGCATGGTTTGCATGTCTCAAATGATTCATAATCAAGAGACTCCAAAAGTCGATCTGTATGGAGCTTCTTCATGCGTTTGACACCAATGTGACCAAGGCGGCAGTGCCACAAGTATGTGGGACTATCATTATTAACCTTACATAATTTGGTACTCACACTATGAATATGTGTAACATCACGTTCGAGATTCAATAAGAAAAAACCATTGACCAATGGGGCATGACCATAAAACATATCTCTTAAATAAATAGAACAACCATTATTCTCGGATTTAAATGAGTAGCCATCTCGCATTAAACGAGATCCAGATACAATGTTCATGCTCAAAGCTGGCACTAAATAACAATTATTGAGGTTTAAAACTAATCCCATAGGTAAATGTAGAGGTAGCGTGCCGATGGCGGTCACATCGACCTTGGAACCATTTCTGACGCGCATCGTCACCTCGTCCTTCGCCAGTCTCCACTTATTCTGCAGCTCCTGTTTTGAATTACAAATATGAGCAACCGCACCGGTATCAAATACCCAGGAGCTACAACGAGTACTGGTAAGGTACACATCAATAACATGTATATCACATATACCTTTGGTGTTGCCGGCCTTTTTTCCGCTAAGTACTTGGGGCAGTTCTGCTTCCAGTGACCATTTCCCTTGCAATAAAAGCACTGAGTCTCGGGCTTGGGTCCATTGTTTGGCTTCTTCTTCCCGGCAACTGATTTACTAGGCGCGGCAACTCCCTTGCCGTACTTCTTGAAGTTCTTTTTACCCTTGACTTTCTTGAAACTAGTGGTCTTATTCACCATCAACACTTGATGTTCCTTTTTGATTTCCACCTTCGCTGATTTCAGCATCGAATATAACTCGGGAATGGACTTCTCCATCCCTTGCATATTATAGTTCATCACAAAGCTCTTGTAGCTAGGTGGGGGCGACTGGAGGATCCTGTCAATGACCGAGTCATCTGGGAGATTAACTCCCAACTAAGACAAACGGTTGTGTAACCCGGACATAGTGAGTATATGCTCACTGACATAACTGTTTTCCTCCATCTTACAACTATAGAACTTGTCGGAGACTTCATATCTCTCGACCCGGGCATGAACTTGGAAAACCATTTTCAGCTCTTGGAACATCTCATATGCTCCGTGCTGCTCAAAACGCTTTTGGAGCCCAGGTTCTAAGCTGTAAAGCATGTCGCACTGAACTAGGGAGTAATCATCACTACGTGACTGCCAGGCGTTCATAACGTCTTGAGTTGCTGGGAAAATGGGTGCTTCACCTACGGTGCTTCTAGGACATATGCTTTCTTGGCAGCTATGAGGATGATCCTCAAGTTCCGGACCCAGTCCGTATAGTTGCTACCATCGTCTTCCAGCTTGGTTTTCTCTAGGAACGCGTTGAATTTGAGGGCAACATTAGCATGGGCCATTTGATCTACAAGACATATTGCAAAGATTTTAGACTAAGTTCATGATAATTAAGTTCATCTAATCAAATTATTTAATGAACTCCCACTCGGATAGACATCCCTCTAGTCATCTAAGTGATACATGATCCGAGTCAACTAGGCCGTGTCCGATCATCACGTGAGACGAATAGTCATCATCGGTGAACATCTTCATGTTGATCATATCTGCTATATGACTCATGTTCAATCTTTCGGTCTCTTGTGTTCCGAGGCCATGTCTGGACATGCTAGGCTCGTCAAGTCAACCTAAGTGTTTTGCATGTGTAAATCTGGCTTACACCCGTTGCATGCGAACGTTAGAATCTATCACACCCGATCATCACGTGGTGCTTCGAAACAACGAACTTTCGCAAGGTGCACAGTTAGGGGGAACACTTTCTTGAAATTTTATGAGGGATCATCTTATTTATGCTACCGTCGTTCTAAGCAAATAATATGTAAAATATGATAAACTTCACATGCAATCAAATAGTGACATGATATGGCCAATATGATTTTGCTCCTTTTGATCTCTATCTTCGGGGCGCCATGATCATCATCGTCACCGGCATGACACCATGATCTCCATCATTGTGTCTTCATGAAGTTGTCTCGCCAACTGTTACTTCTACTACTATGGCTAACGGTTAGCAATAAAGTAAAGTAATTACATGGCGTTTTCATTGACACGCATGTCATACAATAATTAAGACAACTCCTATGGCTCCTGTCGGTTGTCATACTCATCGACATGCAAGTCATGATTCCTGTTACAAGAAAATTATCAATCTCATACATCACATATATCATTCATCACATCCTTTTGGCCATATCACATCACACAGCATATGCTGCAAGAACAAGTTAGACATCCTCTAATTGTTGTTGCAAGTTTTTACGTGGCTGCTATAGGTTTCTAGCAAGAACGTTTCTTACCTACGCCAAAACCACAACGTGATATGCCAATTACTATTTACCCTTCATAAGGACCCTTTTCATCGAATCCGACCCGACTAAAGTGGGAGAGACAGACACCCGCTAGCCACCTTATGCAACTAGTGCATGTCAGTCGGTGGAACCAGTCTCACGTAAGCGTACGTGTAAGGTCGGTCCGGGCCGCTTCATCCCACGATGCCGCCGAATCAAGATAAGGCTAGTAACGGCAAGTAAATTGACAAAATCAATGCCCACAACAACTTGTGTTCTATGAAAGAAATATGCCCTAGAGGCAATAATAAAGTTATTATTTATTTCCTTATTTCATGATAAATGTTTATTATTCATGCTAGAATTGTATTAACCGGAAACATAATACATGTGTGAATACATAGACAAACATAGTGTCACTAGTATGCCTCTACTTGACTAGCTCGTTAATCAAAGATGGTTATGTTTCCTAACCATAGACATGAGTTGTCATTTGATTAACGGGATCACATCATTAGAAGAATGATGTGATTGACTTGACCCATTCCGTTAGCTTAGCACTTGATCGTTTAGTATGTTGCTATTGCTTTCTTCATGACTTATACATGTTCCTGTGACTATGAGATTATGCAACTCCCGTTTACCGGAGGAACACTTTGTGTGCTACCAAACGTCACAACGTAACTGGGTGATTATAAAGGAGCTCTACAGGTGTCTCCGAAGGTACATGTTGGGTTGGCGTATTTCGAGATTAGGATTTGTCACTCCGATTGTCGGAGAGGTATCTCTGGGCCCTCTCGGTAATGCACATCACTATAAGCCTTGCAAGCAATGTAGCTAATGAGTTAGTTACGGAATGATGCATTACGTAACGAGTAAAGAGACTTGCCGGTAACGAGATTGAACTAGGTATTGGATACCGACGATCGAATCTCGGGCAAGTAACATACCGATGACAAAGGGAACAACGTATGTTGTTATGCGGTCTGACCGATAAAGATCTTCGTAGAATATGTGGGAGCCAATATGAGCATCCAGGTTCCGCTATTGGTTATTGACCGGAGACATGTCTCGGTCATGTCTACATTGTTCTCGAACCCGTAGGGTCCGCATGGTTAAGGTTTCGATGACATTTTCATTATGAGTTTATATGTTTTGATGTACCGAAGGTTGTTCGGAGTCCCGGATGTGATCACGGACATGACGAGGAGTCTCGAAATGGTCGATACATAAAGATTGATATATTGGAAGCCTATATTTGGATATCAGAATTGTTCCGGGAGAAATCGGGATTTTTCCGGAGTACCGGGGGGTTACCGGAACCCCCCCGGGGGTTAATGGGCCTACATGGGCCCTAAGGGAGAAGAGGAGGGCCGGCCAGGGCAGGCCGCGCGCCGCCTCCCCTAGTCCGAATAGGACAAGGAAGGGGGGGGGCGCCCCCCTTTCCTTCTCCTACAAGGCAAGAGGGGGGAGTCCTACTCCCGGTGGGAGTAGGACTCCTCCAGCCGCACCCCTAGGGGCCGGCCGTACCTCCCCCCTCCCTCCTTTATATACGAGGGCAGGGGGGCACCCCATAACACACAAGTTGATCTTCGTGATCGTTCCTTAGCCGTGTGCGGTGCCCCCCTCCACCATATTCCACCTCGGTCATATTGTTGCGGTGCTTAGGCGAAGCCCTGCGTCGGTAGAACATCATCATCGTCACCATGCCCTCGTGCTGACGAAACTCATCCCCGACACCCTGCTGGATCGGAGTCCGGGGATCATCATCGAGCTGAACGTGTGCTGAACTCGGAGGTGCCGTACGTTCGGTACTTGGATCGGTCGGATCGTGAAGACGTACGACTACATCAACCGCGTTGTCATAACGCTTCCGCTTTCGGTCTACGAGGGTACGTGGACACACTCTCCCCTCTCGTTTCTATGCATCACCATGATCTTGCATGTGCGTAGGAAATTTTTGAAATTACTATGTTCCCCAACAGTGGCATCTGAGCCTAGGTTTTATGCGTTGATGTTATATGCACGAGTAGAACACAAGTGAGTTGTGGGCGATACAAGTCATACTGCTTACCAGCATGCCATACTTTGGTTCGGCGGTATTGTTGGATGAAGCGGCCCGGACCGACATTACGCGTACGCTTACGCGAGACTGGTTCTACCGACGTGCTTTGCACACAGGTGGTTGGCGGGTGTCAGTTTCTCCAACTTTAGTTGAACCGAGTGTGGCTACGCCCGGTCCTTGAGAAGGTTAAAACAACACTAACTTGACGAACTATCATTGTGTTTTTGATGCGTAGGTAAGAACGGTTCTTGCTCAGCCCGTAGCAACCACGTAAAATTTGCAACAACACAGTAGAGGACGTCTAACTTGTTTTTGCAGGGCATGTTGTGATGTGATATGGTCAAGACGTTATGCTATATTTTATTGTATGAGATGATCATGTTTTGTAACCGAAGTTATCGGCAACTGGCAGGAGCCATATGGTTGTCGCTTTATTGTATGAAATGCAAACGCCCTGTAATTGCTTTACTTTATCACTAAGCGGTAGCGATAGTCGTAGAAGCAATAGATGGCATACGACAGTGATGCTACGATGGAGATCAAGGTGTCGCGCCGATGACGATGGTGATCACGACGGTGCTTCGGAGATGGAGATCACAAGCACAAGATGATGATGGTCATATCATATCACTTATATTGATTGCATGTGATGTTTATCCTTTATGCATCTTATCTTGCTTTGATTGACGGTAGCATTTTAAGATGATCTCTCACTAAATTATCAAGAAGTGTTCTCCCTGAGTATGCACCGTTTTGAAAGTTCTTCGTGCTGAGACACCACGTGATGATTGGGTGTGATAGGCTCTACGTTCAAATACAACGGGTGCAAAACAGTTGCACACGCGAAATACTCAGGTTAAACTTGACGAGCCTAGCATATACAGATATGGCCTCGGAACACAGAGACTGAAAGGTCGAGCGTGAATCGTATAGTAGATATGATCAACATAGTGATGTTCACCATTGAAAACTACTCCATCTCACATGATGATCGGACATGGTTTAGTTGATTTGGATCACGTGATCACTTAGATGACTAGAGAGATGTCTATCTAAGTGGGAGTTCTTAAGTAATATGATTAATTGAACTTAAATTTATCATGAACTTAGTCCTGGTAGTATTCTGCAAATTATGTTGTAGATCAATAGCTTGCGTTGTTGCTTTCATATGTTTATTTTGATATGTTCCTAGAGAAAAATTGTGTTGAAAGATGTTAGTAGCAATGATGCGGACTGGATCCTTGATCTGAGGATTATCCTCATTGCTGCACAGAAGAATTATGTCCTTAATGCACCGCTAGGTGACAGACCTATTGCAGGAGCAGATGCAGACGTTATGAACGTTTGGCTAGCTCAATATGATGACTACTTGATAGTTTAGTGCACCATGCTTAACAGCTTAGAATCAGGACTTCAAAGACGTTTTGAACGTCATGGACCATATGAAATGTTCCAGGAGTTGAAGTTAATATTTCAAGAAAATACCCGAGTTGAGAGATATGAAGTCTCCAACAAGTTATATGGCTAAAAGATGGAGGAGAATCGCTCAACTAGTGAGCATGTGCTTAGATTGTCTGGGTACTACAATCACTTGAATCAAGTGGGAGTTAATCTTCCAGATAAGATAGTGATTGACAGAGTTCTCTAGTCACCATCACCAAGTTAGTAGAACTTTGTGATCAACTATAGTATGCAAGGGATGACGAAAGCGATTCCCGAGCTCTTCGTGATGTTGAAATCGACGAAGGTAGAAATCAAGAAAGAGCATCAAGTGTTGATGGTTAACAAGATCACTAGTTTCAAGAAAAGGGCAAAGGGAAAGAAAGGGGAACTTCAAGTAGAATGACAAGCAAGTTGACACTCCCACGAAGAAGCCCAAAGCTGAACCAAAGCCTGAAACTGAGTGCTTACACTGTAAAGGAAATGGTCACTGGAAACGGAAATACCCTCAATATTTGGTGGATAAGAAGGATGTAAGAGTGAACAAGGGTATATTTGATATACAGATTATTGATGTGTACCTTACTAGTGTTTATAGTAGCCCCTGAGTATTTGATACTTGTTCGGTTGCTAAAAATTAGTGACTCGAAACAGGAGTTACAGAATAAACAGAGACTAGTTGAGGGTGAAGTGACGATGTGTATTGGAAGTGGTTCCAAGATTGATATGATCATCATCGCACACTCCCTATACTTTTGGGATTAGTGTTAAACCTAAATAAATGTTATTTGGCATTTGTGTTGAACATGAATATGATTTGATCATGTTTATTGCGATAGGTTATTCATTTAAAATCAAAGAATAATTGTTGTTCTGTTTACATGAATAAAACCTTCGATGGTTATACACCCAATGAAAATAGTTTGTTGGATCTCGATCATAGTGATACACATATTCATAATATTGATGCCAAAAGATGCAAAGTTAATAATGATAGTGCAACTTATTTGTGGCACTGCCGTTTGGGTCGTATCGGTATAAAGCGCATGAAGAAACTCCATAAAGATGGATTTTTGGAATCACTTGGTTATGAATCATTTGATGCTTGCGAACCGTGCCTTTTGGGCAAGATGACTAAAACTCCGTTCTCCGGAACAATGGAATGAGCTAGTGACTTATTGGAAATAATACATACCGATGTATGCGGTCCAATGAGTGTTGATGCTCGTGGCAGGTATTGTTATTTTCTGACCTTCACAAGATGATTTGAGCAGATATGAGTATATCTACTTAATGAAGCACAAGTCTGAAACATTTGAAAAGTTCAAAGAATTTCAGAGTGAAGTGGAGAATCATCGTAACAAGAAAATAAAGTTTCTACGATTTGATCATGGAGACGAATATTTGAGTTACGAGTTTGGTCTTCAATTAAAAACAATGTGGAATAGTTTCACAAACTCATGCCACCTGGAACACTACAGAATTATGGTGTGTCCGAACGTCGTAACCGCACTTTATTGGATATGGTGCGATCTATGATGTCTCTTATCGGTTTACCACTATCGTTTTGGGGTTACGCATTAGAGACAGCTACATTCACGTTAAATAGGGCACCATCAAAATCCGTTGAGACGACGCCTTATGAACAGTGGTTTGGCAAGAAACCAAAGTTGTCGTTTCTTAAAGTTTTGGGCTGCGATGCTTATGTGAAAAAGTTTCAACCTGATAAGCTTGAACCCAAATCGGAGAAGTACGTCTTCATAGAATACCCAAAGGTAACTATTGGGTACACCTTCTATCACAGATCCAAAGGCAAGTTATTCATTGCTAACATGGATCCTTTCTAGAGAAGAAGTTTCTCTCGAAAGAAGTGAGTAGGAGGAAAGTAGAACTTGATGAGGTAATTGTATCTTCTCCCAAATTGGAAAGTTGTTCATCACAGAAATCAGTTCCGGTGATTGCTACACCAATTAGCGAGGAAGCTAATGATGATGATCATGAAACTTCAGATCAAGTTGCTACCAAACCTCATAGGTCTTCCAGAGTAAGATCCGCCCCAGAGTGGTACGGTAATCCTGTCCTGGAAGTCATGTTACTATACCATGATGAACCTACGAACTATGAGGAAGCGACGATGAGCCCAGATTCCACGAAATGGCTTGAGGCCATAAAATCTGAGATGAGATCCATATATGAGAACAAAGTATGGACTTTGATTGACTTGCTCGATGATCAGCAAGCCATGTTAAATAAATGGATCTTCAAGAGGAAGACGGACACTGATAGCAGTGTTACTATCTACAAAGATCGACTTGTTGTGAAAGGTTTTTCGACAAGTTCAAGGTGTTGAATACAATGAGATTTTCTCACTCGTATCGATGCTTAAGTCTATCCGAATCATATTAGCAATTGCCACATTTTATGAAATCTGGCAAAAGGATGTCAAAACTACATTCCTTAATGAATTTATTAAAGAAGAGTTGTATATTATGCAACCAGAAGGTTTTGTCAATCCTAAGGGTGCTAACAAAGTGTGCAAGCTCCAGCGATCCATTTATGGACTGGTGCAAGCCTCTCGGAGTTGGAATATACACTTTGATGAGTTGATCAAAGCATATGGTTTTATACAGACTTTTTGAGAAGCTTGTATTTACAAGAAAGTGAGTGGGAGCTCTGTAGCATTTCTAATATTATATGTGGATGACATATTGTTGATTGGAAATGATATAGAAATTCTGGATAGCATGAAAGGATACTTGAATAAGAGTTTTTCAAAGCAAGACCTCGGTGAAGCTGCTTACACATTGAGCATCATGATCTATATAGATAGATCAAGACGCTTGATAAGATTTTTCAATGAGTACATACCTTGATAAAATTTTGAAATAGTTCAAAATGGTACAGTCAAAGAAGGAGTTCTTGCCTGTGATGCAAAGGTGTGAAGTTGAGTAAGACTCAAGAACCGACCATGGCAGAAAATAGAAAGAGAATGAAAAGTCATTCCCTATGCCTCAGTCATAGGTTCTATAAAGTATGCTATGCTGTGAACCAGACCTATTGTATACCTTGCACTGAGTTTGACAAAGGAATACAATTTTGATCTAAGAGTAGATCACTGGACAATGGTCAAGAATATCCTTAGTGAGGACTAAGGAGATGTTTCTCGATTATGGAGGAGGTAAAAGAGCCCATCGTGAAAAGTTACAACGATGCAAGCTTTTACACCAATCCAGATGACTCTAAGTCTCAATCTGGATACATATTGAAAGTGGGAGCAATTAGCTAGAGTAGCTCCGTGCAGAGCATTGTGTACATAGAATATTTGCAAAATACATACGGCTCTGAATATGACAGACCCGTTGACTAAACTTCTCTCACAAGCAAAACTTGATCATACCTTAGTACCCTTTGGGTGTTAATCACATAACGATGTGAACTAGATTATTGACTCTAGTAAACCCTTTGGGTGTTGATCACATGACGATGTGAACTATGGGTATTAATCACATAAAGATGTGAACATTGGTGTTAAATCACATGGCGATGTGAACTAGATTATTGACTCTAGTGCAAGTGGGAGACTGAAGGAAATATGCCCTAGAGGCAATAATAAAGTTATTATTTATTTCCTTATTTCATGATAAATGTTTATTATTCATGCTAGAATTGTATTAACCGGAAACATAATACATGTGTGAATACATAGACAAACATAGTGTCACTAGTATGCCTCTACTTGACTAGCTCGTTAATCAAAGATGGTTAAGTTTCCTAACCATAGACATGAGTTGTCATTTGATTAACGGGATCACATCATTAGAAGAATGATGTGATTGACTTGACCCATTCCGTTAGCTTAGCACTTGATCGTTTAGTATGTTGCTATTGCTTTCTTCATGACTTATACATGTTCCTATGACTATGAGATTATGCAACTCCCGTTTACCGGAGGAACACTTTGTGTGCTACCAAATGTCACAACGTAACTGGGTGATTATAAAGGAGCTCTACAGGTGTCTTCGAAGGTACATGTTGGGTTGGCGTATTTCGAGATTAGGATTTGTCACTCTGATTGTCGGAGAGGTATCTCTGGGCCCTCTCGGTAATGCACATCACTATAAGCCTTGCAAGCAATGTAGCTAATGAGTTAGTTACGGAATGATGCATTACGTAACGAGTAAAGAGACTTGCCGGTAACGAGATTGAACTAGGTATTGGATGCCGACGATCGAATCTCGGGCAAGTAACATACCGATGACAAAGGGAACAACGTATGTTGTTATGCGGTCTGACCGATAAAGATCTTCGTAGAATATGTGGGAGCCAATATGAGCATCCAGGTTCCGCTATTGGTTATTGACCGGAGACATGTCTCGGTCATGTCTACATTGTTCTCGAACCCGTAGGGTCCGCACGCTTAAGGTTTCGATGACAGTTTCTGTGACACCCCAAATTTTGGCCTTGTTTTAATGGAATAAAATTTTGCCAGGATTTTAAAACTTTGAATTTTCGAGCTCCATTTTGATTTTTTTAAATCATTTCCTTCCCTGTTATTATGAGTTTTTCCCAGAGAGAAGACTTTTCTAATGTGTTATTGGACTTTTTTAACCTCTCAAGTAAAACTTTCCCTTATCCAGTATAACTAATTAACTAATTTAGTTGCTTGATCATTGTTTTCTTGAAAAATGGATTTTTAAGGTTAAATGGCCATATTTGAACTACAACCATTTGATAAATTCACTTAAAATTCCCACAAAAATTTGGAGATGTCATGTGATGTTTTTAAATCACTTTTATGCTAAAATATATTTCATTCATGAAATATTTTGAGCCCTACACTCAATTTTTCATCTCTGTCCAGAGTGCTTTTTGCACTGCAACCTATTTAAATATTTCTTTAAAACTTCTACCAAAATTAAGGGAGGTCAGTAGGAGCCTATTATTCCACTTTGTGCAAAAACCTATTTATGTACTTTGAAAAATTTGAGTGAATCAACCTCATCTTCATTCTGGACCAACTTGATGGTTTGTACAGCAACCATGTTTTTACTTGCTCTTTAACCCTTGATCTTTTCTCCTACTTGTAGTCCTCCATGTTAAACCCTTAAATCCAGGAGTATGCACCCTTTGGATCATTTTTGGTTCATGAAATAATGTCATTTATTTCCTGTCCAGAATTGAAATTCTGCTAAAGTTACACTAACAAGTTTCTGCTTTTGGCCAAATAACCTCACCACTCTCTCTTTCATCCACAGAGACACTGATCTGGAGATTTTGTCCACTCCAAGAAATGCCTAAGTGCCCTTGGCATTTTGTCAAACACCTTTCAGGCATGATCAGTTTTGTCATGAGTCCTTGTTTGCACTATGGACTTAATCCCCTGGCCAGCTCACTCCGTCCCCGCCGACCCAACGACTACCGGGAGGACCGCCCCAACCTTGCGGATCCATCCCCACCCTCGGGGGCCCGCGAGGAGCAGCCAAACGCCGACGACGATCGCCGGAGCCCCGCTCCGCTCGGGCAAAGGAGGGAGACGACGCGCGGCGACTGGTCAAACCTGACCAGTGGGCCAGGCAGGCCCACTGTCAGTGACACCCCGCGCCGCCCGCGTGGTTAAGTGGAGGCGTAAAGCCCCAAGTACGCCTCCTCTGCACCGAAAGCGTATTTCTATCTGAACCATTTTCTTTTCTGTTTTATTTTAAATAACAGATTTGACCCAATCTTTGACTGGCTATAACTTTTTAAATATAAGTCCAAATGAAATGATTCTTTTTCCTACCTTCCTCAAATTTGATCTAGTTTATTTTAAGATTTATTTGAAAAAATTTCAAACAACTTTTTGATTCTGTTTTTGAAATGTGTGTTAATTCAAATATATTTTTAAATAGGAATTTGGGGAGAGAGAAGAAGCTTTCAAAAGTTTTGGAGTGCACCCTGCCTTTCCACACATTGAAGGCAAGCATTCTGAACCCCGGCATAATATTTTTGGTGTGATCGTTGATACCTTTATAACACCACCGCATTTCGAAGGACTTGTTATTTCATGTGATATGATCATATGCATGGGTGCATGTTGTTGATTTCCATGCTGTTGGAAATGGACACACTTGTGATGATAATCACCCTCATATGCCTTGCATGCATATCGGCAGGAACCCGGGGAAACCTCTGCCTTGGGTAGGCATGAGTTTGTTGTCGGTCTCCGTCGGGACGGTTATGTCTGGTATGGCATGGTAAGGTGATATGAGAGGTGACGCTGTTGGATGAGAATATATTTGTCATGCTAATCATGCAGGGAATACTTGAACCTCCTGAGTCGACCGTAGATCGAGTCTTGTTCCAGTAACCCCCATACTTGTTTCGTACTACCACTCGTCTCTACAGCAAGTAGAGTACGGTTCAGTAAGTTGTCAACCTCTTTCTAGCACACACCGTACAGAGAGGCCATGGTGGAAGATACCGGTTGTAGCTGGTAGGCAGGCCACCTGGTCCGGGGGCATGGGTGTTTCCGGTTGGGACCGAGAGGGGAGGCCACCCCTTAGAGCGCGCGATATAAATTTGATCCCATGCTACGCGAGGTTGTAGCCTCCCCACTTAGAGTTTGCTTAACAGGCGTCGTGGGTGATTCCAGACACGTGTGAGATGAGCTGGTGTGTGCAAGTTAGGTGTGTTTTCAACAAAAAGACCGTAGACGGAATTAGTCCTGCTGGACTAGAGAAATCCGTTACTCGTGGGTAAAGAGTACACCCTCTGCAGAGAATAAATCTATTCGAATAGCCGTGTCCATGGTTAAGGATTACAGTTTGGGATGGGTCAGGTGTCGGTCTTAGCGTCGGTCTTCGGAGGTGAAACGGTTAACCAGTAATGGAATTACTACTCGTGACTTGTGATATCTATGATGATTATTATTATTGTTGACTAACCCATGATATTATTGTTATTATCGAGTATCTCTGAGATGGTTCTACCTCCAGGGATATTCATTATGATTGTTTCTTTTAAAGCCCTTTATGTGGCGTCGCTCAGACGCCCGACTGTGGCATTTCTTTTAAAGCCCTTTATGTGGCGTCGCTCAGACGCCCGACTGTGGCATTTCTTTTAAAGCCCTTTATGTGGCGTCGCTCAGACGCCCGACTATGGCATTTCTTTTAAAGCCCTTTATGTGGCGTCGCTCAGACGCCCGACTGTGACATTTTCTTTTAAAGCCCTTTATGTGGCGTCGCTCAGACGCCCGACTGTGGCATTTCTTTTAAAGCCCTTTTATGTGGCGTCGCCCAGACGCCCGACTGTGGCATTTCTTTAAAAGCCCTTTTATGTGGTGTCGCTCAGACGCCCGACTGTGGCATTGCTTGTTATTTATTTCATAAATTTTTATACTGCTATGTATTGCATTTTTTTTATATAAATAACCGCCTGCACGCATCAGTATTTTATTTACTATTTTTGACTGACGTCATGAGCATAAAAATATTTTTCAGCACATCATTGTTATATTATACCTGTGTTCATAATGTTTGCGAGTACATTCAAAGTACTCACTGGCTTGTCCCTGGCTATTGTCTTGGCCAGATTATCTTGCACGGAGAGGAGCGACGCGATGCCAGCCCCGGAACCCACTCAATGGAGATAGCAGCCCCGCGAAGATAGGAATTAACCTGGTCAGCTGTTCCCGTGGGAAATGGAGTCCCATAGACACTGATGTTTCACAACCCGCTTCCGCCATCAACCACTAGAAACCATTTGTTGTACTCACAGGCCAGAATGGTATTGTACTACATATTTTGTATTTTTGCTTGGAATTTCTGTATCAAGTTGGAGCCTCATCAGCTAACAGTAATCCTGGGGCTGATGAGCACGACGGTCTTTTCTGGAAATTTATTACCCGGAAAAAACCCGGTCGCGACAGACTTGGTATCAGAGCCAGGCTGACCATTGGCTAATCCTATCTTAGCCAGGTCAATAAACTAGGCAAACCACCCCACCAGACCTTAACCAAACCCCAGCCAAGCTTCTCGTGCAAGATAGCCACACAGTGACCCAACACTTTTGGCAGTCGGTGCCCAACCTATCAACCTAACCTGTCACTCATGCGCCAGTGACCGGCCCCTAAATAGTCCTTTCTCGCAAGCGTTCGAAGGAAGATTCCGTCCCCTTTTCCCTATAAAAAGGGGCGCGCTAACACCAAACCAGCACACACAGCCGCTACCCCAAACCGAGCCACAATGCCTGGACCTATAGTGCACAACGAAACCACAGCAACCAACCTTGGAGGTTTTGTGACCATCCTCGCAAACCTCACCCGTCGTACCTACGCGTTAGAGAAGCCACAAGAATATGTTGTGTATCAAGGACCCATGAGCGGTGAAGACCGCCAATTCTGGGCCACTGTGCACATTTACGGTAGGAGTCTAGCACCCGAGCGCCCCTACCGGTTCACCGGAAGAACAACTTCCTTTGAGCCACAAGCCATCCAGCTAGCCGCTCGAGAGGCTATAGTTCATCTCAGGCACTTGTCGCCCAGAGTTAACTGTCGCTCGTTCCACTACTACCACAGACGAGAAGGGTATGGTAGACCACCCCAAGTTGCCAATGGAGATCACGAGACGGACCCGCATTATTGCACCTAGTGCGCTATGTAAGTGCACTAGAGGCACTGTTCGACCAGATCACTGTTGATCTAATCACAGCTCGTGGAGAGCTGGTTCGTCGAGCCCCGGCGAGAGAAGAAAACGAGCCCAACACCGACAACCCAGTCGTGCTGTTTGGACAACCGATCGAGACCCCGAGATCTGCCCCCGCCACCGGACAAGGTGCTGCGATAACCCTAGAAGTGCTTCGACGCATTTTGGGAGCACACTCCAACGGGGTTGTGGCCAACAATCCCCGCGATGGTCATCATCACTACCCCGACCCTGCAGTTCCTCCGCCATCTCCGACTAATCCCGGCAGAGAGACACGTGGAGAAGCCTCGACATCCACCAGGCACGCCCGTTTAGGCATAAACGAAGTAGACTAAGCCGTATGAGTAGCACCAAGTTTCAATGTATCCTCGCTTTGTAATCATGCGACCGCGTATATTAACGCAGCCTGTCTTTGTGCCTTTGTTTTAATAATAGCCTTGCATATTTGGTCAGCGCATAGCTGCATATTTTTCCGGGCACAACTACCCAAAACCAACCCGACGGCAACCACAGTAACACGTCTCTTTATGAGATATGTGTATCTCTGACACTGACCCGACCTTGGGAGCTAAGCTGGCAGATTTATTACCTTTCACCACGGTAAAACGATCCGGCTACATTGCTATATAAAGGCCACCTTGTGACCTTACCCAGCAACCCTCACTTTGTGCACAACACTCACGCTTTTTCCTGTCATGCCGAACCCCAGCATTCATCTGAGAACCCCAGATGCAACCCCAGGTAGCTTTGTCAAAATATTGTGGGATTTTACCCGCAGTACCATGGGTTCTACCCAGCCACCCCAGTACGAGCTGTTCAAATCGAGGATCACCCCATCCACCTCGGAATATTGAGCAGCAGTACACATTCCTCCTGTAGACCCCAACCAAGATCCAACGGAAGTTTCCTTCATGGGGAAATCTATGCCAACCCCACACCTGACCATAGAAGCTGATGCGAAAGAAGCGATTGCTCGTCTTCGATCCACAGTACCCTATGCCCGCGAACGAGGATATTGTTACTTTCCGAGCCGTGCAGCACCCGGAGAAGTTACATCTTTTCCCGGTGGACGTATTGAGAGAGACCCAGTTCTGGCCAACCTTATCCAGTACATAATTGCTCAAGAGCATTTAAACCAGCGAGTGATGGATTATCTCCAAAGCCTCGCAAATTTAAATCCTCAGATTGCCATCGGCAGACCACTGAGACCCGACACGGAGAGACGCATACATCGACTGGTCAATCCACTGCCTCCAATTGAAGAAGAATGTATCCCTTTACCAGGGACATTTTATCAGGACCCCGTCCAGTTACCGTTTTCATTTTAGACGTCGCTACTGTATTTGTTTTTTTCAGCACTTATATTTATGTTTGTGACTTATGCGTGATACCCTGAGTTTGTACGACGAGTCAATTATTTGGCTTCTACTAATGTGTGTAGTTTTTGTTGTGGTTTATGCTCCTTTAAATTAACTATTTTTACCTCACAAAATCCTGGAGTGAGCTTTCTTTTCCCTGAGTTGCTACATCTACACTTTCTCACGACATGGGTTAATTAATTTCACACAGCACCACGCAGCAAACTCACAACCCTTATCATTCGGACACATACACTGTTTGCAAAACTTTGCAACGGTGTTACATCCAGCTAATCACCCCCTAACAACAGTTAGCACCCGGCACACTCCATCTACTCCTCATGATCACCACCACCGCGGAGAGCCAACACCCGAGCCGCAGCATCGCGATACTCGTCGAAGATCATCGCGCACAGGAGCACAGAGAGCCCCAGCAGCGTCGCCAGCCCTCCGCATATCAGGATCACAAACCAGTCCGGCATCGCCTCCGCCATTAGAGCCTCGACCGAGCTTCTGTAAGCAGTAACGAAGAAAGAAGGAGGAGGAGAAGTGAGGCCAGGTGTGAGGAAGAAGAGAGAGGCACCCCGGCCGTTTTTATAGCTCGAGCTCGGTGTACGGTGGGCGAAGTCCACCAACGCCGCTCGTCGCCGATCGCCGGTGTTCGGAGTCGAATCCGCGAGCAGTGCCGACAGCGCGCTGGCCCGCGAGGTGAGTGCACGCTGCACCGGCAGCTAGCACGCCGCGCACTACCACGGTACGGCCTAGATGCCCTACACACTAGGCGTCACCGGTGGAGAAAGCGCGCGGGAGAGAGGAAGAAGAAAGGGCCAGAGGGAGAAGAAGAGGAGACTGACAGTGGACCCCGGGTCCACCTGTCGGCTAGAGAGAGCACTGTGCTCTCGGGTACGGCCAGCGTATATCTAAATTTAGGAGTTATCCTAAATTTATATCCAGCGTAAAAATCACCCGTTTTTGTCTCGAACCGTAGACTTTTCCGCGCAGCCCCAGTTTTTCACACTGTGGTTTTTCACCACTTATTGCCCTCTCACTGTAGCCACATCGTCATTGCGTATTTATTTTCTTAACACCGCTTTTAGCAAATCTCGAGGGCGAGATTTTTTTTAAGGGGGTTAGTATTGTGACACCCCAAAATTTTGGCCTTGTTTTAATGGAATAAAATTTTGCCAGGATTTTAAAACTTTGAATTTTCGAGCTCCATTTTGATTTTTTTTAAATCATTTCCTTCCCTGTTATTATGAGTTTTTCCCAGAGAGAAGACTTTTCTAATGTGTTATTGGACTTGTTTAACCTCTCAAGTAAAACTTTCCCTTATCCAGTATAACTAATTAACTAATTTAGTTGCTTGATCATTGTTTTCTTGAAAAATGGATTTTTAAGGTTAAATGGCCATATTTGAACTACAACCATTTGATAAATTCACTTAAAATTCCCACAAAAATTTGGAGATGTCATGTGATGTTTTTAAATCACTTTTATGCTAAAATATATTTCATTCATGAAATATTTTGAGCCCTACACTCAATTTTTCATCTCAGGTCCAGAGTGCTTTTTGCACTGCAACCTATTTAAATATTTCTTTAAAACTTCTACCAAAATTAAGGGAGGTCAGTAGGAGCCTATTATTCCACTTTGTGCAAAAACCTATTTATGTACTTTGAAAAATTTGAGTGAATCAACCTCATCTTCATTCTGGACCAACTTGATGGTTTGTACAGCAACCATGTTTTTACTTGCTCTTTAACCCTTGATATTTTCTCCTACTTGTAGTCCTCCATGTTAAACCCTTAAATCCAGGAGTATGCACCCTTTGGATCATTTTTGGTTCATGAAATAATGTCATTTATTTCCTGTCCAGAATTGAAATTCTGCTAAAGTTACACTAACAAGTTTCTGCTTTTGGCCAAATAACCTCACCACTCTCTCTTTCATCCACAGAGACACTGATCTGGAGATTTTGTCCACTCCAAGAAATGCCTAAGTGCCCTTGGCATTTTGTCAAACACCTTTCAGGCATGATCAGTTTTGTCATGAGTCCTTGTTTGCACTATGGACTTAATCCCCTGGCCAGACCAGCATGTCCAATGGTTTTACCTTAAACTATAACCCCACCCTGCTAACTTTCTTGTGGTTTGGAGCCCCCTAACATGCCATAGCATTTCATCAAACACTTTCTGTGCGTGCACTGGGCGCGCCCAGAGCGCGCAAATTGCAGCCACGCGGCCGAGCCGACACGCTGGCCCCCACGGCTTTGGCCCGCTCTGCAGAACCTCGCCACGCGCTCCCCTTCTCTCAGCTACGCGCCAAGCCGCCCCTCGCCGCGCCCGGCAGGCCAAGCACTAGCCGCCGCCGCCGCCCGGCAGCCCTGCGCCGTTCAGCGCCGCCCAAGCCACTCCCGCTCGCCACCTGGCCCCTGGAACAGCGCGTGCTCATCCGCAGCCATGTCCGCTAGCACTCGTCGCCGCCACGATGCCCTGCTGCTACCGAACGTCGGTTCGCCGGAAGCTTATCCACGGCCGCCGCTGAACCGCCTCGACTCGCCTATATAAGGAGCCCCGAGCTCATCTCCGCACGCAGGCAGTCCCAAGCCACCTCCAGAGGACCCCCATTGGCAGCCAATCGACCCGGGGGAGGGCTCCTTCCTCATCTCCGACAACTGCGGCCGCCGCCACCGCCCCGGCCAATCCGGCACCTCCAGTATCTCTCCCTCTCCGTTCTCTCCACCAAGAACCTCCTCATCCTCCCGTGAGCCTTTTCCCCTACTTGATTTTGATCGGGAGCCAACGCCGCCACAGAGTCACTTCGCCACCGAAGCCTTCTTCCGCCGCGGAGCTCGCCGCCAGCAGCTCACTCCATCCCCGCCGACCCAACGACTACCGGGAGGACCGCCCCAACCTTGCGGATCCATCCCCACCCTCGGGGGCCCGCGAGGAGCAGCCAAACGCCGGCGACGATCGCCGGAGCCCCGCTCCGCTCGGGCAAAGAAGGGAGACGACGCGCGGCGACTGGTCAAACCTGACCAGTGGGCCAGGCAGGCCCACTGTCAGTGACACCCCGCGCCGCCCGCGTGGTTAAGTGGAGGCGTAAAGCCCCAAGTACGCCTCCTCTGCACCGAAAGCGTATTTCTATCTGAACCATTTTCTTCTCTGTTTTATTTTAAATAACAGATTTGACCCAATCTTTGACTGGCTATAACTTTTTAAATATAAGTCCAAATGAAATGATTCTTTTTCCTACCTTCCTCAAATTTGATCTAGTTTATTTTAAGATTTATTTGAAAAATTTTCAAACAACTTTTTGATTCTGTTTTTGAAATGTGTGTTAATTCAAATATATTTTTAAATAGGAATTTGGGGAGAGAGAAGAAGCTTTCAAAAGTTTTGGAGTGCACCCTGCCTTTCCACACATTGAAGGCAAGCATTCTGAACCCCGGCATAATATTTTTGGTGTGATCGTTGATACCTTTATAACACCACCGCATTTCGAAGGACTTGTTATTTCATGTGATATGATCATATGCATGGGTGCATGTTGTTGATTTCCATGCTGTTGGAAATGGACACACTTGTGATGATAATCACCCTCATATGCCTTGCATGCATATCGGCAGGAACCCGGGGAAACCTCTGCCTTGGGTAGGCATGAGTTTGTCGCCGGTCTCCGTCGGGACGGTTATGTCTGGTATGGCATGGTAAGGTGATATGAGAGGTGACTCTGTTGGATGAGAATATATTTGTCATGCTAATCATGCAGGGAATACTTGAACCTCCTGAGTCGACCGTAGATCGAGTCTTGTTCCAGTAACCCCCATACTTGTTTCGTACTACCACTCGTCTCTACAGCAAGTAGAGTACGGTTCAGTAAGTTGTCAACCTCTTTCCAGCACACACCGTACAGAGAGGCCATGGTGGAAGATACCGGTTGTAGCTGGTAGGCAGGCCACCTGGTCCGGGGGCATGGGTGTTTCCGGTTGGGACCGAGAGGGGAGGCCACCCCTTAGAGCGCGCGATATAAATTTGATCCCATGCTACACGAGGTTGTAGCCTCCCCACTTAGAGTTTGCTTAACAGGCGTCGTGGGTGATTCCAGACACGTGTGAGATGAGCTGGTGTGTGCAAGTTAGGTGTGTTTTCAACAAAAAGACCGTAGACGGAATTAGTCCTGCTGGACTAGAGAAATCCGTTACTCGTGGGTAAAGAGTACACCCTCTGCAGAGAATAAACCTATTCGAATAGCCGTGTCCATGGTTAAGGATTACAGTTTGGGATGGGTCAGGTGTCGGTCTTAGCGTCGGTCTTCGGAGGTGAAACGGTTAACCAGTAATGGAATTACTACTCGTGACTTGTGATATCTATGATGATTATTATTATTGTTGACTAACCCATGATATTATTGTTATTATCGAGTATCTTTGAGATGGTTCTACCTCCAGGGATATTCATTATGATTGTTTCTTTTAAAGCCCTTTATGTGGCGTCGCTCAGACGCCCGACTGTGGCATTTCTTTTAAAGCCCTTTATGTGGCGTCGCTCAGACGCCCGACTGTGGCATTTCTTTTAAAGCCCTTTATGTGGCGTCGCTCAGACGCCCGACTGTGGCATTTCTTTTAAAGCCCTTTATGTGGCGTCGCTCAGACGCCCGACTATGGCATTTCTTTTAAAGCCCTTTATGTGGCGTCGCTCAGACGCCCGACTGTGGCATTTTCTTTTAAAGCCCTTTATGTGGCGTCGCTCAGACGCCCGACTGTGGCATTTCTTTTAAAGCCCTTTTATGTGGCGTCGCCCAGACGCCCGACTGTGGCATTTCTTTAAAAGCCCTTTTATGTGGTGTCGCTCAGACGCCCGACTGTGGCATTGCTTGTTATTTATTTCATAAATTTTTATACTGCTATGTATTGCATTTTTTTAATATAAATAACCGCCTACACGCATCAGTATTTTATTTACTATTTTTGACTCATGAGCATAAAAATATTTTTCAGCACATCATGGTTATATTATACCTGTGTTCATAATGTTTGCGAGTACATTCAAAGTACTCACTGGCTTGTCCCTGGCTATTGTCTTGGCCAGATTATCTTGCACAGAGAGGAGCGATGCGATGCCAGCCCCGGAACCCACTCAATGGAGATAGCAGCCCCGCGAAGATAGGAATTAACCTGGTTAGCTGTTCCCGTGGGAAATGGAGTCCCATAGACACTGATGTTTCACAACCCGCTTCCGCCATCAACCACTAGAAACCATTTGTTGTACTCACAGGCCAGAATGGTCTTGTACTACATATTTTGTATTTTTGCTTGGAATTTCTGTATCAAGTTGGAGCCTCATCAGCTAACAGTAATCCTGGGGCTGATGAGCACGACGGTCTTTTCTGGAAATTTATTACCCGGAAAAAACCCGGTCGCGACAGTTTCATTATGAGTTTATATATTTTGATGTACCGAAGGTTATTCGGAGTCCCAGATGTGATCACGGACATGATGAGGAGTCTCGAAATGGTCGAGACATAAAGATTGATATATTAGAAGCCTATATTTGGATATGGGAATTGTTCCGGGAGAAATCGGGATTTTTCCGGAGTACCGGGGGGTTACCGGAACCCCCCGGGGGTTAATGGGCCTACATGGGCCCTAAGGGAGAATAGGAGGGTCGGCCAGGGCAGGCCGCGCGCCCCCTCCCCCCTAGTCCGAATAGGACAAGGAAGGGGGGGCCGGCGCCCCCCTTTACTCTTTCCCCTTCCCCCTTTCCTTCTCCTACAAGGCAAGAGGGGGGAGTCCTACTCCTGGTGGGAGTAGGACTCCTCCAGCCACACCTCCCCCCTCCCTCCTTTATATACGGGGGCAGGGGGGCACCCCATAACACACAAGTTTATCTTCGTGATCGTTCCTTAGCCGTGTGCGGTGCCCCCCTCCACCATATTCCACCTTGGTCATATCGTTGCGGTGCTTAGGCAAAGCCCTGCGTCGGTAGAACATCATCATCGTCACCATGCCGTCGGGCTGACAAAACTCATCCCCGACACCCTGCTGGATTGGAGTCCGGGGATCATCATCGAGCTGAACGTGTGCTGAACTCGGAGGTGCCGTACGTTCGGTACTTGGATCGGTCGGATCGTGAAGACGTACAACTACATCAACCGCATTGTCATAACGCTTCCGCTTTCGGTCTACGAGGGTACGTGGACACACTCTCTCCTCTCATTGCTATGCATCACCATGATCTTGCATGTGCGTAGGAAATTTTTGAAATTACTACGTTCCCCAACATTCTACTCGTGCATAGAAACTACACATAGACCTAGCTCATGATGCCACTGTTGGGGATCGTTGCAGAAATTAAAAAAATTCTACGCGTCACCAAGATCAATCCATGGAGAGACTAGCAACGAGAGAGAGGGGAGTGAATCTTCATACCCTTGAAGATCGCAACGCGGAAGCGTTACAAGAACGCGGTTGGAGGAGTCGTACATGCAGTGATTCAGATCACGGTCGATTCCGATCTAAGCGCCGAACAACGGCGCCTCCGCGTTCACCACATGTGCAGCCCGGTGACGTCTCCCACGCCTTGATCCAGAAAGGAGGAGGGAGCGGTTGGGGAAGACAACTCCAGCAGTAGCACGACGGCATGGTGGTGGTGGAGCAGCGTGGTTTCCAGCAGGGCTTCGCCAAGCACTACAAAGGATGAGGATTTGGAGAGGTAGGGTTGCGCCGAGAGAGAGAGAGAGAGAGACTCGTGTCTTTGGCAGCCCCAAAGCCCCCACTATATATAGGAGGAGGGGAGGTGGCTGCGCCCCCTCTAGAGTTCGCACCCTAGGGGGTGCGACATCCCTAGATGGGACTAGAGGGGGCGGCCAAGAGGGGGAGAGAAGGGGAGCGCGCCCTAGGGTGGGCCTTTAGGCCCATCTGCGCCTATGGTTTCCCCTCTCTCCTCCTAGCTGCGCCTTGGGCCTTGGTGGGATGCGCACCAGCCCACTCAGGGGATGGTCCCTTCCCACTCTTGTCCCATGCAAGCCTCCGAGGCTGGTGGCCTCTCCCGGTGGACCCCCGGAACCCTTCCGGTGGTCTCGGTACATTATCGGTGACGCCCGAAATAGTTCCGGTGGCCAAAACCTCACTTCCTATATATTAGTATTTACCTCCGGACCATTCCGGAACTCCTCGTGACGTCCGGGTTCTCATCCGGGACTCCGAACAACATTCGGTAACCACATACAAACTTTCCCTATAACCCTAGCATCATCGAACCTTAAGTGTGTAGACCCTACAGGTTCGGCAGGCATGTAGACATGACCGAGACATCTCTCCGGTCAATAACCAACAGCGGGATTTGGATACCTATGTTGGCTCCCACATGTTCCATGATGATCTCATCGGATGAACCAGGATGTCGGGGATTCAAGCAATCCCGTATACAATTCCCTTTGTTAATCGATACGTTACTTGCCCGAGATTCGATCGTTGGTATCCCAATACCTTGTTCAATCTCGTTACCGGCAAGTCACTTTACTCGTTCCATAATGCATGATCCCGTGACTAACTACTTAGTCACATTGAGCTCATTATGATGATGCATTGAGTGGGCCCAGAGACACCTCTTCGTCATACGGAGTGACAAATCCCAGTCTCGATTCGTGCCAACCCAACAGACACTTTCGGAGATGCCTGTAGTGTACCTTTATAGCCACCCAGTTACGTTGTGACGTTTGGTACACCCAAAGCATTCCTACGGTATTCGGGAGTTACACAATCTCATGGTCTATGGAAATGATACTTGACATTAGAAAAGCTTTTAGCAAACGAACTACACGATCTTATGCTATGCTTAGGATTGGGTCTTGTCCATCACATCATTCTCCTACTGATGTGATCCCGTTATCAATGACATCCAATGCCCATGGTCAGGAAACCATAACCATCTGTTGATCAACGAGCTAGTCAACTAGAGGCTCACTAGGGACATGTTGTGGTCTATGTATTCACACATGTATTATAGTTTCCGGCCAATACAATTATAGCTTGAACAATCGACAATTATCATGAACAAGGAAATATAACAATAACCATTTTATTATTGCCTCTAGGGCATATTTCCAACACCCCGAACTTGGGTAAGATGCGTCGGCATGCATGTCTCCGCCTTATTCCATTTCCAGGCACCGACGATGTCTTAATATCTCCCACTATGATTAGCCATCCTTTGGCATATGTCGCACCAACCACCCGACACACTACATACCCAATCGTCTGCACGAGAGAAAAACTCCAACTGTTCACCGCCCCTCTCTTTTCTCCCTCTCGCGCCTATGGCATTGTCGTCCGCCGGTATGACTCCTGCATGCGCGGTTTTCATTGGCAAAGGTTCCTTAAATACCATCGCCGTGTGTTCCGCTCATTTTGCGCATATTTTCCGCCTCTGCATGCCCTTTTCCGCCCTGTTTTTGTCAGAGCGCACTCTTTCCTGGGTGCTTTTCTCATCGGACTACGGCTATATAAACAAACACTTTCCTCATTGTTGCACAACCACACTCAACCATCCTCCTCTTCCCCACTCACTATCTTCCTCCGCGCTCACCACATTTGAGTCATGTCAACGTTGTGACCCTCCTTGTGGACCCCTTCTGGGAGAGGGCTGGCATTACTTCGAGTGGGTCCAAGAGGATGCACTTCAAGAGGTTGAATCATTCATGGGGGTCGAGCGCCTCCCCGCCGCCACACGACGGAAGTTGCCATTGTAGTAGCAGAAGCCGTGATCAAGGAGGGTTACAAGGTTATGGCCTTCGTCCGCGTCCAAGAAGCCTACTAATACCTCAACCACATCAAAATGCAAGTGGAAGAAGCCAAATCTGCCCCCATATGTGAGATCACTTTCAAACAGAGGAAGCCGGCGAAATAAAATCATCGTGTTTCAATTAGTCGTTCTAGGTTAATTTTGATTTCAATGTAATATTCAACTAATGTGCAATTGCTTTTCTTTTGCGAGAAACTTCCAATATATTTATCTTCAATCATGTCAGTACAAAGAACAACAGTGGTAATAAAAATTACAACCATGTCCGTGGACCATCTAGCGACGACTATAAGCACTGGAGCGAGCCGAAGGCGCGCCGTCGTCATCGCCATTCCCTCACCGGAGCCGAGCAAACCTTGTTGTAATAGACAGTCGGGAAGTCGTCGTGCTAAGGCCCCATAGGACCAGCGCAACAGAGTAGCAACCATCGCCGATGAAGAAAGTCGTAGATCAGAAGGATCAAACATGTAAACACCTAAACAAAGACGAACGAAGACCGGATCCAAATAGATCCACCGAAGACCAGCACCGACCGAATCCCGCAAGATCCGACAGAGACAAACCTCCACATGCCCTCTGACGATGCAAGACGAACCATCGGGACGGGGATAGAACATGGGAGACATTATCAAAAAAATAAATAAATATAAAGTTTGAATTATGACGACTCTGAGTAAATGCCCGTCGCCTCAACAACTTCCAAAACATTGTGGAGCGGGCTCCAAAATGATTTTGGGTTGTGAATATGGCACATCCGCTAGAATTAATTTAAGCATTTATATTATTATTTTTTACCAAAAACATGATTTTACTTGGTAAGCTAATATGAGGGCACAACCGGAGGGGGGGGGGCACTTGAGGCGGTTTTGAGGAAAAAAATCGGTGAGAATAAAAAAGAGGTTGAGAAAAAAAATCAAAAAAGGAAAGGGGAAGAAGAATGCAGGTAAAGAAGGGTGGATGAAAAATAAGTCAAACGGGATTCATTAGTAAGTACGTATGGAGAACTCAAGAAAACTATGAAGCTAGTGTAGTTCAGATGGTTAGATTGGTTGTGATGGAATCCGATCGGGGTTCAAGTCCTGGACTTGCACTGGTGCTCTCTTTTTTTCTGTATTTATTTCAGTCTTTCAGCAATATTCGTTCAGTGAGATGGGATGTTTCAGTCAACTACGAACGTGTATATATGGTGATTTTGTCAATCTTAACATGTTGTGTGAACTCGGTATCTCGGTTCATAGGGACGAGTGTAGTGCATGTAGACATCCTATGAAAACTTATTAACACGGAATACAATCTGTTAAACTCAAAATAGAAAATTCAGTGCCGCAATTAATTGATCTAATCTGTATATTGTACTTGATGCTAACATGCGTGCATGTGAGATCGATCGATCGCCATTATAAGCCATGCCCATGCACGGGTACATACAGGAGGGCATATCAATTGAGCTTAGCCTGTCGGCTCCTCCTCATGCCAGTCCACCACCTAAACCGGTACTCCGACTCCTCCTCCACCCGCTCCGGCGACGGCTTGAGGTCCTCGTCGAGGCCGCGGTCTATGCGGGCGATGTACTGGTGCTCGAACCACCGGCGGTTGCGTCCGAAGCACTTGCGCAGCGCCGCCGTGGCCAGGACGCAGGCCTCGGCGTCGACGACGACACCGCCGTCCCGCCGCTTGATCTCCCTGGGGTGGCACTCGCCCGTCGCCGTCAGGAACTCCTGGAGGCAGCCGCCGTTGTGCACGTGATGCACGACGCTGCTCTGGTCGCTGTTGGAGATGAGAGGCTCCGCCACCGCTTTGATCACGCCCTCCGTCACCGACGCCCCTATTGATTTGGCCAGCCGATTCCCCATGGTCGGCCGGCCGGCCGGCGGCGTTGGTGTGTTGGCCTTGGAAACCAAAGCCAGGCCGGCCAACTGAACACCCAACCAATGTCCACCGCTGCGGCGGCTTAAATAGCTACTGTACCAAATATTGGCCCGGGTCTGCTAACTGAACAATTCCAAATGCATGCTAAGCTGTGGTTTGGTGGAAATCAACTTCCGATCAAACTAAGCCATTCAAAATGGGGTACGGTATGGTATGCATGCATGTATCTCATGGAATATGCATGCTTGATAGCCAAACACCAGCCATTAATTGCTTCTTATTTTGCCTTGCCTATTTCCTTTTTTATGTATCGATCGATCGCATGCCGTATCATTCGCCTTTGCGGCTACAAATATGCCTTTGTAGCGCGCACATACCTTTACAACACTTTGTATTTTCGTTTTGGAAAGTCTGCACTTCTAATTTGATTTATTCCAACTGCCATTAAAGCAATAACGCGTGTGGAATATACTCCCTCCGTTTTTAAATATAGGTCTTTTTAGTTATTTCAAATGAACAACAACATACGGATATATATAGACATATTTTAAATTGTAGATTCATTCATTTTGTTTCGTATGTAGTCATTTATGAGAATATCTAGAAAGACTTATACTATTTGATAATGGAGGGAGTATAAGCTAGTCGATAAACTACACACACGTAAGTAGCCAAGGACTCCCGAAACTAAGGAAGGATCGAGCGAGCACGATCGAGTCGGCGATGGCGGCGCTCCTGAGCACGGCCGCAAGGAGGCTCTCACCGGCCGGCCGCGGTGGTCCGGCTGCGCGCTCTCTCTTCTCGCTGGCTTGCCTCCTCCGACACTACAAACCCACAGTACAGCAATGGCTACTACGTACGTGCACGTGCCACCCCCTTACATGTGTGTGTGTCTATATGTCGTGGCGGGTAGATGCATGCACTAATCGAGTTGCTGTGTCAATCACATGACGAGGATACCCACGAATTTTCGTTTTAGGCAGCTTACGTATAGTCGGTCCAAATTTTATGATCAAAAATCATACTCCCTCCGTTTTTAAATATAAGTCGTTGAGGGAGTGTAAACTGAACTCCCAGCGACTTATATTTCGGAACAGAGGTAATACTTATGAAGTTAGTCTCGTATGCATATGATCCCCTCGCGCAAATCAAGTCTGCTGCAGGACCTCACGATGAGCTGATAAGGCGAACCCAGCAAGCGAAAGAAGAGCTATACGGTCTCCTCTCCGAGCTGCGATGGAGAAACGTATACCAGACTCTTAGGCCTTGTACAATGCAATACAAGGTTCTTAGGGAAGGTGCTTAAAGAAATAAACCAGATTTTTCTTAAGCACCGATGCTTATTTGTACAGGATAGACGCTTAACTAAGCGTCTCTTCTGTAGAAATAGGCACCGGTGCTTCAGAAAAACTCGGTTTATTTTTCTAAGCACCTCCCTAAGCATCTCCCATTGTACAAGGCCTTAGAGCATCTTCAGCCGCGCCCCCAAGGTGCCCCCTAAGCCACTTTTTAGGCGTCAGCGGGCAAAAAAACCCCACTCACGCCCCCAAGGCCTCGTTTTTCGCCGGCAAAAATGAAAAACGGCGCCGGCGATCCCATGCCATCCCCAGCGCACCGGGGGGCTCCTGGGGGGCCTAATTTCGCCGCTTTAGGCGCTGGCCCACCTGCCAGCCTCTATCTCATGTCCCCTCACTTTTCCTCAATGGCCCTACGCACGTGCTCCCTCCTCTCTCTCCCTCTCCCTTCGCTCTCGTCCCCATCGCCTGGCACCGCTCTCGTGTCCGTCACCGGAGGGCTGCCCACACCCAGCCGCCTCAGCCTCGCCGCCGTGCTCTGTGCAGCCCGGCCGCCTCAGCCTCGTCGCTGGAGGACGGAGCCGACGGGGCACACACGCAGCCGAGATCCTCCGCGAAGAGCCCGTTCGCCCAGTCCACGGTCGCGCCGCTGGTCCTCGTCGACGCCGGACCTGGCGTCCTTGCTCGAGGCGCACCAGCTGCAGCTCCCTCGAAGCCGACACCTGTTTCTTCGACCTTGCACACGCCAGGGCGCGCCATCAACAATCGGTAGCGGCTAGCAGCTGCGCGTCGGCGAGTGTGCCCGTGGCTGGTGGTGCTCGCGGCGGCGTCTCGAGCGGCGGCGGGAGCGCGCGGACGAGCTCCTCCGAGCCAGGCTCGGGGCGGACGCGGAGGCGGGCGCGTGCGGACGAGCTCCTCCTCGGCCCTAGCTCGGAGCATCTCCAGCATGGCGTGTCCGTGTCCCCATTCATGCTGCCGGTGGAGTCGCGGACGAGGGGGGAGGAGAGAGCGGCCGCCAGGAGGAGGAGGAGTGTGAGGCGCTGGCCGTGGCGGCGGAGAAGACGACCAAGAAGTGGAGGAGGAAGTGGCTGGGGGCTCAACTACTGGGGAAAATCCCGTCCCAGGAGAAAAATTAGCGCCGGCAGATCTTGATCTGGCGCAAAGAACATCGCTGGGGCGCACAACGGCTGGAGATGCTCTTAGCAGTTAGCACGGAAAACGTTCAAAACAGCGGCTGCTTTGGATGCTTTCTGTGCAAGTTGAGGCTAAACGCCACGACCGCCTTTGGTAAATACATATATATAATTTCAAATTTACCTCAAACACGCATGCATGCTAGCTCAAACATAATTTTAATATCTGCCCTCCGGACAACATGCATGCAGGCGCTCTTGTGTCCGAGTAAGATGGACCAATGATTTTCTCTTTGATTATACTCCCTTCGTTTAGAATTACTTGTCACAAAAATGGATGTATCTACAACTAAAATCAGAATTACTTGTCAAAAAAATGGATGTATCTATAACTAAAATACATCTAGATACATTAGTTTCTTCGACGAGTAATTCCGAACGGAGGGAGTACGTTTCTGGGATACTACTCCTATCTAGCTAAATTTGCCGAGCCTGAAGAGAAGGAAGAAGAAAGCCCTGGCGGAACAAGTGAAAGCACTGATGCCAGCGACGGAGAGACAAAGTCTGATGCTACCGAGTAGAGTTTCCGAGCAAAATATTACAAATTAAGTACTGTAATATTTGTTAGGAATAAGCAACTTGTATTCCCATGGGGCCATAGGCCGATATATATATACATATACAGGTGTGGAACATATGCAGGAAACCCCTTATACAACGGGATAAATACAAAGGGGTACATGACTTATATTATAACTCTAACACCCCCCTCAAACTCATGGTGGATGAACAACACTGAGTTTGGAGAGATAAAAGCCATGTTGTGCTCTAGTCTGGGCCTTCGTCAGGAAATCCGCCAACTAACTCGGAAGGCACATACTGAAGAGCAATAACTTGATCCTGCACACCAGCGCGCACATAGAAAGCATCAACACTAATATGCTTGGTGAGCTCATGCTTCACAGGATCGCGCGCAATGCTAATAGCACATGTACTGTCAGATAAGAGCAGGGTCGGTGTAGTGACAGAAACACCAAAATCCTGAAGTAACCACCGTAACCAAGTCACCTCTGCCGTCAAAAGAGCCATTGCTCGCAACTCAGCCTCTGCACTCGAACGGGAAACTGCAATCTGTTTCTTCGTCTTCCAGGCAATGAGAGAACCGCCAAGAAAAACACAGTAAGCAGAAAGTGAACGGCGATCGGAAGGATCACTAGCCCACGTAGCATCCGAATAGGCCTGAAACTGTAAAGAACTGGAGCGAGGAAAGAATAGATGGTGAGAGATCGTGCCCCGAAGATATCGGAGAACACGAAGGAGATGACTATAGTGAACCGATGTGGGAGCAGAGACAAACTGACTCAGAATATGAACCGGATAAGAGATGTCCGGACGAGTGACAGCTAGATAGACAAGACTGCCAACGAGATGACGATAACGCGTCGGGTCAGGGAGAGGATCACCATCAGTAGCACGGGGATGAACACTGAGCTCCATAGGAGTCTCAACAATGCGCTCATCAGTAAGAGCAGCACGAGCAAGAAGATCCTGAATATACTTTTCCTGGGATATAAAAAAGCCATCAGAGGTAGAAAAGACTTCAATCCCAAGAAAGTAGCGAAGAGGTCCAAGATCAGACATAAGAAACTATTCACTAAGACGGGCCTTTACAAAGGCAATATACTCGGGGTCATCCCCAGTGATGATCATGTCATCAACATAGAGAAGAAGAAGAGTCCGACCACGAGGAGAAAGGTGAATAAACAATGCTGGATCATGAGCACTTGCTGAAAAACCAGCAGCAGTGATCATAGAGGCAAAACGCTCGAACCAAGCGCGGGGGGCTTGCTTAAGGCCATAGAGAGAGCGACGAAGACGACATACCATGCCATCAGGAACAGAATACCCAGGTGGTGGCTGCATGTACACCTCCTCACGCAGCTCACCATTAAGAAAGGCATTCTTAACATCAAGCTGAGATATAGACCAGTGGCGTGCAGAGGCAACGACAAGAAGGGTACGAACAGTGGTCATATGGGCCACAGGAGCAAAAGTCTCGTCATAATCACGACCATGCTCCTGCTGAAAACCACGAGCCACAAGATGAGCTTTATGACGCTCAAGAGAACCATCGGAGCGAGTCTTAACCTTGTAGACCCACTTACAAGTGATGGGACGGACTCCGGGAGGAAGAGAAACAAGATCCCAAGTACCAGTGCGTTCAAGAGCAGCAATCTCCTCTGCCATCGCAAACTGCCATTCAGGATGAACAACAGCCTGACGGTAAGAAGTCGGCTCAAGAACAGCAGCACCAACAGTGGGAAATCCAAAGCGATCAACAGGCGGAAGAGGACGAGAACGCAAGCCATAAGTAGGCTGAGAGGAAGATGACGACTCATCCACAGAAGCATCCACGGGTCATGAACGACGAGTGTAATGCTGAGGAAAAGATGGCACAATAGAAGGAGGAATCGCCAAGGTAGAATCGGGGGGTGGCGACGAAGAAGTCACCGGAGATGAAGGTGTTGAATCTGGTGACATGCTAGGTGAGGAGACCGGGGAAGATGGTGGCTGCAAATCGACTAGAGGTGGAGAAGCATAGGGAGTGGAACGAATAGGCACAGGCTCGACGGGGGTGAGAGGTGAGTCAGGAAAAGTGAGGAAAGAGATATCCTCCACTGAAAAAGTCGAGGAAGATGGGCGTGGATAGAAGGGACGAGACTCATCAAAAGTCACGTCTCGAGAGATACGCATCCGACGACCGATAGGATCCCAACAACGATAACCCTTATGCTCATCACTGTAGCCTAAGAAGACACACTCAACAGACTGAGCGGTCAGTTTGGTGCATTCGCGAGGGGCAAGAAGAACATAGCAAACACAACCAAACAAGCGAAGCATCGAATAATCGGGAGAACGATAAAAAAGACGCTCGAAAGGAACACCACCCTGTAGAGCAGCGGAAGGCTGTATATTGATAAGATAGGTGGAGGTGGAGACGGCCTCAGCCCAAAAATGAGGCGGGAGAGAGGCAGCAATCATCAACGCACGAGCCGTCTCAAGAAGATGTCGATGCTTTCGCTCAGCCACACCATTCTGAGCATGAGCACCAGGACAAGAGAATTGAGAGAGAGTTCCTTGCTCAGCAAGAACACCACGCAACATCTTAGAGATATACTCGCCAGCAGAATCAGCACGAAAAACACGAATGGGTGAAGAGAATTGAGTATGAACCATGGCAGCAAAACGCTTATAAATAGACAACACTTCACTACGAGAAGTCATGAAATAAAGCCATGTGTAACGGGAGAAATCATCTATGAAAATAATATAGTATTTATGACCACCTTTCGAAGCGAAAGGAGCCGGACCCCATACATCAGAATGAACTAAATCGAAAGGACGTTTAGACACTGACTCACTATGTGAATATGGTAACTGAATCTGCTTGCCAAGACGACAACCCTGACACTCTAAAGAGACATCTCCTGAGACAGACCCCAGAAGACCTCGACGAACTAAAGACGACAACCGAGAACCACACAGATGACCAAGTCGATGATGCCACTGCTTGAAGGAACCAGTAACGGAGGCGACTGAAGCGGAGGAACTGGCGATGGTGGTGGCAGCGGAAGGAACATGAAGCCAGTCCAACTCCCAAAGACCCTGAGAATCACGGCGGCGAGGGCCAGCCCCAACCAGAGTGTGCGTGCGACGGTCCTGGACAGAACAAGAGTCAACATCAAGGATGACGCGACAACCAGAATCAGTAAGTTGACCAGCAGAAAACAGATTCATGGTAAGTCGAGGAACATGAGCAACATCAGGAACAGAATAAGAAGGAGTGGAAAGATTGCTTCTACTAGCAACAGAAAGTGGAGTACCATCAGCAGTGAAGACATGAACAGGAGAATCTAGCGATCGAAGAGAGTACAAAGTGGAAGAATGAGAAGACATATGAAAAGAAGCTCCAGAATCCAGAACCCATGGGGATGTACCTGTCTGTGTAGAGGGCGGTTGCTCAGTGCGGGAAGCATCAGTCACAGAACCAACAATACCCGTCGAGGAAGAACCTGAAGCCGCGAGCAGATGCTTAAGTCTCAGAATATCCTGCTCGATCAAAGCAATGGCTGAAGTTGTCGAGGTAGATGACGAAGTCCTTGAAGATGATGATCGCGCCTTGCGTAGGTGTTTCCGCTTCGTGTAGCACTGGGACTCAATATGACCATCATTGTTGCAGTAGTCGCAATGTGGACGGGGGCGACCTGAGCCTCCAGAAGGAGTGGGCAAGAGCTGCGGAGCACTCGAGCGAGAAGGGGTCGGTGCAGCAGGTGGAGTGGAAGAAGCCCGAGTAGCGAGCACAGAGGGAACCTCCAGCAAACCAGCACCACGTAAGCGAGTCTCCTCAGCACGAATCTCAGAAAGCGCCTCCATGAGTGAAATACGGCCACGAGCAAACAACTGAGCACGCCGGGGCTCAAACTCCTTACGAAGCCGAGACAGGAACTCGTAGACGCGATGAAACTCCAAATTGGCCTGGACAGCCTGGCAACAGGGGCAAGTACGACAACCAGCACTGCGGAGAGAATCAAGTTGGCGCCAGATAGCAGAACTCTGTGCATAGAAATCATCAACAGTAGAGTCACCCTGCTGAAGAGCATGCTCCTAACGGACCACAGAGAGGTATAAGGCATCACCCTTGGGCTCATAGCGCTGACAAAGACTGGTCCACATCTCAAATACAGTAGGAAGGCCCAAAAACTCAGAAGCAAACTGAGGCAGAACACTAGCAGTGAGAACAGCTGCAGCACGGGCATCATCATCAAGCCACTGGGTGTACACAGACAAAGCACCATGATACGTCTGAAGAGCCTCCTCATAAGCCAAAACCTGCTCATCATAAGCACGATCAGCAGCCTCATCAACAAGCTTAGCCGCATCCTTTGCGGCCTGATTAGCATTCGCAGAAAGAACCGATGGAGTCGGTGGAGTAGGGGCCACTGGAGGAACCGGACGTGGCGGACAGCAGACCTCGCCAGAAAGAACACCCCATAGGCGGATGCCACGCATATGAATGCGCATGAAGCCAACGAACTCGGTGTAGTTAGAGCCATCAAAAATCATCGGGCAACGAGGAACAGCAACATAGCTTGATCCAGTAGACATTGTTTTTTTTTGGGCGCGCACGGCGGTAACAGATCAGGAGTTGGGCCCCTGCGTCCGGCAACCAGCAAGTCGATCGGCTAGAGCAGAGTGCCTGAGAATTCGTCCTGCAGCAGGAGGCGAAGCGGTCTGGAGCAGGGCGTCACGTGAAGCTGGCGATTTCCAATCGGGAGCAGGGGGAGCCGCCGATCCAATCGGGAGATAAAAGGGGGGGGCGATCGATCCGACTTCGAGTGTGATTCGGGAGCGGAGGAAATCGATCGAAGCCGGCGGGACCTGCGCGAGCAATCAATCGGGAGAGGCCCGACTGTGGGGCGACGGCAACCAGATTGGGAGAGGCCCAAGGCCCAACTGCGGGGCAGGGCAGAGCGATCGGATCGATCGGCAAACCAGCGGGCGAACGAAAGACGACGGGGCGAGGCGGGCAGATGAAACCCAGCGGCCAGAGTAGCGGATCAATGGCACGAGTTGCGGCGTGCAAAAAAATTGACCTAGCTCCAATACCATGTTAGAAATAAGCAACTTGTATTCCCATGGGCCATAGGCCGATATATATATATACATATACAGGTGTGGAACATATGCAGGAAACCCCTTATACAACGGAATAAATACAAAGGGGTACATGACTTATATTATAACTCTAACAATATTTATCAACATATTGAGAATTTTAGGAAGTGCCTTTTTTGGCATTAAATCAATTTTAGTATGGACGTATGGTACATCTATTTGGATATTTGCTCGCCATGTAATGCTCAGACGTTAGGCGTTGTCGTGATGGTAAACAAGTGATTATATATATAATCAATGTGTTTCATCCGCATGCTCTCCCCAGGGCCCAAATTTTGTGTCCTTTCTACCCTAGCTGCATATCAGTGAGGACCTTGCGCTAAAAAAAGCAGTTGGGTGAAAAATAGTGGTTGTTTTCCAACGTTGCCAATACTCATTACCCGCAGGAGAAAAAAAAATGCTCATAGCTCACAGACGGTAGAGCACCCAAGCAGTGTCGTCAGGGAAAATGGTCGGCAAAAATCATTTTAGAAATATGAAGGCCAAGCACAGGACCTTGAGGGCGGCACAGGAGATTGGGGAGCGACGCGATGATAGCTGGGAGGTGGATCAGCGGATGAGCTTAGGTATTTTGATGCTGTTCATATACTCGGTCTGAACAGGATACAATGATACATTTGATACGATGCCAAAACAGAGAGCCGGTTTCTGCAGTAGCTTGTATCAGGATATATTAACTCCCAACTTTGCAGTACCCCATTACATGCCTTTGTTGAAACTCTTTGTGGCTTGGTAAAAACCATCCAAAATCCTCAGCTCAACTTACATATACAGCACACCAAAAGTCATTTGTCAACCAAATGATGAAAACGTTATGTCTTGTAATTTGCACTCTCTCCGTAAAGTAATATAAGAGCGTTTAGATCACTAAAGTAGTGATTTAAGTAGTGATTTAAACGCTCTTATGTTACTTTACAGAGGAAGTAAATGAGATACAACACAGGGGAGTATTCAGGCAAAATAGTCACATCAAAGTTCAATCACCTGAATCCACCTCTACCAAAACTGTGTCAATGTGCTGCCGTTGCCACAGATATCCAAGTGTGGTATAGTCCATGAGTTTTTGGCCTGGAAAACACAGTCAGTAAAGCGCATACCATTTTCTTACAATATAATGCATGCTCCAAAAATAACATGGGAAAACCTAGGAATACAACTATAAATTCCTTCAAAAAAAACTTGAGGGTGAGGCAGGGGAGCGATCTACTCACAAATGAATATTCTGGAGATCAATCTCGTTAAACAAATTGATGTAGAAACGGAACCCATCTGGACTGACATCCCTGCAGAGTAGACCTGGGAATTTTTTAATACTGGTTAGTTCATTCAGTCTGGAACTAAATGCATGTCTTGCCAATACTTGAAAGGAACAATTGCAGGACACCTTTGTTTTCTGCATTTAGAAGATGCTCCTTTGCTAAAGCTGGTGCAATCCCCAGTGTGAATGCAGCGTCGCTGGGGCTTATTCCTTTGAGAAGAGCATCCGGCTTTTGTGCGAGTGATGAGATTCTTGCAAATACCTATGTTTATTGGAGGGAGATCAGTATGCGGCTATGCTACCAGTACTAATGATTGCAGGTGCAAGGTAACTGGTAAAAAGTGCATGGAAACATGTGGATACCCACTAACAAAAATGAACCAGAACCGGTCATTCATTTCATACTTTTGATTAAAACTATGATTCAGATAGGAAACAGATTTGGCAGGTATAGAAACAAAATCAAGGCACAATATTTGTACGGCTGCTAGCTCACTCCTGCTATGTCATGCAGCGCTATTCAGTACGAATATAAAATGGCATCTGGACTTATCATTGCCACGGCATACCTCATCATCACTATGCGTCTTGGTCTGGATCACCTTCACTCCACCGTCAAATTTCCGGAGCATCACTGGGCTGCTTATTACAAATCAACATCTATAAGCAAAACATCAAAACCATAATTAATGGCTGGCAACAAACCAGCTGAAAAGACATTATTGTTTTTAGAAAACAATGATTACTCTTTTTTTATATCATCTTGGATTTGCATATTCTGACAATTAAAAGCTTCAGCAATTTTCAAGAAAATGATATACATACACATCAAATTTCTCCCAAAGGGAGCAAGCTTGCAAAAGATCCTCTGGTGAGATCAACTCTAGAACAAACAAAAAATCAATTTCAGAACACAAGTGACAAGGGAATTTCGCACAGATATTCATCAGCAAAAGCACAGACCTGTTCCCCTAGCACGGTTGAAGAGACAGTAGACATCGACTAGTGCCATCATACCACCTGCTCTCTCAACTGGTACTCTTACAAAGTCAGCCAGCTGATTATGAAGAGGATAAAAGAAGCCTCAGTAAGTCTATTTCTTAGTATTATGTGGCATAACAGAAGAAAACTCCGAAGATGAAAACAAAACAGCTTCCAAAGTAGAAGAAAACTATGAAGGCATGAACAGTTTCAGCATTGCTACCAACTGAATATGCAAGAAAGATATAGGAGGTTTTTCCTGTATCTTTAATGGATGGGAAGTACCCCTAACCCCACCAAACAGAGGGCAGGTTTGTTTTTCTCGGAGGGATTGTTTCACTAGCTTGAAGAGAACTGAAAGGTGATCGAACATTGGCCCAGGTTAACTGAAAGCTATTACCCAACTAGCTAAACAAGGCCTAAAAGGGGTCCAAATTTGATCTAGTTCATGCATAAGCAGAATGAAAATATGGAAGCATACAAATGACCAGCAAGTATTGTTCAATATGGTAGAGGTTCCCTTTGCATAAAAGGCAAGGAAAACGACTGTTTCCATCCAGCCCAGACATTTTATACCGGAAATTACTCTATGCTTACGGTATTTGGTGATAAAGGCCCCAGGTAAACATTTAGTAATTGGCATGCGATTCTCCAAATACATGTATTATTATTTCCATTGCAATTCAGCTGCACAGAAGTGCTGGAAAACTATGAACAAGCACAAATTACCTGTCGTGAAAGCTGCTGATGGTACAAAGCACCAGCAGTTTCCTTTGTCACAGGAGACACGATGCCTACGCTCAATAGCAAATCCTGCATGTCTTGCTTAGAACCCATCTCTTCGTCATTGGAATTCGATTGAGCAGATGAGTTCGTCAATAGCTTTTGCCTCATCTTCTCTGCCAATTCCATCATTTCCTTGGCTTTGCTCTGTATAGGAATGACGTTCACAAAATTATGCCCGGTTCATTGCCATTGCCATTTAGAGCGTGGTGATCCAATCTCAGATGTTACAAACACTATATGATAGTAGCAGCATCCAAGCAGGAAGCAGGAAAGAGGAACGAACCATGAGTGCGTTGAGATCCTGGAAGGCATCCTGCAAGTTCTGCCCCGCACTCTCCCACGTCTCCTGCTCCTTCCGCAGTATCCCCGCCACTCCAACCACGGGCATCCTGATCGCCAGATCCTCCTCGGCTGGGGCGGCTCCCTCAGCCACCGGGGCGCCACTGGCCGGAGCAGCCGCGGCGGTCGCCTCCCAGGCCCTCGCGCGGATGGCCTCGAGCAGCCGCCCGTAGAACACATCCACGTCCGCCTTGCAGGTGACGACGACGGCGACGACCTCCGACCGCGACGGGGGCAGGGAGATCTGGATGCGGATGCGCGGGTGATGCGACGAGGAGGAGGACGACGAGGAGAAGAGGGAGCGGAGTGGGTTATGGTTGTGCCTGCGGTGGGGAGGGTACGGGTGGACGATGGACGCGAGCGGGAGGGCGCGCGCGGAGAGGGAGGCCTCGTGGAGGAAGATGAGCCGGTGGGAGGTGAGCGCGAGGAGGCAGCCGCGGAGGGGCGCGAGGCGGGGGTTCTCCTCGGGCTCGAGGTCGACGAGCGGAAGCAGGTGCCGCTCGATCTCGCCGGCGGACAGCACCGGCCGGCCGGACGCCGTGACGGTCGCTGACGGGAGCCAGTCGGCTGCGGCGACGGACATGGTTGTGGAGAGTTTGGACTTCGGAGGTTTTCCCCCGTGTTTTTGTGTAAATAAAAAAATTTGTTGTTTGTTCGGCCTCGTCAACCGGAAGAGCATGTTAAGCAATACTCCCGCTGTCCGGAAATACTTATCATCAAAATGAATGAAAATGGATGTATCTAGAACTAAAATACAACTAGATACATCCATTTCAATGACAAGTATTTTCGGACCGAGGGAGTACGTACTACTCTCGTTCAAGTCACACATTTTTAAGTTTGATTAAGCTCATAAAATTATTAACATTAAAAAAGTTCATTAAAAATAGTAACATTTAAAAAGTCATAAAAATATCAACATTTAAAAACACTAAATTAGTCTCCCAAAAAAATCACAAAATATATTTTCGCACTATGCATATCAGGGTTGTAGATTTTAACCCAACTTTTTGATTAGTTATTAGTCAAACCTAAACAAGATTGACTTATGGCAAAACTAGAATTTCAATTAATTTAAAGCGGAAGGAAATACAAGAAGAAAGTGTTGATTATGTAAAGCCACAACTTAAACGCAACCTTTAACAAATGGCCGCGAACATTTCAAGATAAATATATTAGTTTAATAATTTTTAACAAGTTAATGTTTTGGCATCGAACTTGACAAATCAAGCATACTATAAGACTAACATGGCAAGAAAAACAATATTATACTTCGCTCCTCCACCAACAACATCCACCTTGATGGACCGTGACAACAATAGCAATATCAATGGTGGTGTCCGACACACTTAGCACGTAAGGGTCAACAAGCTCAGTCGAAACATCCGCAAGCTTATCAACAACATCAACAACAACCGCTCCCCCTACCGCACCTCTACCCATTACAACACGAGTAATGTTGCAGAGTATGGATATCTACTCAGAAAGAGAGAAAAGAGAGAGATAGATAGATAGATAGATAGATAGAGAGAGAGCACCTGAACCTTATTCCCAACCTGAGCTCCAGAGTCCTGCGCCTTGTTGCGTCCATGTAGGCATTCCTAAGGTACAAGCATGAGCGCTACTTTAGGGATATTGATTATACCATATCTCTCGAAGATAGGTACCAAACTACTGGGGAGAGACCACCTACAAAAAGGATGGTGCTGGCCTCTGCCAAAGGAAAGAGCACTCACACGTCAAAGAAAGGAGACGCATAAGCACATACATGTACCCTGACTCAATAGATAGGAAAATTCCTTATAGTCATTCATATTCATCAACAAAGATAGGCAGGCAAAATGTAGGGCTCTTATGTTGGAATCTACGGTAGGGTGCGTCGACTGCAAATTAAAATTTCCTACGCGCAGAACATCCAAGAACATGCTATGGGAGATGGATCACAGATTATTATCATTAGACGCACAGTGCCGTGCAGCGGAAGTAGAGTTGAGGCAGCGCGTTCCCGGAGTCACCTCGCATTCCCGGAGTCGTCTCCTCCTTGCCGGTCTCCCACGTAGCCGATCGGATCCCGCGAACAGGTTCGCCGGAGCGGCGCAAGTGCACCGCCTCTAACGGTATCCGCGTGCAGGAGGAACGTCGTGCGGCGGACTGCTAGGTCCGATCACACAATCGGCGGCAAGTGGAGGTGGCTATTCGCAACATATGCAAACCCTAGTGACAGCGCCGAAGCGATCAACCCCAAGAGTGTGCCGCGCCTTCACTTTATATAGGCGTCCGTCGCGGGCTCAACACTTGGGCCTCGCACGAACCCTAAAGCCCACAAGTCTACTCGGCCACAATCCGAATACAGCTCGGATCACATCCGACCAGTGTCCTCGGATCCGATCTCGTAGGTTCTTTCTCTTAAGCGCGCGACCCCTTAGGTTCAAGTTGGCTTGATCGCAGTTCGGATCACCTCCGAACTGCACTGTTGGTAGCGGCCTCTAGCAAGGCATGCCGAACACCAAGCAGACTATGAAGCTGGTTAGACGAACCTGTACAACGTGTCACACTTCTGTTCCCTTTGCCTCACGATATATGTTGTCGGGCTCAAGGCAAGACTGTCATCCTTGTGCTAGTCCGACCTCTTTCTCATTTCAGTGATTCCGGCCACTATCCGGATTATCTCATAATCCTAGTCGCATGGCCATGCTTATCCTGGTCGGATCACACGAGGGGCCCAGAGTATATCTCTCCTAATCGAAGGGGCAAATCTCATCTTGCTCGACCATGTGTTCGCAGCATGGAACTGGACAAACTCGAAACCTACCTTTGTAACTACCCAGTCACGAAGTAGCGTTTGGTCGGCCCAAAGCAAGTCTGTCACCATCCCAAGTACATGCGTCAGCTCAGGTCTTAGGACATAGAACGTATGTTGTACTAGAGACTCACAGATGTCATATCATTGTGTCTCATAGTTGGGTCTGTCTGACTCGGACCTTATCTCGATTCGGATCCGACTACGTCGAATCCGACCAGACCTTTCCAAGTCCATATTATCTGGTTAGCATCCAATGCTTCATGGCTAGTGAGACCAAGCCATCGACCGTGTCATATACTAGTCTAGTTGTCTGCGCGTCCACACAGCCCTTTCGACTAGAGACCTTTTAGGAAAGTCATCATACAATGCATAGTCCCACAAACAAGTCATGTACTTGCTGATGCACATCATTGATAATGTTCAAGGACTATCTTTATTCATAAACACATAGGAAATATCATCATACATGATTGCCTCTAGGGCATCTCTCCAACATCTAACCCATCCAGTGGCTGGAATCTAGGTAAAGTGTAAAACTGTTGTGCCATCATCATCGTTGATGAGATCTCTTTGGAAAACATCCTTTATCCTTACAATTATTTCACGGCTTTCATCACATTGTCAACAAGTATCAATTTCGTGACACCGTCCACTAGGTCACATGCAGCATTCGATTCCTTCGTCCCTCGAAATCAACAACACACGTCACTCCCACTCCTTTACCACAACATTCCAACCCCGCCTCCACGTGAATTTAGATCACCTACAGTCGGAGTTGTCAAATATGACCCCTTACATGTCCGCGGACCCCTCATTTGTCCACCATTGCAACCAGACTCCTCATTTGAAAACCCTCATATTCATACTACTCCATGCAGCGTCCATTCCATCTACGTACTACATAATGCATGAAACCTCCTCCTCCTCCTCCTCTGCCTCATCTTCCTCCACCTCATCTTCCCTCCGCCTCTTGCTTCGATACCTCCTCATTCGCCTTTGTCTCGTCCTCCCACGCAAGGCGAGCAGCACGACATTCCTCCGCGACGCTCATCTCCCGCGCGATCTTTGTCCGACGCTCAAGCATTAGCATTTTGTAATAGGTGATCTTCTGTCGGACCATGGCGGGCAACGAGACTAGAGATGAAGGGAAGGAGACGTGAGATCCGGTGGCAACGCAGACTAGAGGGAAAGGAGGAAAATGGGGTTGGCTAGGGTTTGCCCTCGCCGTCCGGTTCAAATAGTCCCATCGAGCGGCGCGTCGGGACGACACCGTGAATGCAATCACCGAACCGGTAACGTCTCCCAACAGACCGAAGGGTTTCCGCATGGATCCCGCCCGTCGATTCAACATGACGGACGCGTCCGGGCATCGACATATCCATCCTACATATGGATTGGGTATGAGGGTGTCGGATAGCCCGAACGTATGTGCAGGATTTGAGAGTCCCGATTGGATAGTGTTTTTTCAGTCCAAGCGATGTCCGGGTTGTCCGCCTTGACGCTTGGAGGGAATCTGGGGTCGGCGTCCATCCTTCGCCTCTGACACATCCCGCCTCCCATCCTTCGCCTTTGACGTCGGTGTCATCGCTGGACATACTCCTTTCTCCAGAAAAAAATTCTATGAGACCAAGTCTCACGGATTAGCAGGTGAGATCCATCCTGATGGATGACACGTGACATTCACAAATCACAAAGCATTTACCCCACCCCCACCTAAAATCAAGGAGGGAGAGATTAAATGTTTTATGATTTATGAATGCCACGTGGCATCCATCAGAACGGGTCTCACCTGCTTTATATGAGACCTGGTCTCATATAATTTTTTTCCGATCGGATTTCTTAATTTGCTTCCGCCATCAGCGGGTTGATCTACCCCGCTACATCAGCCCCCACCGCCGCTCCAGCAACTCGTGTAACATGGACTTGGATCTTCTCTACATTGTGACTACCATCACAGTATGGTTGTATAACTAGGCACAATTGTCATGAGAAGAACTTTCCAGGTTCGCGGTTCAGAGCTTTGCACGTTGAGTTTTGACGTCATGTGCTCGAGCTGCATATCGCATCCCTTAAAAAAAACTACAAAAGAGCATAAGCGCACGTACACGCCTCATCTCCCATGCCCGCATGGCCGCATCAGGCACACACGGTTATTAACCTACCGTTTCAGCCGGCGGCGTTAAATTCTGGTGCCATGTCAGTCTTGAAAGTAGGCCCAGTATGTCATATTTCGCATCAAACAACTCTCAATCAACCGGCCGATTACTGAAGACCGATGTTTTCAGCAAACTTTTATAAAAACGGTAGATATCCGCACTGAGCGACGCATTTATGATGGTTTTTGGCAATTTTACTTCACATCAGTCCCAAGGGGAGATGATCACGGAGAAACTGCCAAACAAAGATCTTAATCTGTTATGAAAATGCTAAACCTGCTTGCTGGTACTTACGGATTCCACCTTAGAGGCGTAATCCTTCCCTATCCTCAGTCCCGCGATCATGTTCACACGGGTATGTTGTACAGAGAAACTATCCGTGACGAGGAAACAAATGCAGCACATGCAAATCGAAACCTACACATCCCTCAAAAAAACTAGGCAGGAGCATACGCGCAGCACGCGTCTCATCTTAGGCCCGCACCAGGCACACACGAGTGATTGACAAAAAACTACCACTTTAGGATTTTGCGTCCCACTGAATTACCACTTTTTAAAAAATGACTGAAAACTACCATTTTTTTTAATTTCGTGACAAAAACTACCATTTTCGGATAATGGCAAGTTTAGATGATTTAAACGTGTTTATGACAGGTGGGGTCCGTCTGTCAGGGCTGATGTGGCAGAAAAGTCAACTTTGTTTTATTTTGACTGTTAAGTTGGGCATTATGACAGGTGGGGCCCACACCTTCTTCTCATCTCTCTCTCTCTCTCTCTCTCTCTGAAATTTTAGTAAACACACGACGGCGAGCACCACTGCGGCCTCCCTCTCTCCGTTGCACGGGATGGGCATTGCGTCAAGCTCCAACCGCTAGCGGCTCGCCGGCGAATTGCAGTTCCACACCGCCAGCGACCTTCAAGAGCAACTGCGCGCGTGGTGGGGGCCCTTCCCTTCTGCTCGCGACGCGGGTGGGGTAGGAGAGGTTGGGCGGGATATGTAGCTTGTCGGCGCACAGATCCCGCTCATGACGGTCGACGGGGAGGTCGAAGTTGACCCTCGTGCCGCGGGGGAGGCGGATCCAGCCATTGTGGAGGCGGATCCGGTCTGGGGAAGGGAGGCAGAGGAGCGGCGCCCGCACCTGGTGGACGGTGGCGGCGAGGGGAGGTATGCGCGGGGCGGCGCGAGGACGAAGGCGCAGGAGCTGGGGAGGTTGCTCCTTGGGTGGTGCACGGCGACGCCTAGGAAGAGGTTGCGGGGTCGGTGAGAAGAAGGCGGCTCTGGGTGGGAGAGAGAGGGGGGGGGGAGGAGAAAGAAGATGGACGTGTGGAGAGTTGACTTTTCTGCCACATCAACCATGACAGACACCTGTGATAAACTCCTTTAAATCATCTAAACTTGTCATTATCTGAAATGGTAGTTTTTCGTCGTAAAATTATTTTTTTAGTAGTTTTCGGTCTATTTTATAAAAATGGTAGTTTAGTGGACGCAAATATAAAGTGGTAGTTTTTTTGTCAATCACTCGGCACACACGGTTGCTCCACTCTCCAGGCTCGGGAGTCAGGACACGGCGTTTAGCTTCTCCTGGTCCTTCGTTCTCGGCGCGAGCGCAGAGGTTCCGTTGTGCTTGAGGAAGCCGGCGTACCAGCGAGCCGAGTGCCTGGCCTGCCGCGGCCGCCTCTCGTCGGCGAAGTCGACACGGTACAGCCCGTACCTCGACTGGTACCCTGACAGGAGCTCGAACATGTCCATGAACGCCCACGCGAAGTAGCCTCTCACGTCGGCTCCGTTCCTGCACAACAAACAAACAGAGCATCACGCAATGCATGCTGAAAGAACGGGTGTATGTTTGATCTGATCTTGACGCACGGTCGCACGCACCTCATCGCGTTCAGTGTGCTCTCCATGTAGCTGCTCAGGTAGCTGATCCTGTCGGTGTCATCCAGAACGTCATCGGCAGATCCCATACCTGAAACAAACCACACGACTACTTACATGAGTAACGATGCACCTTTCTTCTTCAGCTGAGACTTTTGCTTCTGGTTGGGAGTATGCTTGCCATTCTCTTGGACATAGACCGGAACCCCGTAGGTTTCTTTCAGGTACTCCAGCACAATTTGCAGCCCTTTGGGGTCACTTGGGACATTTGGTGGGGCACTCTGCACTCCCATAAAGAAAAGATTATCTTTGATGGTTACTGTCAAGCTAATGATCTCAGGTTTTTAGGTGAGTTTTCTTTTCTAATCTCTTGATCAAGTTCAGAACATATTATAACCCAATAGATGTATGGTGAAATGACCAAAATAACTTCATTTTTAGCAACTTCTTGCACACCACATCGATGACATAATTTTTCTTACCGGACTAAGTGGTGGGTCTGTCCTAGAACCTGCATCATACAAAGGAATCACTAGTTAGAACAGTACGCTCAGCTCTTTTTGCATACTTTGTGTAATGTAGTGCACTACATTACACAAACATCTCAGTATGCGGTGAACAAATAGCATACTTTGTGTAATGTAGTGCACTAACAAAATATGTTTAAAGGGATGACTGAGTACTGCACTCACTCAGAGAAATACACAATTTGCATGACTGGTGAATCTGAAAGGTTGCTAGCCGGTTTGTCTTACCAATTTATCATTAGTAGGACGCCACTCACAGTATCTTGGCTAGCCTATTTTTTGCATGAGCTTTTCTACGGTACATTTTACCATCATTAGAGGAGGAGAGTAATATAAGTCTCAACCAACCATTGATTTTTCAGGGCAATATGGTCTAGATAAAAGAATATCATCAAGCCTATGGTTGCACACAGTTTCTGAAACGTGCAACTACTTAATTAACCATTAGATGAAGAATCAATGTCCTAGAGAAAGTGGCACCAAAAACCGAATCAAATTGCGCATCCACACAGCACACTACTATGAGCAGTTAAGCAACAATCCTGGTATCAGCACCCGAAAAAGATAGTTACCCCTTGAATCAACCGATATGTCCGTGTTGTAGTCCCGAATGCCTGTTTCTAGAGGGCGATCATTCACGTAGAGAGAATAGTAGTGATTTATTCCAATAAAATCTAGAGAACCCTTGATAAGTTCAGACTGAACTTTCGAGAAGGATGGAAGGCGAGAGCCCACATTCTTCTTCATTACTTCTGGGTAGTCCCCAAACACCAATGGGTCCAGTATCCTGCCAGTACGGCACTTAAGATCTCAACAATGCACGGATCATGTATGTTAAAGCTTCCATTGACAGAATGGATGCACAATATCATACCGGCCAAATAAGAAATCTTTACATCTCTGGCTTGCATCTAAATCCACTGTGGAATTTGTAAGCGGGTAACTCCAGTAGGAGTAGATACTTATGCCAACAACTCCTTTTTGCATGACCTACATCCAAAAAGATTCCTTAGTTTTTTTTTATGAACCTATACCTCGGAAACATTTGCACCGTAGCAGGGAAATTACGAAGAATGTAATACTCCCTCCGATTTGACAACATTGTATAGATGCTGCGTCAATTAATTCGGATCAGAAGGAGTACTTGTGTTAGATACTCCCTCTGTCCCATAATATAAGAACATTTTCCAAACTATGTTAGCTTGAAAAACGTTCTTATGTTATGGGACGGAGGGAGTAATAACGAAGAATCCGAGTCTATGTACATGATGACTCTGTTTTTAAGGGAAATGCCCAGGAACCTAAACAAAATATATCGACTACTTCCCCAGGAAAATACTACCCTAAGTGTGCCGCCAATGCTGAAACATGTATTGAAAAGATGAATTACGATGTGGTTAATGCCTAATGACTGGAATTGGTACCTCCACCCTCTCGAAACAGTCTCTCGCCCCGCTATATAGATAAAGAACAAAACAAAGTACACGGCCGAACGATACAAGGTAGTGAGGGAGCGCTCTTACAAATCAAATAGCTCAAATGGTTTTAGGTGTGCCTAATGACTGAAACAATGAAACTTGTGCCTCCATTCTTGAGGAAAGCTAAAATGGTTTAGAAATTGCAGTTCATGAAGAAACTAAGCATCATGAGAACTATTTTAAGTACAAGATCATCCACTCACTTGATATTTTTCTCTGTAAAGACTAGCAACTGATGCATGCGCCAAAAGGGTATTATGAGCCGCTATGTATGGTTCCACGCTAGAGTCCCCAGCAGTGCACTTTGTTGCTCCAAATGGGTCCGAGCAACGGCCGGGAGGGAATATAGCAACATCATAAGAGGCCATCATACCAATGTTTGGCTCATTCACTGTCGTCCAAGATGCAACCCTATCTCCAAACTCCCTGAAGCAAACATCTGCATATGCTGTGAAATCTTCGCTGCATTTTGTAGATTTGAGAATATGAACAGGATAAAATATTATGTCATAAGTATGCCAAAATGACATATAAAATTGCCACTCCAGTTGAGCTGTCTATTTGGTAGTGAAATCATATATGCACGTACATAATTCTGGGGCTTAACCATCCACCGTACTCGTCTTCAAGAATCTGAGGGAGATCTAGATGGTGAAGTGTGATGTGGACTTGAATTCCTGGGATAAATACCACAGAGACTGGATGGTTCAAATTTCTATTTTGCATGAACTTCTTAACAAGGAACAATATTTACACCAACTTATATGAAATACGGACCTAACAATCGATCACAATTAAATTGTTTAAATGCTCAAAGATCTAATAAAAAAATACTTGCCATGGTTCACTAGTTCATCAATGAGGTTATTGTAGTACTCCAGCCCTTTGGGATTGATAGCTCCGCGTCCATCTGCAATCCCGAAATTTAAGAAAGAGTAAGATAAATTAGAAACTAAAGTGGATGGTTGTGATAGAGTTTGTGAGGATTTCTGTACTTGGAATGAGCCTTGACCAGGCAGATAATCCTGATTTACTTTGTATATAGAACTATTAAAGCAGAGAAACGGTCAAGATTTTTCAGTCCCTCGTCTTATTTACCATGTATTTGTGGTACCCATCTGCAGCAGCATCTGCCGTGCTTTTGTCTGGCATTTTGCCTGCAAGAACAAATCGAACTGTCAAAATGGACCTAAACTGCAACAAACACTTCTTTGTCAGCCGTGTCAAGTTCTGGTCTTGGCTGTTGCCAATGCTAATTTGTCATGTTCAATTACTCTAAAAAATTAGTTACGCTTCAGCAATAGAAATGCTGTGTAAATTGTTCTACCAAGGTGCTATTTCTTGCGCATATGGGAAATATCCACAGTCTGACAGTCATATGGGAAAACCAGAGACAAATCTCGCAAACATGTTAGCAACCAACCTGCGTGAGTGAAAGTGTCCCAGCTGCTTGAGCTCCGGCCATCCTCAGCAACAGCGCCCTCATACTATGCATGCAAAAGAAGAATCCAAGTTCATTAAGCAAATACACAAGAACTTCCAGCTCAACAAGATAGATTGATTACTAACTTGATATGCCGAGGTTCCAGTTCCAAAGACGAATCGCCGTGGGAAATCACTTCGTGTGAAGCCAAGACCAGCCGCAGCTGCATCCTGAACCCAGAGGGGCAGCAAGAGGTAGAAGAAGGCAGCAGAAGCACCCATCTATGATCTGTGTTTTTTCGTGCATAATGGATTCGTTCGCTTTGATAGAAGATTTATATCAGGATTAATTAGTCTCACTCTCAGCCGCAACCTTACCTCGTGAAAGCAGCCAGACTAAACAACTTTCATGAGGTCTCCAACTTTCATCTAGTAACGTCGGTCTTCTGTGGGGACATGTGCAGCTAATTAAATGTGTGCTACTGCCTGCTGCGTGCTTACACCATCCAGTGGAAACGTTTATCTGAATGTACATGCCATTTCTTTTTCAAGAAATATACTTATCAGGGTCTTGAATATGGCAGGACATGACTTTTTGCCGCTCATGATCAACAGCCCCGTTAATCTTTTTTGCATGGGTAAACAGAGATCAGTATGAGTAGCTGTCACAGATTAAAAAAAGACACACGCAGCTGATTTTTTGTGCGATGAAGAGTGATTTTTTTTACTCAAAATGACCCATCAAGTGGATATAAACATAATAAGCACACATCCAGCCTCTTCATAGTTAAAGCATCTCCGGCCGCGCCCCCAATAGCCCCCTCCACTTCCCAGGCGTTTTCTTTTGACGCCGGCGACCGAAATCGGCCCAGTCGCGTCCCAGGAGCCCGTTTTTCGCCAGTTTGGGCCGAAACTGGCGCCGACCTAGACCGAACCCGGTGCGCTGGGGGCGCCTGGGGCGCCGGGTGACGCGTTTTTGGCGCAAACGGGGATGGGCCCGCCGAGTCAGCGAGACGCCGCTTCGTCGTCCTCATCGCCTCGGTTTCCCGCGGGAATCAATGCCAAGGATGCCGCGCCGCTGCGCCGGTCAGCCTCCATTGATGCCTCACGGGCGGCGCAGTGAAGGCGCCACCGACGCGCGTCCCGCCCGCTCCCGCCACGCGTCGACCGGTATGCAAGCTCTCGCCGCCCCGGCTATAAAAGCCGATCTACCCGCCGGGCAGCTACCACACATCGCCTCCCATCGCCACACAAAGCACCACACTTCCCCCTTCCCGCCGACGAGCAAATGGCTGAGAGGTACCCAGGCGACGGCGCGGTGGCGAACGGCTTCAGTCGCCCCATCTCCAAGAGCCGGAGGCGCGCCTCCTCTACGAGGCCGACTATCCGGCGTCCCAGGACATGCGTGTGTCGGGGCGTGGAAGTTGAGCGTCGGCGGCGTCCCGGTGCCACCGGTGCCCGAAGGGGCAGCACGACGGGCCGAGATCGCCCGCATCCGCTCGTCGCTGACGGAGGCGCAGCGGAACGAGCCGAGGTACGCCGCCGACAGCCACACGCTGTGGACGATGTATTTCGAGCGCTGCTGCAAAGACCAGATCGCCTCCGCCAACGGCATCATCCCCCGCGGACACCACAACGCCGACGGGCGGCGCGAGTGGTGGGGCGTGCTCGGCCGCACTCTCGAGGCTGTCCTCGATCACATCGAGGCCGACAACACGCCGCGCCTCGAGTACCCGCCGCGGTCGTCTTTCTCTCGCCGCCGTGGCAGTTCCTGGATGCCGCGGTGAATGGAGCCGGGGGCGTCCTCGTCGTCGGGCTCCGGCTCACTCTCCTCCGGCTCGCCAGCGCTCAATCAAGCCGGAGCCGGAAGAGATGCCGCTTCGACGCCGCACCCACAGCGGCGCTCTCGTCATCAACGAGGGTGCCCGCCCCTCCCCGCGCTCCCTCTGCCTGGTCCGGCTGAAGCCCGAGCCGGGGCTGCTTCTCGTGAAGCCGGAGCACGCGGACATGGTGGCCCCTGACGACAAGGCCGCCCTCAAGTGGGCGAGGGAGGACTACGTCCGCGAGCAGGTGCTCCGCCAGCATCCGGCATACGCGGAGCTCCAGTCCCGGCGCCGCGGATGCGAGGAGGGTGGCATCATCGTCCTCAACAGCGACGAGGAGGATGAGGCCGGTCCGTCCAACCCCCCACCGTGCGTTGGCGACCCTGGCCAGGGGTGCCGTACGGAGGGTGGTGGCTCCGGCGCGGCGCGCGACGACGACGACGACGACGACTCACCTGTTTCTACAGGCTTCTCGGCATGTAGATGGCGGGCGGTGGCCGCGGCGTAGCAGGGGATAGCCGTAGTTTGGCGTAGTTTGCATTTTCATCTGTTTTTTTTATAAATTTCCATGAAGAATTGCCGAGTTTGTACAAATTTGTATGAAATATCGCCGAATTCGTGCGATTTTGGAAGTGACCTTGGGGCGTCGACTGGGAACGCAATCGCCCCCACGCACCAAGCAAGCACCGGTTCGGCCCCAGGCGGCTCTTTTTCGGCGTTCTGGGGGGCCGAACGGCTGGAGATGCTCTTAGGATGCATACAACTAACAAGTTACACTGGTGGAAAAAGGGCCTTTGGTCGCGGTTCGCAACTGCCATTAGTCGCGGTTGCGCAACCGCGACCAAACAGGCGCGACTAAAGGCCCCCCTTTAGTCGCGGTTGCTTAAGAACCGCGACTAAAGGCCCGTCCACGTGGGCGCCAGGCGGCCGTCGGGGCGGAGGACCTTTAGTCGCGGTTCTTCTGGCCAACCGCGACTAAAGGCCGCCGCAGGTTTAGGGTTTTAGCCCCCCCC
>NC_041385.1:600667200-600669581 GCF_002162155.2 Triticum dicoccoides
TTATTTTAATTTTGAAGGAGTTTCACATATTCTACGGTACTACATACATGCATATGAATGTACAATTTCAAAAAAATTTGAAATTAGAACCAAAAAGAATTCAAGAGGAATATACAATATATATTCAATATCATCGGATGACCATATACAATTTTGAACAAGTTTCCATACATAATTTAATGCATATAAAGTTCTACGTCCTCGTAATGGTGTTCTCCTTTAGGATGGAGGACTTCCCTCCTGAACCATCCAGCTAGTTCCTCTTGAAGTGGTCGGAAGCGAGCTTCTGGACTAAGCATCATCCGGAGGTTATTCCTCTGAGCATTGGTATCACTCGGAACCCGCCGCTCAGAGGTGTATCTCCGGATCATCTCACAGACATAGTATGCACATAGATTGGTCCCCGCTGGCTGAATATCCTCACCATTCTTAGCCTTTGACCTTTTGAATTCTAGCTCTTTTTTGAATTCACCGACCTTTGTATCTACGAACCGTCTCCAAACCCTATGAGGCAAAGAAAATTAAATGAACAAGAGAGTTATTAGTTACTTGATATTAGGAAATGAACGAAATAGGCCGATCGATATAGAGCGCAAATGAATGAAAATAATTACTTCTGCAGCATTCTTCTCATGCCGCCCCAAAGCTTTGGATCCTTATTCAGAGAGTCGTGGACGAGACATTCTGAGGTGTCAACTTTAATTACTAGCAGAATCCAGTGGAACCTGCGAACACGATACATGCACAGTACGTCATGCATAACTCATCGATTAGCCGGCCACATACCATGCATGGAGTAAACAAAAGAGAATGTGCTCAAGACAGAAACACTCACCCAAAATGGTAAGGAAATAGAATATCACTTTTGAGTTCCTGCTTTGTAAGAAACTGCCACAGGTCTGCCTCCATGTCGGCGGGGTGATGCTCCAACACATATCCATTAACGATGTGTGGGTCAATGAACCCAACATCGTGGATGTTCCTTACTCTGCATTCCTTAATCTTCATTCTGCATGTATAATAGCGGACACAACAATATAGTTAGGACATATATATAGTGCAGGCAATATGAACGAGATGGGGTAGAAATAAATCACTTACAGAATGTAGCAACTGATGATAGATTTGTCGAGCTCACGCAGATTGAAAAGCCGGAACAATTCACTCAGATGAATTTGTACATAGTAATGTTTGAAGTGATGCTCATATCTAACTTCCGCATAAATATATTCTTTGGCGTTTTTATTTTTTATGTAACCCTTGTACCATTTCAGCAGACCTTTCATTTGTGGAGGTAGATCCTCTTCCTGCGCAGGCTCGACGAGAGGCCCATTCTTCACATATGTAATTACTACCTCCTTCACTGGCGCCTCATCAAGGCCTAACAGTTCACGAAGAGTAATACCTAAGTTGGCCGCTTGTTCTCTGGCACTCGTTACAGTCAATCCATGTGCTGCCGCAGCTGCTATGATATCGGGGTCATCCGGACCGGCGGCTTTCACTATAAGCGGGGCAATCGATTGTTTACTTTGTTCCCCGAGCTGGGCAACTCGTTTCCCGCTTTTTTTACTTTCTAATTCCGTTTTCTCGGCCTCCTCCAAGGCTTTGTTCTCCTGGTTCTCCGCCCGCTCTTTCTTCTCCTTCAACATGAGTGCCTGCCTACGAAGTTCACGTGCATAGTCGTCAGGCAGATTCTTCGCGGCTTGGGACCGTGTGCTCAAAAATGACTTAGCCCACTTCTTTTGCTCATAAGAAAATACTGGCTTGGGCTCGGGCTCTCTTTTCTTCTTGCAGTCCGCCTTCCATTTCTCATGATCAGCAGCCGCGGCCGCGGCAGTTTCCTCGGCACTACGTTCCCAAGGCCTTGTGGGGAGAGGCTTCAGTGATGACTCTGGTACCTTTGTGGTCTTAGGTACATAAGGGTCCGGATTAATAATCCAGGACTGCTTCTGCTTCTTTGCCGGAGGTGGATTGGGGGGCGGCGTCTGATCACCCGCCGGACGAGGACTGGGGGGTGGCGTCTGATCACCCGCCGGACGTTGTGGACTGGGGGGCGTCGGCTGACGTGACGGAGGTGTAGGTGAACCGCCACCACCACCACCACCGTAGGGGGGTGGACTTGTTGTCCTTGGCGCCTCGCCTGGAAACTTGATAAACTTCTTTTGCCATAGAATGAAATGGCGCTTGACATCTCCAAGTCTTTTCTCCCCTTCAGGTGTAGCAATGTCAATCTCCAGGTCCTCAAACCCTTGGACTATGTCCTCCACCGTGACACGAGCATAGCCATCTTGAATGGGGTTGTTGTGGTGGAGTGCTCCAGGTAAACATGGTAAAGCACTGCCGATGGCTACCTTCATGGACATGTTCCCGATAGGATAATA
>NC_041385.1:600672137-600681793 GCF_002162155.2 Triticum dicoccoides
CCGCGACTAAAGGGGTTTTTGGCGGGTTTTTGCGTTCCCGCGCGCAACGACCTTTAGTCGCGGTTGGGCAGGGTATTTTTCAAAATACTTTTTCTTTTTCAAAATCTTAAAAATACAAATAATATATCCAAAAATTCAGAAAAATAAAACTAATTCAATTCAATATGTTAAAAACACAAATATTATATCAAAAAATTCAGAAAAATAAAACTAATTCAATTCAAAATTCTAAAAATACAAATAATATATCAAAAAATTAAGAAAAATAAAACTAATTCAATTCAAAATCTTAAAAATACAAATAATATATCAAAAAATTCAGAAAAATAGAACTAATTCAATTCAATATGTTAAAAACACAAATATTATATCAAAAAATTCAGAAAAATAAAACTAATTCAATTCAAAATTCTAAAAATACAAATAATATATCAAAAAATTAAGAAAAATAAAACTAATTCAATTCAAAATGTTAAAAATACAAATAATACATCAAAAAATTCAGAAAAATAAAACTAATTCAATTCAAAATCTTAAAAATACAAATAATATATCAAAAAATTAAGAAAAATAAAAATAATTCAATTCAATATGTTAAAAATACAAATAATATATCAAAAAATTCAGAAAAATAGAACTAATTCAATTCAATATGTTAAAAACACAAATATTATATCAAAAAATTCAGAAAAATAAAACTAATTCAATTCAAAATTCTAAAAATACAAATAATATATCAAAAAATTAAGAAAAATAAAACTAATTCAATTCAAAATAATATACCAGAGGCCGGCCGTCGGCTATGGTGGTACGGCCGGACTCTGCAGAGCGTCATGGACTACATCACGGCCGGCGATATCCCCCGCCTGCGCTACCCTCAGTTCGAGCCACGAGCGCCGCCCGACGACAGCGACGACAGCAGCGATGACGACGGCGGCAACTTAGAAGGCGACGACTACCAGTACAACGGCGGCGGCTATGAAGACTACGAGTATGCATATTATACGCCTAGGAAGGAGTATGACTAAATCACTCCAAATTTCATGTATCATCAGTGGTATCTCGAATCATTCAAAAATGGACACCAAACACATCACGGGTAATATAATTCACATGATCCATTCAACAAAGTTTGGTACAATAAATTATTACACATCATTTCTTCCCTTGTGTCCCTGCTTGCTTACGATTGTGCCGTATCCATGGAGCATCCTCATCATTTAACTTAATGCTTGGGTCGGTGTTCACTTTGAAGGGCGGAATTTCAACAAACATATTATAATCTTCTGACATGTCTGTCTTGTCCTCCACTCCCACGATGTTTATTTTCCCTGAAAGAACAATGTGGCGCTTTGGATCATCGCATGATGTACTGATCGTTTTCTTATCTTTCCGTTTCCTCGGTTTGCTACTCATGTCCTTCACATAGAAAACCTGAGCGACATCTTTCGCTAGGACGAATGGTTCGTCAAGGTAACCAAGATTGTTGAAATCCACCATTGTCATTCCGTATTGCTGGTCCACCTTTACCCCACCTCCTGTTAGCTTGAACCATTTGCACCGGAACAAAGGGACCTTAAAGGAGGGTCCATAGTCAAGTTCCCATATCTCCTCTATGTAACCATAATATATGACCTTTTGCCCATTCTCGGTTGCTGCATCAAAGCGGACACCACTGTTTTGGTTGGTGCTTTTTTTATCTTGGGCGATCGTGTAAAATGTATTCCCATTTATCTCGTATCCTTGGAAAGTCGTTATAGTCGAAGATGGTGTCTTGGCCAACATGTACAGCTGATCTACAACATCATTGTCATTCATTAAATGTTTTCTCAACCAACTGCCGAAAGTCTCCATGTGGGCCTTCCTAATCCAGGATTCAGACTTCCCCGGGTTGTCCGAGCGTAAAATATTCTTGTGTTTCTCAAAGTACAGAGCCACCAAGCTGGAATTGGTCAGTACAGTGTGGTGTGCTTCAGTCAGAGAATGGCCGTCCATACATATCGTTGATTTCCTTCCGATCGTGCCTTTTCCACTTAGTCTCCCCTCGTGCCGCGATCGAGGAAGACCAATCGGCTTAAGGTCAGGAACAAAGTCAACACAAAACTCAATTACCTCCTCATTTCCATAGCCCTTGGCGATGCTTCCTTCTGGCCTAGCACGGTTACGAACATATTTCTTTAATACTCCCATGAACCTCTCGAAGGGGAACATATTGTGTAGAAATACAGGACCGAGAATGAAAATCTCTTCGACTAGGTGAACCAAGAGGTGCGTCATAATATTGAAGAAGGATGGCGGGAACACCAACTCGAAACTGACAAGACATTGGATCACATCGTTCTGTAACCGTGGTAGATCTTCTGGATTGATTACCTTCTGAGAGATTGCATTGAGGAATGCACATAGCTTCACAATGGCTACTCGAACATTTTCCGGCAGGAGCCCCCTCAAAGAAATCGGAAGCAATTGCGTCATAATCACGTGGCAGTCGTGAGACTTCAGATTTTGGAACTTTTTCTCCGCCATGTTTATTATTCCCCTTATATTGGACGAGAATCCAGACGGGACCTTCATACTGCTCAGGCATTCAAAAAAGATGACCTTCTCTTCTTTGGTCAGAGCGTAGCTGGCACGACCTTGAAACCATTCCGGATGCCGGTCATCAGGGTCTTTCAAACGTTGCTGGTCCTGCCGTGCTTCCTTTGTATCATTTGTCTTCCCATACACGCCCAAGAAGCTTAGGAGGTTCACGCAAATATTCTTCGTAACGTGCATCACGTCGATTGCAGAGCGGACTTCTAGGACTTTCCAATATTCTAGCTCCAAGAATATAGATTTCTTCTTCCACATGGCTGCGTGCCCGTCAGCTCCCTTCGGAACTGATTGTCCGCCAGGACCCTTTCCAAAGATGACTTTCAAATCCTTGACCATATCAAATACCTCAGCACCAGTGCGTTCTGCAGGCTTCGGCCGGTGATCTGCCTTGCCGTTGTAATGCTTGCCTTTCTTTCTTACTGGATGAATTTTCGGAAGAAATCGACGATGCCCAAGGTACACGTTCTTCTTACAATTTGGCAAATGTACACTTTCAGTCTCATGTAAGCAGTGTATGCATGCATTGTATCCCTTATTTGACAGTCCCGAAAGGTTACTAAGAGCAGGCCAATCGTTGATGGTTACGAAAAGCAACGCTCGTAGGTTAAATTCCTCTTTTTTGTGCTCATCCCACACACGGACACCAGGTCTGCCCCACAGCTGTAAAAGTTCATCAACTAATGGCCTTAGGTACACATCGATGTCGTTGCCGGGTTGCTTCGGACCTTGGATGAGCACTGGCATCATAATGAACTTCCGCTTCATGCACAACCAAGGAGGAAGGTTGTAGATGCATAGAGTCACGGGCCAGGTGCTATGGCTGGAGCTCTGCTCGCCAAAAGGATTCATGCCATCTGTACTTAGACCAAATCTTATGTTCCTTGCGTCAGCTGCAAAATCTTTGAACTCTCTGTCGATCTTTCTCCATTGCGTTCCATCTGCGGTGTGTCTCAACTCCCCGTCCGACTTACGGTCCTCTTTGTGCCATCGCAACAACTTGGCATGCTCTTTGTTCCTGAACAGACGTTTCAACCGTGGTATTATAGGAGCATACCACATCACCTTGGCGGGAACCCTCTTCCTGGGTTTCTCGCCCTCAACATCGTCACCAGGGTCATCGCCTCTGATCTTATAACGCAATGCAGTGCATACCGGGCATTCATTCAAATTCTCGTATTCACCACGGTAGAGGATGCAGTCGTTGATGCATGCATGTATCTTCAGAACCTCTAAACCTAGAGGGCAGACAACCTTCTTTGCTTCGTACATACTGGCGGGCAACTCGTTATTCTTTGGAAACATATTCTTCAACATTTTCAGCAAGTTTTCAAATGCCGAGTCAGCTACACCTGCCTGTGCCTTCCATTTCAGCAAATCCAGTGTGCAGCCCAGCTTTTTCAGACCATCATCGCATCCGGGGTACAACGACTTTCTGTGATCCTCTAACATGCGATCCAAATTCTCCCTCTCCTTTTCAGTTTCGCAGCGTCTCCGTGCATCAGCAATGGTCCGACCAAGATCATCAACGGTCTCATCACGTGCCTCTTCTTCACCTTCACCTTCCCCTTCACCTTCCCCTTCACCTTCATCATCCTCCATGAAAGTATCACCGAAATGAGCAAGATAGCTTTCATCGATGAAATCATCCCCTTCTTCATCTTCTTCCATTATAACCCCTCTTTCTCCATGCTTGGTCCAACAATTATAGCTTGGCATGAAACCGTGCCGAAGCAGGTGCAGGTGAACTTCTCTTGAGGAAGAGTAACCCTTCTGATTCTTACATTCAACACATGGACAGATAACAAAACCCTTCTGCTTGTTCGCATTAGCCACTACGAGGAAATCTTTCAAACCCGTAGTGAACTCGCGGGAGAGTCGGTTACCGTACATCCATTGCCGATTCATCTGCATTATTATAATATAAAATATATAATTAACCATCATGCATTTGTTAAACTAACTAGCTATAAACAATAGAAATTAAACAATGAACAACACACATGCATATTTTATCAATGACACACATGCATGAAAGGTTCAAGTTGCTAACCGCGATCGAGGAGGAAAAAATAAATGAGGAACCTCAAGTGTGGCTCCAACACTTCATATCATGTTTGTTTCACCCTCTTGGGGCATTTCATCAAACACCTTGTGTGCATAAGAGGAACCAAAAGCAAACCTACACCCCCTTGTGAAGCTTGTGAAGAGAAGTGGCACCAAATGGCTAAGTGAGCGTGCTGAACTGGTATATATAGGGGAGGAGCTTTAGTCGCGGTTGGCCTGGCCAACCGCGACTAAAGCCCATCACGTGCACCAGCTGGCCACCGAGCGCCCTGGGCCCAGGCCTTTGGTCGCGGTTCGTCTGCCGAACCGCGACTAAAGACTTCATTAGTCGCGGTTCCTACAGTTTCGCGACTAATGGGGCTGGACGGAAGCCTCTTTTTCTACCAGTGTTAGGGCTAGAAGGTCGGGGTCGGGCGGGAAGGCGTGTGGTGCGTCCCTATGTTTATTGACAACAGGCCACCATAGAACACATTTGGGCTAGTGGAGCAAAAATTTACACAGAAAAAAGCTAAATTTGGGGTACTAAATTGTTTAGGGAACTAAATTTGACATTAGCAAATACAGTAAGAACATATAGTGACAGCTAGGCAATACATGATGGCATTTCAGGCAAATGACTAAGAAAGCTTGAGCAAAAGCCAGGCATTGCACAAAGACACTAGGCAAAACATTTGAGGGCATGTCAGAGCAACTGACTAACAAAAACTTGAGCAAGCCAGGCACACTAAGCAACAGTTGAGGGCAAGTCAGGCAATTGACTAACAAAACTCCGGCAAAAAGCCTGACAACTGAATCACAAAACTTAAGCAAACTGACATATCTGTAAAAATAAACATGAGGGTCGAACCACAACACATAAACCTCATACAAACACATTTCAACAATAGGAACCTACATCATAGGTGCATTTGTTGCATGAAAAAAAAGTGCTAGACAACTATATGAACATCCTATGAGTCAGTAGATCAACAAACTATGCACGAGAACATCTCCCTCCCTCTCCCTCCATACGCCACGACATCTTACCAGTACCCAAACCAAATCTAACGAGTGCTTAATCCGTTCCAAATCAGTTAACCTATGCATAATCTCCTCCTAATCTCTTACAAGGGCAAAGGTACTCAGTGATTTCGCCCCAAAAACTCAGGATATCTGACAAGCCTACACAAAAATGGGATCAAGATGAACTGACCTGCGATTCTGCCCTCCGCCAAACAGCAAGGCGATTCTGCTCCTCCGCGCGAACCACACAGCGAAGACGCGTGCGTCGACCCTCCTCGCCCGCGTCTCCGGTGCTGCAGCACCTTCCGCCTCCGACTGCTGTATGCTGCGGGTGTAGGCGTATGGCCCCGGTCCCCGCACCGACGCGCACATGGCCGCTTAACCACTCCCTCCATGCCGCGCACGCTGTCCCTTCCTCACTACGCCGGAAGACGGCCGCCGAATCGCCACGCCGCCACCGGCTGCTCCTGATTTGGTGGATTTGGGAGGAACTCGTTGCGCTTACTGCGCTCGGGGACGGTTTCGAAATGGGGGGACGGGAAGGAGACGGAAGTGGGGAGGAGGGGAAGAACTGCCGGGACCCATGACCGCTTCTTCGCCCAACGGGTCTTGTCGCACGACGCCACGACCAGGTGCCACCTGGCGCACGCGTCGAGGAAGCGCCCGGTCGGAACGAGCGACGCGCGCAACCGCGGGATGGCGATCGGACGGCGCGCGAGAGCGTGTGCTCTCTAAAACAAACGAGCCAGCGCCCACTTTTTAGGATTTAGGAAGAAAATAATTAAGAAAATAGTGGTCACAGGAGTATTGTTTTCCAGTACTAACGTACGTAATCCGAGAACCACGCTTTCTGGTCGAAACATCACTGGACTCGGGAGACGGGAGTTAGGACACCGAGTTCAGCGCCTGGTTCACTGGCATTCTCGACACCAGCGCAGAGGTTCCGTTGTGCTTGAGGAAGCCGGAGTACCAGTGAGCCGACAGCCTAGCTTGCCGCGGCAGCCTCTCGTCGGTGAAGTCCACCCGTGTTGTTGCCGTAGCTCCGTCTCTCTAGCTCGCCCTCACTTGCCGTGGCACGAACCAACGAAGAAGGACGTGGAGAAGAACCCGAGCACAGAGATGACATGGTGGTGTTTTTCCTGGAGCCCGAACTCCACCCGCCGCGCGTACGGCGTCTTTTCCCTCGAGCACGTACTCGAGCTGAACCCACTGGCTACATGGTTTGGCAACCCCCATGCTTTACATCAGCGATCAGGAGGGGATTTATATCCGAGCTGGCTGCACACGATGCAGCCCACCCGCCCCATTACATGGGCACGATCTGCATGCCCGCCCGCTTCGTGCTAACGACGCGATCAACTCGCGCATGCACGGCCAGCTTCAACAGATTGCCATGACTATCTCCGCTAGTCGCTAACTACTAACAGCAACGCACGCCACTCACGCACGCGCTCGGGCACGCACACACGCACGGCCACGGACCCGTTGCGCCCTAGCTCGTGCCCCACGCGTCCTGCGGTGGCTTATGCCCAACACTCACCCCCCTAAGCCACGAACTCAGAGGAGACCGACGTCCTCGACGCCGCCGTCCGCCCGCAGCGCGCGCTCCGCCGCGTCGTCGACGTCGTCGTCGTTGTAGTCGCCACCGCCCTGACGTCGCTGCCACGCCTGCCACCGTGCCGCCGTGCCCTTCGCCGCGCACACCCCACGTCCTCGCGCTCCCGGCCCGCGCTCCCGCCGCGCACGTACGCGATCTGCGCACCAGGTCCAGCGCCTCGACGTGGTCCGCACCCGCGGTCCCGACGTGCCCGCCACGGCTGGCGCGCGCCCATACACGCGCCCGGCGCGGTGAGCCCGTCGCCGCGGCTTGTTCTGCCACGCTCCGCACGCCACCAGCCCGCGCCATGATCGCGCTCCGACGCGACCAACGCGGCCGATCCGGCGTGTCCCGGAGCTTGGCCTTCCCTCCGCCGAGCCGCGCCGCGCCACCGCCGCCTCTGCGCCACCGCGCAGGTCCGCCGCGGCCGCCGCGCTCTCCGCACGCCCGGCATCACCGTGCTCCGCCGCCGCACGGGACGAGCGCCATCGCCGGCGAGCTCCTCCAAACCCGATGCTCTGATACCAATTGTTGTTGCCGTAGCTCCGTCTCTCTAGCTCGCCCTCACTTGCCGTGACACGAACCAACGAAGAAGGAGGTGGAGAAGAACCCGAGCACAGAGATGACATGGTGGTGTTTTTCCTGGAGCCCGAACTCCACCCGCCGCGCGTACGGCGTCTTTTCCCTCGAGCACGTACTCGAGCTGAACCCACTGGCTACATGGTTTGGCAACCCCCGTGCTTTACATCAGCGATCAGGAGGGGATTTATACCCGAGCTGGCTGCACACGATGCAGCCCACCCGCCCCATTACATGGGCACGATCTGCATGCCCGCCTGCTTCGTGCTAACGACGCGATCAACTCGCGCATGCACGGCCAGCTTCAACAGATTGCCATGACTATCTCCGCTAGTCGCTAACTACTAACAGCAACACACACCACTCACGCACGCGCTCGGGCACGCACACACGCACGGCCACGGACCCGTTGCGCCCTAGCTCGTGCCCGACGCGTCCTGCGGTGGCTTATGCCCAACAACCCGGTACAGCCCGTACCTCGACTGGAACCCGGACAAGAGCTCGAACAAATCCATGAATGCCCAGGCGAAATAGCCTCTCACATTGGCTCCATTCCTGCACAATAAGAGCGCAGATGCAGAACCGTAAGCTGGAGATATTTTAACTTCCGAATTCCATTTGCTTTGGTGTGCGTGAAAATGGACGGGGAGAGCTGCTTTGTTGTACTACTGCTGCTTTCAAACGAAATGCTGGAGAAACTGCATGTGCTTGGTTGGTCTCCACGCACCTCATCGCCTTTACTGTGCTCTCCATGTAGCTGCTCAGGCAACCGATCCAGCCGGTGTCATCTAGACTGTCGTCGGCAGATCCCATGCCTGAAACAAACTACTGCACGATTATAGATGCTACTTTGTTTGTTAATAATAGAGAATTGCTTCTGCTGGTTGGGAATTCTGCTTGCCATTTTCTTGGACATAGATGGGAAGGTTCCCATAGGTTTCTTTCAGGTACTCCAGTACAAGCTGCAACCCTTTGGGGTCATTTGGAGCGTCTATTGGGGGACCCTGCAGACCAGCAAAGACTATTTCAGTTATCGTCGAGTTTCCGGTATCAGTTTTGTATGCCAGTCTATCTTGTACGAACTCTTGATTCAATTCGGAACATCATACAAAAGAATTTTTTACCTGGCCAGCTGGCGGGTCGGTCCTAAGAACCTGCATCATACAAAAGAAGCACCTGTTAGAACAGTACAGAAACTGATCCAAAAAAAAAGGACAGAACAGAAACTCTTGGCTTGGCAAGGTTTGCTTGTATGCACAGCACATCATCGTGATTCATGGCAAGAAAAACGAATCAAATTGCACACCCACATGGCACACAATCAGGGGCGGAGCCACAAAATTTGGCCATTGGGTTCACTCCATGACTTGTTGTGAGAACTTGGTACTAATATGTGATGTGCAAAATCAGATTTTAAATTATCTTATAACAAAATTATTGCGCCCAAAAATAGTATAATGAATAAAAAATGGTGCGCTAAAAAAATAAAGAGTGCAAGACATACCGGTTCAATAAAATTATAAAATCATGTGTTTGCATACTATAAATAGAGTAGTATGAAATAACTTTGTAGCTCCAGGTGTAGCTTCTATCTTCCTAGAACATTGAAAAAATGGCAAGTTAGTTTGACAAGTTTGGAATAAGTACGATCAAGCGAAAGAATTTTGTAAAGGCACTCACATTTTAGAGTGTCCCCTTCTGATCTTTCATCGCCTTAAAAAGATTAAATACTGCATCACTAGTAATGGTAGAAAATATATCTTTCTCGGCATAGCAAATTAGACAATCACCCATTTTGTAGCACAACTTTTTGTTGACA
>NC_041385.1:600692755-600724803 GCF_002162155.2 Triticum dicoccoides
CCCCCCTTGGCACCCCTATATATAGTGGGGGAGAGGAGGGACTTCATACCTTGAGTCCTTGGCCTTTGGTTGCCTCCTTCTCCCTCCCCAACACCTCCTCCACCTCCATAGTGCTTAGCGAAGCTCTGCCGGAGTACTGCAGCTCCATCAACACCACGCCGTCGTGCTGCTGCTGGTGCCATCTCCCTCAACCTCTCCTCCCTCCCTTGCTGGATCAAGAAGAGGAGACGTGGCTGTTCCGTACGTGTGTTGAACGCGGAGGTGCCGTCCGTTCGGTGCTAGGATCTCCGGTGATTCGAATCACGTCGTGTTCGACTACATCATCCCCGTTCTTTGAACGCTTCCGCTCGCGATCTACAAGGTACGTAGATGCATCCAATGACTCGTTGCTAGATGAACTCCTAGATGATCTTGGTGAAACGAGTAGGAAATTTTTTGTTTTCTGCAACGTTCCCCAACACTTAGCCTACGTCTTATGGGTGACCTTGATATGCCTATATCATTATCTTGATCTGGTGACCGAGTTTTCTTTGGAATATACCAATCCATTGCCTAGAACATCAAAGTCCGTGGAGAATAACGAGTCAAAAAATTAGGGCAAAATAAAATCACTATCGTACTAGGCTATTAGACTAGATAGAACATATATAAGGGAGAGAAGATGACGCAATGTAATCTAATTACCTCAACTTTTGGGGTACAATTGTTGCCGCTGTCAATCTGATTGTGGCCGGCAGAGGCGGCGTTGCGGCCAGGCACCGGGAACAAGAACAGACGAAGGAGAGATCAGTTGGAAAAGGGAAAGACGATGAGGCGTGCCGCTGCGTAGGTAACAAATCACGGTGATTGTGTTAAAAAAATCACGGTGATTAATTACGGCAAGGAGTCAAGGACTGTTGGAAATATGCCCTAGAGGCAATAATAAATTAGTTATTATTATATTTCCTTGTTCATGATAATCGTTTATTATCCATGCTATAATTGTATTGATAGGAAACTCAGATACATGTGTGGATATATAGACAACACCATATCCCTAGTAAGCCTCTAGTTGACTAGCTCGTTGATCAATAGATGATTACGGTTTCCTGACCATGGACATTAGATGTCGTTGATAACGGGATCACATCATTAGGAGAATGATGTGATGGACAAGACCCAATCCTAAGCCTAGCACAAAGATCGTAGTTCGTATGCTAAAGCTTTTCTAATGTCAAGTATCATTTCCTTAGACCATGAGATTGTGCAACTCCCGGATACCGTAGGAATGCTTTGGGTGTACCAAACGTCACAACGTAACTGGGTGGCTATAAAGGTGCACTACAGGTATCTCCGAAAGTGTCTGTTGGGTTGGCACGAATCGAGACTGGGATTTGTCACTCTGTGTAAACGGAGAGGTATCTCTGGGCCCACTCGGTAGGACATCATCATAATGTGCACAATGTGATCAAGGAGTTGATCACGGGATGATGTATTAAGGGAACGAGTAAAGAGACTTGCCGATAACGAGATTGAACAAGATATCGGCATACCGACGATCGAATCTCGGGCAAGTACAATACCGCTAGGCAAAGGCAATTGTATACGGGATCGATTGAGCCCTTGACATCATGGTTCATCCGATGAGATCATCGTGGAACACGTGGGAGCCAACATGGGTATCCAGATCCCGCTGTTGGTTATTGATCGGAGAACGTCTCGGTCATGTCTACATGTCTCCCGAACCCGTAGGGTCTACACACTTAAGGTTCGATGACGCTAGGGTTATAAAGGAAGTTTGTATGTGGTTACCGAATGTTTTTCGGAGTCCCAGATGAGATCCCGGACGTCACAAGGAGTTCCGGAATGGTCCGGAGGTAAAGATTTATATATGGGAAGTCCTGTTTTGGTCACCGGAAAAGTTTCGGGTTTTATCGGTAACGTACCGGGACCACCGGGAGGGTCCCGGGGGTCCACCAAGTGGGGCCACCGGCCCCGGAGGCTTGCATGGGCCTAGAGTGGAAAGGGACCAGCCCCAGAGTGGGCTGGTGCGCCTCCCACCCTTGCCCAAGGCGCAACTAGGAGGGGAGAGGGGAAACCCTAGGCGCAGATGGGCCTATAGGCCCACCCTAGGGCGCGCCCCCTCTCTCCCCCTCTTGGCCGCCCCCTCCAAGTCCCATCTAGGGCTGGCCGCCGCCCCTAGGGGTGGAAACCTAGGTGGGGGCGCAGCCCCCTCTCCCCCTATATATAGTGGAGGCATTGGAGCAGCCCAAGACATGAGTTTCTTCTCCTGTTGGCGCAGCCCTACCTCTCTTTCTCCTCATATCTCGCGGTGCTTGGCGAAGCCCTGCTGGACAACCACGCTCCTCCATCACCACCACGCCGTTGTGCTGCTGCAGGATGGAGTCTTCCTCAACCTCTCCCTCTCTCCTTGCTGGATCAAGGCGTGGGAGACGTCACCGGGCTGTACGTGTGTTGAACGCGGAGGTGCCGTCCGTTCGGCACTAGGATCTCCGGTGATTTGGATCACGACGAGTACGACTCCTTCAACCCCGTTCTCTTGAACGCTTCCGCTTAGCGATCTACAAGGGTATGTAGATGCACTCTCCTTCCCCTCATTGCTAGTTTCTCCGTAGATAGATCTTGGTGGCACGTAAGAAAATTTTGAATTTCTGCTACGTTCCCCAACAGTGGTATCAGAGCTAGGTCTATTGCGTAGATTCTTTGCACGAGTAGAACACAAAGTAGTTGTGGGTGTTGATCTTGTTCAATATGCTTACCGTTACTAGTCCAATCTTGTTTCGATGGTATTGTGGGATGAAGCGGCCCGGACCGACCTTACACGTACACTTACGTGAGACAGGTTCCACCAACTGACATGCACTTGGTGCATAAGGTGGCTAGCGGGTGCCATTCTCTCCCACTTTAGTCGGAACGGATTCGATGAAAAGGGTCCTTATGAAGGGTAAATAGCGATTGACATATCACGTTGTGGTTTTTGCGTAGGTAAGAAACGTTCTTGCTAGAAACCCATAGCAGCCACGTAAAACATGCAAACAACAATTAGAGGACGTCTAACTTGTTTTTGCAGGGTATGCTATGTGATGTGATATGGCCAAGAAGAATGTGATGAATATATGTGATGTATGAGATTGATCATGTTCTTGTAATAGGAATCACGACTTGCATGTCGATGAGTATGACAACCGGCAGGAGCCATAGGAGTTGTCTTAATTTATTGTATGACCTGCGTGTCATTAAACAACGCCATGTAATTACTTTACTTTATTGCTAACGGTAGCCATAGTAGTAGAAGTAATAGTTGGCGAGACAACTTCATGAAGACACGATGATGGAGATCGTGGTGTCATGCCGGTGACGATGATGATCATGGAGCCTCGAAGATGGAGATCAAAAGGAGCAAAATGATATTGGCCATATCATGTCACTTTTTGATTGCATGTGATGTTTATCATGTTTATACATCTTATTTGCTTAGAACGACGATAGTAAATAAGATGATCCCTCATTAAAATTTCAAGAAAGTGTTCCCCCTAACTGTGCACCGTTGCGAAAGTTCGTCGTTTCTAAGCACCACATGATGATTGGGTGTGATGGATTCTTACGTTCACATACAACGGGTGTAAGACAGATTTACAGACGCGAAACACTTAGGTTGACTTGACGAGCCTAGCATGTACAGACATGGCCTCGGAACACAAGAGATCGAAAGGTCGAGCATGAGTTGTATAGTAGATACGATCAACATGAAGATGTTCACCGATGATGACTAGTCCGTCTCACGTGATGATCGGACACGGCCTAGTTGACTCGGATCATGTAATCACTTAGATGACTAGAGGGATGTCTATCTGAGTGGGAGTTCATTAGATGAACTTAATTATCCTGAACATAGTCAAAAAGCCCTTTGCAAATTATGTCAAAGCTCGCGCTTTAGTTCCACTGTTTAGATATGTTCCTAGAGAAAATATAGTTGAAAGTTGATAGTAGCGATTATGCGGACAGTCGAAAGCTTATGTCCTTAATGCACCGCTTAGTATGCTGAACCCCAATCGTCGTCTGTGAATGTTGCGAACATCGGACATACACGATAACTACGTGATAGTTCAGTTAAACGGTTTAGAGTTGAGGCACCAAAGACGTTTTTCGAAACATCGCGGAACATATGAGATGTTTCGAGGGCTGAAATTGGGATTTCAGGCTTGTGCCCACGTCAAGAGGTATAAGACCTCCGACAATTTTCTTAGCCTGCAAACTAACGGAGAAAAGCTCAATCGTTGAGCTTGTGCTCAGATTGTCTGAGTGCAACAATCACTTGAATCGAGTGGGAGTTGATCTTCCAGATGAGATAGTGATGTTTCTCCAAAGTCATTGCCACCAAGTTGCTAGAGCTTCATGCTGAACTATAACATATCAGGGATAGATGATCTTTGAGGTATTCACGATGTTTGACACCGCGAAAGTAGAAATCAAGAAGGAGCATCAATTGTTGATGATTGGTGAAACCACTAGTTTCAAGAAGGGCAAGGGCAAGAAGGGACACTTCATGAAACGGCAAATCAGTTGCTGCTCCAGTGAAGAAACCCAAGGTTGAACCCAAAACCGAGACTAAGTGCTTCTGTAATAAGGGGAACAGCCACTGGAGCAGTATTACCCTAGATACTTGGTAGATAAGAAGGCTGGCAAGGTCGATAGAAGTATATTGGATATACATTATGTTAATGTGTACTTTACTAGTACTCCTAGTAGCACCAGGGTATTAGATACCGGTCCGGTTGCTAAGTGTTAGTAACTCGGAATAAAAGCTACAGAATAAACGGAGACTAGCTAAAGGTGAGCTGACGATATGTATTGGAAGTGTTTCCAAGGTTGATGTGATCAAGCATCGCACGCTCCCTCTATCATCGAGATTTGGTGTTTGCGTTGAGCATAGACATGATTGGACTATGTCTATCGCAATATGGTTATTCATTTAAGGAGAATAATGGTTACTCTATTTATTTGAATAATACCTTCAATGGTCTTGCACCTAAAAGAATGGTTTATTGAATCTCGATCTTAGTGATACACATTTTCATGCCAAAAGATATAAGATAGTAATGATAGTACCACTTACCTGTGGCACTGCCATGTAAGTCATATTGGTATAAAACGCATGAAGAAGCTCCATGTTGATGGATCTTTGGACTCACTCGTTTTGAAAAGATTGAGACATGCAAACCGTGTCTATTGGTGTATACACATGAAGAAACTCCATGCAGATGGGTCGTTTGGACTCACTTGATTTTGAATCACTTGAGACATGCAAATCATACCACATGGGCAAGATGACTGAAAGCCTCGTTTTCAGTAAAATGGAACAAGATAGCAACTTGTTTGGAAGTAACACATTTTGATGTGTGTGCAGTCCAATGAGTGCTGAGGCATGCAGTGAATATCGTTATGTTCTTACTTCACAGATGATTCGAGTAGATGTTGAATATATTTACTTGATGAAACACAAGTCTGAATTATTGAATGATTCAAGTAATTTCAGAGTGAAGTTGAAGATCATCGTGACAAGAGGATAAAATGTCTATGATATGATCATAGAGATGAGTATCTGTGTTACGAACTTTGGCACGCAATTAAGACATTGTGGAAATTGTTTCACAATTAATACCGCCTGGAACACCATAGTGTGATGGTGTATCCGAACATCATAGTTGCACCCTATTGGATATGTTGCGTACCATGATGTCTCTTATCGAATTACCACTATCGTTCATGGGTTAGGCATTAGAGACAATCGCACTCACTTTATAGGGCACCACGTAATTCCGTTGAGACGACACCGTTTGAACTATGGTTTGAAGAAACCTAAGTTGTCGTTTCTTAAAAGTTTGGGGCTGCAACGCTTATGTGAAAAAGTTTCAGGTTGATAAGCTCGAACCCAAAGCGGATAAAATGCATCTTCGCAGGACACCCAAAAACAGTTGGGTATACCTCCTAATTCAGATCCGAAAGCAATAGGGATTGTTTCTTGAATCGGGTCCTTTCTCGAGGAAAAGTTTGTCTCGGAAAGTTGAGTGGGAGGATGGTGGAGACTTGATGAGTTTATTGAACCGTCACTTCAACTAGTGTGTAGCAGGGCATAGGAAGTTGTTCCTGTGGCGCCTACACCAATTGAAGTAGAAGGTTATGATAGTGATCATGAAACTTCAGATCAAGTCACCACCAAACCTCATAGGTCGACAAGGATACGTACTACTTCAGAGTGGTACATACTCCTGTCTTGAAGGTCATGTTGCTAGACAACAATGAACCTACGAGCTATGGAGAAGCGATGGTGGGCCCAAATTCTGACAAATGGTTAGAAGCCATGAAATCCGAGATAGGATCCATGTATCAAAACAAAGCATGGACTTTGGTGGACTTGCTCGATGATCAGCAAGCCATTGAGATAAATGGATCTTTAAGAAGAAGACGGACATGGACGGTAATGTCACCGTCTATGAAGCTCGACTTGTGGCGAAGAGTTTTTCACAAGTTCAAGGAGTTGACTACAATGAGATTTTCTCATCCGTAGCGATGCTTAAGTCCGTCAGAATCATGTTAGCATTAGCTGCAATCTGGCAGCTGGATGTCAAAACGAGTTTCCTTACCAGTTTTCATAAGGAAAGGTTGTATGTAATACAATCAGAAAGGTTTTGTCGATCCTAAGGATGCTAAAAGGTATGCTGGCTCCAGCGATCCTTCTAAGGACTGGAGTAAGCATCTCGGAGTTGGAATGTGCGCTTTGATAAGATGATCAAAGATTTTGGGTTTACACAAAGTTCATGAGAAACTTGTATTTCCAAATAAGTGAGTGGGAGCACTATAGAATTTCTGATGAGTATATGTTGTTGACATATTGTTGATCAGAAATGATGTAGAATTTTCTGGAAAGCATATAGGGTTATTTGAAAAGTGTTTTTCAATAGAAAACTTGGATTAAGCTACTTGAACATTGAGCATCAAGATCTATGAGGATAGATCTAAAAACCGCTTAATGGTACTTTCAAATGAGCATATACCTTGACATGATCTTGAAGGTGTTCAAGATAAACCAGTCAAAGAAGGAGTTCTTGCCTGAGTTGTAAGGTATGAAGTTAAGACTTAAAGCTCGACCACGACAGAAAAGAGAGAAAGGACGAAGGTCGTCCCCTATGCTTTAGACGTAGGCTCTACAGTATGCTATGCTATGTACCGCATTTGATGTGTGCCTTGCTACATATCTGGCAAGAGGGTACAAAGGTGATCAAGGAGTGGATCACCAGATAGCGGTCAAAATTATCCTTAGAGGAATAAGGATATGTTTCTCGATTATGGAGGTGATAAAGAGTTCGACGTAAAGGGTTATGTCGATGCAAGCTTTAACACCTATCCGAGTGACTCTGGGTAGCAAACCGGATACATATAGTGGAGCAACCATTTCGAATAGCTCCAAGTGGAGCGTGGAAGCAGCATTTACAGAATGACCTAGAGATTTGCGAAGTACATACGGATCTGAATGTTGCAGACCCGTTGACTAAAACCTCTCTCACAAGCAAAACATGATCAAACCCCAGAACTCATTGAGTCTTAATCACATGATGATGTGAACTAGTTTAATGACACTAGTAAACTCTTTGGATGTTGGTCACATGGCGATGTGACCTGTGAGTGTTAATCACATGGCAATGTGAACTAGATTATTGACTCTATGCAAGTGGGAGACTGTTGGAAATATGCCCTAGAGGAAATAATAAATTAGTTATTATTATATTTCCTTGTTCATGATAATCGTTTATTATCCATGCTATAATTGTATTGATAGGAAACTCAGATACATGTGTGGATATATAGACAACACCATGTCCCTAGTAAGCCTCTAGTTGACTAGCTCGTTGATCAATAGATGGTTACGGTTTCCTGACCATGGACATTAGATGTCGTTGATAACGGGATCACATCATTAGGAGAATGATGTGATGGACAAGACCCAATCCTAAGCCTAGCACAAAGATCATAGTTCGTATGCTAAAGCTTTTCTAATGTCAAGTATCATTTCCTTAGACCATGAGATTGTGCAACTCCCGGATACCGTAGGAATGCTTTGGGTGTACCAAACGTCACAACGTAACTGGGTGGCTATAAAGGTGCACTACAGGTATCTCCGAAAGTGTCTGTTGGGTTGGCACGAATCGAGACTGGGATTTGTCACTCCGTGTAAACGGAGAGGTATCTCTGGGCCCACTCGGTAGGACATCATCATAATGTGCACAATGTGATCAAGGAGTTGATCACGGGATGATGTGTTACGGGAACGAGTAAAGAGACTTGCCGGTAACGAGATTGAACAAGGTATCGGCATACCGACGATCGAATCTCGGGCAAGTACAATACCGCTAGACAAAGGGAATTGTATATGGGATCGATTGAGTCTTTGACATCGTGGTTCATCCGATGAGATCATCGTGGAACATGTGGGAGCCAACATGGGTATCCAGATCCCGCTGTTGGTTATTGACCGGAGAACGTCTCGGTCATGTCTACATGTCTCCCGAACCCGTAGGGTCTACACACTTAAGGTTCGATGACGCTAGGGTTATAAAGGAAGTTTGTATGTGGTTACCGAATTTTGTTCAGAGTCCCGGATGAGATCCCGGACGTCACGAGGAGTTCCGGAATGGTCCGGAGGTAAAGATTTATATATGGAAAGTCCTATTTTGGTCACCGAAAAAGTTTCGGGTTTTATTGGTAACGCACCGGGACCACCGGGAGGGTTCCGGGGGTCCACCAAGTGGGGCCACCGGTCCCGGAGGCTTGCATGGGCCTAGAGTGGAAAGGGACCAGCCCCAGAGTGGGCTGGTGCGCCTCCCACCCTTTCCCAAGGCGCAGCTAGGAGGGGAGAGGGGAAACCCTAGGCGCAGATGGGCCTATAGGCCCACCCTAGGGCGCGCCCCCTCTCTCCCCCTCTTGGCCGCCCCCTCCAAGTCCCATCTAGGGCTGGCCGCTGCCCCTAGGGGTGGAAACCTAGGTGGGGGCGCAGCCCCCTCTCCCCCTATATATAGTGGAGGCATTGGAGCAGCCCAAGACATGAGTTTCTTCTCCTATTGGCGCAGCCCTACCTCTCTTTCTCCTCATATCTCGCGGTGCTTGGCGAAGCCCTGCTGGACAACCATGCTCCTCCATCACCACCACGCCGTTGTGCTGCTGCAGGATGGAGTCTTCCTCAACCTCTCCCTCTCTCCTTGCTGGATCAAGGCGTGGGAGACATCACCGGGCTGTACGTGTGTTGAACGCGGAGGTGCCGTCCGTTCGGCACTAGGATCTCCGGTGATTTGGATCACGACGAGTACGACTCCTTCAACCCCGTTCTCTTGAATGCTTCCGCTTAGCAATCTACAAGGGTATGTAGATGCACTCTCCTTCCCCTCGTTACTGGTTTCTCCATAGATAGATCTTGGTGACACGTAAGAAAATTTTGAATTTCTGCTACGTTCCCCAACAAGGACCTCTCGTGGGCTGTTCACTTTTGGGCCCTTTTACTTAGCCGCTGACGTGACAACCTTTCGTTGATGGGGTCAGTCACAATTTTTTAATGGATTCACGTCAAGTAAACATACATCTACATGCACGTACGGAGCAAAAACCGTTGGGTTCAACTTCCAAAAAAGGCTTTCGCTCCGCTTTATATATAAAGCACCGATCACAACAAACATCCAGTACAAACACACACCACCGCAACACACGCACACACCCAGGACAGGATACATAGGCGCTGAGCGCAGCAACACCACCGCTAGCACTACTACCACTAAGAGAAGAAGCTACATATAACGGACCATGTGCTCCAAGGCGGCGCCTTTAGGAAGGGTACGACACCGGAGCGCCGCCACCGCCCGATCCAAGGATCAGGGTTTCCCCCGGAGCCGCATGATGGGCAATGAGAGCCGCGACGACGCCTTCAAGAAGGGAACGATCTCCGCCGCCGCTGGTCCGTCCGAAGATAGAACAGGTTTTCACCTCGGCCAACACTCACCGCCACCGAACGCCACACCCCGGCAACCACGCCGCCCACACGGCCATGATGATCGGGCAGCACCAAGGCACGGGCTTTGCCCAAGAGCACCGCGCCACCACCACCAGGGCCGCTACCCCGGCATCCAAGACCTTGACACCACCTCACCCAAGACCCGCCGCAACCCCAACGAAAGAGACGAGCGGAAAGGTCCCACCTTTCGCACCCCTGGGTGACCCCCAGCGTCGAGACCCGATAGGTCGGCCAGAACTGGCATCCACTGGCCCATCCAGCCACCCCGTGCGTGAGACGAGCTTGGTCCTGCAGCACCGAGAAGGGGACGAGGTCAGTCCTGCTGCACCGTGCACGAGACGAGCTCAGTCCTGCTGCAACGTGCGCGAGACGAGCTCGGTCCTGCAGCACTGGGCGCGAGACGAGCGGTAGACCGCAGCTAGGAGAGGCCAAACCCTTTGATGGGAGTAACACCCGGGCGACGAGGAGATGGGGCCAAGGCCGAGACGGCCCGAACACAGACGAGCCGACGCCGGAGAAGCCGTCCGCCGCCGCGGGCAGATCCGCCGAACCACCGTGAAGCCGCCACGACACCGAGAGGGCACCACCACTGGACCTCCCCACGCCGCGGTCCACAGCCAAAGCAGCGGCCACGCCCGGCCGCTACCCTACCCGCGTCGCCCGACGAGCTCCAAGCCCCGGAGCCGACGGGCACGCACCACCGGTTCCACGCGCCGCCGGCCGGCCCCCAACGCCAGATCCGACCGGATCCAGCAAGAGACCGGCCGCGCGCACCACATGAAGGAAATATGCCCTAGAGGCAATAATAAAGTTATTATTTATTTCCTCATATCATGATAAATTTTTATTATTCATTCTAGAATTGTATTAACCGGAAAGATGATACATGTGTGAATACATAAGACAAACATATAGTCACTAGTATGCCTCTACTTGACTAGCTCATTAATCAAAGATGGTTATGTTTCCTAACCATAGACATGTGTTGTCATTTGATTAATGGGATCATATCATTAGGAGAATGATGTGATTGACATGACCCATTCTGTTAGCCTAGCACTTGATCATTTAGTATATTGCTATTGCTTTCTTCATGACTTATACATGTTCCTGTAACTATGAGATTATGCAACTCCCGTTTACCAGAGGAACACTTTGGGTACTACCAAACGTCACAACGTAACTGGGTGATTATAAAGGAGTACTACAGGTGTCTCTGAAGGTACATGTTGAGTTGGCGTATTTCGAGATTAGGTTTTGTCACTCCGATTGTCGGAGAGGTATCTCTGGGCCCTCTCGGTAATGCACATCACTATAAGCCTTGCAAGCAATGTGACCAATGAGTTGGTTACGTGATGATGCATTACGTAACGAGTAAAGAGACTTGCCGGTAACGAGATTGAACCAGGTATTGGATACCGACGATCAAATCTCGGGCAAGTAACATATCGATGACAAAGGGAACAACGTATGTTGTTATGCGGTTTGACCGATAAAGATCTTCGTAGAATATGTAGGAACCAATATGGGCATCCAGGTTCCGCTATTGGTTATTGACCGAGAATAGTTCTAGGTCAGGTCTACATAGTTCTCGAACCCGTAGGGTCCGCACGCTTAACGTTACGATGACAGTTTTATTATGAGTTTATAAGTTCTGATGTACCGAAGTTTGTTCGTAGTCCCGGATGTGATCATGGACATGACGAGGAGTCTCGAAATGGTCGAGACATAAAGATTGATATATTGGACGACTATATTCGGACACCGGAAGTGTTCCGGGTGATTTCGAAGAAAACCGGAGTGCCGGAGGGTTACCGGAACCCCCCCCGGGAGAGTTAATGGGCCACATGGGCCTTGGTGGGAAGAGAGAGGGGCGGCCAGGGTGGGCCGCGTGCCCCCTCTCCCTCTGGTCCGAATTGGACTAGGAGGGGGGGGGGCGGCGCCCCCCTCTTTCCTTCCCCCTCTCCCCCTTCCTTTCCCCCTCCTAGTAGGAGTAGGAAAGGGGGAGTCCTACTCCTACTAGGAGGAGGACTCCTCCTCCTTGGCGCGCCCCAAGGGGCCGGCCGGCCTCCCCCCTTGCTCCTTTATATACGGGGGCAGGGGCACCCTAGGACACACAAGTTGATCTACGGATCGTTCCTTAGCCGTGTGCGGTGCCCCTCTCCACAATATTCCACCTCGGTCATATCGTTGCGGAGTTTAGGCGAAGCCCTGCGCCGGTAGAGCATCATCATCGTCACCACGCCGTCGTGCTGACGGAACTCATCCCCGAAGCTTTGCTGGATCGGAGCCCGGGGATTGTCATCGGGCTGAACGTGTGCTGAACTCGGAGGTGCCGTACGTTCGGTACTTGGATCGGTCGGATCGTGAAGACGTATGACTACATCAACCGCGTTGTCATAACGTTTCCGCTTACGGTCTACGAGGGTACGTGGACAACACTCTCCCCTCTCGTTGCTATGCCATCACCATGATCTTGCGTGTACGTAGGAATTTTTTTGAAATTACTACGTTCCCCAACAGTGGCATCCGAGCCAGGTTTTATGCGTTGATGTTATATGCACGAGTAGAACACAAGTGTGTTGTGGGCGATACAAGTCATACTGCTTACCAGCATGTCATACTTTGGTTCGGCGGTATTGTGAGATGAAGCGGCCTGGACCGACATTATGCGTACGCTTACGCGAGACTGGTTTCACCGTTACGAGCACTTGTGCTTAAAGGTGGCTGGCGGGTGTCTGTCTCTCTCACTTTAGCTGAATCGAGTGTGGCTACGCCCGGTCCTTGCGAAGGTTAAAATAGCACTAACTTGACGAACTATCGTTGTGGTTTTGATGCGTAGGTAAGAACGGTTCTTGCTAAGCCCGTAGCAGCCACGTAAAATTTGCAACAACAAAGTAGAGGACGTCTAACTTGTTCTTGCAGGGCATGTTGTGATGTGATATGGTCAAGACGTGATGCTATATTTTATTTTATGAGATGATCATGTTTTGTAACCGAAGTTATCGGCAACTGGCAGGAGCCATATGGTTGTCGCTTTATTGTATGAAATGCAAACGCCCTGTAATTGCTTTACTTTATCACTAAGCAGTAGCGATAGTCGTAGAAGCAATAGATGGCGTAACGACAACGATGCTACGATGGAGATCAAGGTGTCGCGCCGGTGACGATGGTGATCACGATGGTGCTTCGAAGATGGAGATCACAAGCACAAGATGATGATGGCCATATCATATCACTTATATTGATTGCATGTGATGTTTATCCTTTATGCATCTTATCTTGCTTTGATTGACGGTAGCATTTTAAGATGATCTCTCACTAATTATCAAGAAGTGTTCTCCCTGAGTATGCACCGTTGCGAAAGTTCTTCGTGCTGAGACACCACGTGATGATTGGGTGTGATAGGCTCTACGTTCAAATACAATGGGTGCAAAACAGTTGCACACGCGGAATACTCGGGTTAAACTTGACGAGCCTAGCATATACAGATATGGCCTAGGAACACGGAGACCGAAAGGTCGAGCGTGAATCATATAGTAGATATGATCAACATAATGATGTTCACCATTGAAACTACTCCATCTCACGTGATGATCAGACATGGTTTAGTTGATTTGGATCACGTGATCACTTAGATGACTAGAGAGATGTCTGTCTAAGTGGGAGTTCTTAAGTAATATGATTAATTGAACTTAAATTTATCATGAACTTAGTACCTGATAGTATTTTGCTTGTCTATGTTTGTTGTAGATAGATGGCTCGTGCTGTTGTTCCGTTGAATTTTAATGCGTTCCTTGAGAAAGCAAAGTTGAAAGATGATGGTAGAAATTACACGGACTGGGTCCGTAACCTGAGGATTATCCTCATTGCTGCACAGAAGAATTACGTCCTGGAAGCACCGCTGGGTGCCAGGCCTGCTGCTGATGCAACTGACAACGTTAAGAACGTCTGGCAGAGCAAAGCTGATGACTACTCGATAGTTCGGTGTGCCATGCTTTACGGCTTAGAACCGGGTCTTCAACGACGTTTTGAACGTCATGGGGCATATGAGATGTTCCAGGAGTTGAAGTTAATATTTCAAGCTAATGCCCGGATTGAGAGATATGAAGTCTCCAATAAGTTCTATAGCTGCAAGATGGAAGAGAATAGTTCTGTCAGTGAACACATATTCAAAATGTCTGGGTATAATAATCACTTGATTCAACTGGGAGTTAATCTTCCTGATGATAGTGTCATTGACAGAATTCTCCAATCACTGCCACCAAGCTACAAGAGCTTCGTGATGAACTATAATATGCAAGGGATGGACAAGACTATTCCCGAGCTCTTCGCAATGCTAAAAGCCGCGAAGGTAGAAATCAAGAAGGAGCATCAAGTGTTGATGGTTAACAAGACCACCAGTTTCAAGAAAAAGGGAAGAAGGGGAACTTCAAGAAGAACAGCAACAAGTTGCTGCTCAAGAGAAGAAACCCAAGTCTGGACCAAAGCCTGAAAATGAGTGCTTCTACTGCAAGCAGACTGGACACTGGAAGCGGAACTGCCCCAAGTATTTGGCGGATAAGAAGGATGGCAAAGTAAACAAAGGTATATGTGATATACATGTTATTGATGTGTATATTACTAATGCTCGCAGTAGTACCTGGGTATTTGATACTGGTTCTGTTGCTAATATTTGCAACTCGAAACAGGGACTACGGATTAAGCGAAGATTGGCTAAGGACGAGGTGACGATGCGCGTGGGAAATGGTTCCAAAGTCGATGTGATCGCGGTCGGCACTCTACCTCTACATCTACCATCGGGATTAGTTTTAGACCTAAATAATTGTTATTTGGTGCCAGCGTTAAGCATGAACATTATATCTGGATCTTGTTTGATGCGAGACGGTTATTCATTTAAATCAGAGAATAATGGTTGTTCTATTTATATGAGTAATATCTTTTATGGTCATGCACCCTTGAAGAGTGGTCTATTTTTATTGAATCTCGATAGTAGTGATACACATATTCATAGTGTTGAAACCAAAAGATGCAGAGTTGATAATGATAGTGCAACTTATTTATGGCACTGCCGTTTAGGTCATATCAGTGTAAAGCGCATGAAGAAACTCCATACTGATGGGCTTTTGGAATCACTTGATTATGAATCACTTGGTACTTGCGAACCGTGCCTTATGGGCAAGAAGACTAAAACACCATTCTCCGGAACTATGGAGCGAGCAACTAATTTGTTGGAAATCATACATACTGATGTTTGTGGTCCAATGAATGTTGAGGCTCGCGGCGGGTATCGTTATTTTCTCACCTTCACAGATGACTTGAGCAGATATGGGTATATCTACTTGATGAAACACAAGTCTGAAACATTTGAAAAGTTCAAAGAATTTCAGAGTGAAGTGGAAAATCATCGTAGCAAGAAAATAAAGTTTCTACGATCTGATCATGGAGGAGAATATTTGAGTTACGAGTTTGGTTTACATTTGAAACAATGCGGAATAGTTTCGCAACTCACGCCACCCGGAACACCACAACGAAATGGTGTGTCCGAACGTCGTAATCGTACTTTACTAGATATGGTGTGATCTATGATGTCTCTTACTGATTTACCGCTATCGTTTTGGGGTTATGCTTTAGAGACGGCCGCATTCACGTTAAATAGGGCACCATCAAAATCCGTTGAGACGACACCTTATGAACTGTGGTTTGGCAAGAAACCAAAGTTGTCGTTTCTTAAAGTTTGGGGCTGCGATGCTTATGTGAAGAAACTTCAACCGGATAAGCTCGAACCTAAATCGGAGAAATGTGTCTTTATAGGATACCCAAAAGAGACCATTGGGTACACCTTCTATCACAGATCTGAGGGCAAGATTTTTGTTGCTAAAATCGGATCCTTTCTAGAGAAGGAGTTTCTCTCGAAAGAAGTGAGTGGGAGGAAAGTAGAACTTGATGAGATAACTGTATCTACTCCCTTGTTGGAAAGTAGTTCATCACAAGAACCGGTTCGTGTGACAACTACACCAATTAGTGAGGAAGCTAATGATATTGATCATGAAACTTCAGATCAAGTTTCTACTGAACCTCGTAGGTCTACCAGAGTAAGATCCGCACCAGAGTGGTATGGTAATCCTATTCTGGAAGTCATGTTACTTGACCATGATGAACCTACGAACTATGAGGAAGCGATGATGAGCCCAGATTCCGTAAAATGGCTAGAGGCCATGAAATCTGAGATGGGATCCATGTATGAGAACAAAGTATGGACTTTGGTTGACTTGCCCGATGATCGGCAAGCCATTGAGAATAAAAGGATTTTTAAGAAGAAGACTGACGCTGATGGTAATGTAACTGTCTATAAAGCTCGACTTGTTGCGAAAGGTTTTCGACAAGTTCAAGGGGTTGACTACGATGAGACTTTCTCACCCGTAGCGATGCTTAAGTCTGTCCGAATCATGTTAGCTATTGCTGCATTTCATGATTATGAAATCTGGCAAATGGATGTAAAAACTGCATTCTTGAATGGATTTCTGGAAGAAGAGTTGTATATGATGCAGCCAGAAGGTTTTGTTGATCCAAAAGGTGCTAACAAAGTGTGCAAGCTCCAGCGATCCATTTATGGACTGGTGCAAGCATCTTGGAGTTGGAATAAACGCTTTGATAGTGTGATCAAAGCATATGGTTTTATACAGACTTTTGGAGAAGGCTGTATTTACAAGAAAGTGAGTGGGAGCTCTGTAGCATTTCTGATATTATATGTAGATGACATATTATTAATTGGAAATGATATAGAATTTCTGGATAGCATAAAGGGATACTTGAATAAGAGTTTTTCAATGAAAGATCTAGGTGAAACTGCTTACATATTGGGCATCAAGATCTATAGTGATAGATCAAGACGCTTAATAGGACTTTCACAAAGCACATACCTTGATAAAATTTTGAAAAAGTTCAAAATGGATCAGGCAAAGAAAGGTTCTTGCCCGTGCTTCAAGGTGTGAAGTTGAGTCAAACTCAATGCCCGACCACAGCAAAAGATAGAGAAAAAATGAAAGATATTCCCTATGCTTCAGCCATAGGCTCTATCATGTATGCAATGCTGTGTACCAGACCTGACGTATGCTTAGCAATAAGTTTGGCAGGGAGGTACCAAAGTAATCCAGGAGTGGATCACTGGACAGCGGTCAAGAACATCCTGAAATACCTGAAAAGGACTAAGGATATGTTTCTCGTATATGGAGGTGACAAAGAGCTAGTCGTAAATGGTTACGTCGATGCAAGCTTTGACACTGATCCGGACGATTCTAAATCGCAAACCGGATACGTGTTTTTATTAAACGGGGGAGCTGTAAGTTGGTACAGTTCTAAACAAAGCGTCGTGGCGGGATCTACATGTGAAGCGGAGTACATAGCTGCTTCGGAAGCAGCAAATGAAGGAGTCTGGATGAAGGAGTTCATTTCCGATCTAGGTCATACCTAGTGCATCGGGACCAATGAAGATCTTCTGTGACAATACTGGTGCAATTGCTTTGGCAAAGAAATCCAGATTTCACAAGAGGACCAAGCACATCAAGAGACGCTTCAATTCCATCCGGGACCAAGTCCAAGTGGGAGACATAGAAATTTGCAAGATACATACGGATCTGAATGTTGCAGGCCCATTGACTAAGCCTCTCTCACGAGCAAAACATGATCAGCACCAAGACTCCATGGGTGTTAGAATCATTACTATGTAATCTAGATTATTGACTCTAGTGCAAGTGGGAGACTGAAGGAAATATGCCCTAGAGGCAATAAGAAAGTTATTATTTATTTCCTCATATCATGATAAATGTTTATTATTCATGCTAGAATTGTATTAACCGGAAACATGATACATGTGTGAATACATAAGACAAACATATAGTCACTAGTATGCCTCTACTTGACTAGCTCATTAATCAAAGATGGTTATGTTTCCTAACCATAGACATGTGTTGTCATTTGATTAATGGGATCACATCATTAGGAGAATGATGTGATTGACATGACCCATTCCGTTAGCCTAGCACTTGATCGTTTAGTATATTCCTATTGCTTTCTTCATGACTTATACATGTTCCTGTAACTATGAGATTATGCAACTCCCGTTTACCGGAGGAACACTTTGGGTACTACCAAACGTCACAACGTAACTGGGTGATTATAAAGGAGTACTACAGGTGTCTCCGAAGGTACATGTTGAGTTGGCGTATTTCGAGATTAGGTTTTGTCACTCCGATTGTCAGAGAGGTATCTCTGGGCCCTCTCGGTAATGCACATCACTATAAGCCTTGCAAGCAATGTGACCAATGAGTTGGTTACAGGATGATGCATTACGTAATGAGTAAGGAGACTTGTCGGTAACGAGATTGAACTAGGTATTGGATACCGACGATCAAATCTCGGGCAAGTAACATATCGATGACAAAGGGAACAACGTATGTTATTATGCGGTTTGACCGATAAAGATCTTCGTAGAATATGTAGGAACCAATATGGGCATCCAGGTTCCGCTATTGGTTATTGACCGAGAATAGTTCTAGGTCATGTCTACATAGTTCTCGAACCTGTAGGGTCCGCACGCTTAATGTTACGATGACAGTTTTATTATGAGTTTATAAGTTTTGATGTACTGAAGTTTGTTCGGAGTCCCGGATGTGATCACGGACATGACGAGGAGTCTCGAAATGGTCGAGACATAAATATTGATATATTGGATGACTATATTCGGACACCGGAAGTGTTCCGGGTGATTTCGGAGAAAACCGGAGTGCCAGAGGGTTACCGGACCCCCCCGGGAGAGTTAATGGGCCACATGGGCCTTGGTGGGAAGAGAGAGGGGCGGCCAGGGTGGGCCGCGCGCCCCCTCTCCCTCTGGTCTGAATTGGACTAGGAGGGGGGGCGGCGCCCCCCTCTTTCCTTCCCCCTCTCCCCCTTCCTTTCCCCCTCCTAGTAGGAGTAGGAAAGGGGGAATCCTACTCCTACTAGGAGGAGGACTCCTCCTCCTTGGCGCGCCCCAAGGGGCTGGCCGGCCTCCCCCCTTGCTCCTTTATATACGGGGGCAGGGGGGCACCCTAGGACACACAAGTTGATCTACGGATCGTTCCTTAGCCGTGTGCGGTGCCCCTCTCCACCATATTCCACCTCGGTCATATTGTTGCGGAGTTTAGGCGAAGCCCTGCGCCGGTAGAGCATCATCATCGTCACCACGCCGTCGTGCTGACGGAACTCATCCCCGAAGCTTTGCTGGATCGGAGCCCGGGGTTCGTCATCGAGCTGAACGTGTGCTGAACTCGGAGGTGCCGTACGTTCGGTACTTGGATCGGTCGGATCGTGAAGACGTACGACTACATCAACCGCGTTGTCATAACGCTTCCGCTTACGGTCTACGAGGGTACGTGGACAACACTCTCCCCTCTCGTTGCTATGCCATCACCATGATCTTGCGTGTACGTAGGAAATTTTTTGAAATTACTATGTTCCCCAACACCACACCCCCCGCGTCTCGACGCCCTGGCCAGGTCCAGCCGGTGCCCAGCCACCCCACCAGAGAGGATGAGCCCCGGCTGCAGCACCACCACCTTAAAGGGGCCGCCGGACGCCCCTGTAGCCGCCAACCGCCACCACCCGCCGGATCTGGGCAGGGGGCGCCAGATCCGCCGCCAGCACGCCCCGGGCCTCCAGAACCCCACGAGCCGAGGTGGAGGGGGAGGAGGAGAGGAGGCGACGCCGGCTGGCCACCAGGGAGCGGGGCGGAGGAGGGAGGCCGGAGTAGAGGCACGCCGGCGCCCGACGCCACCGAGCAGGGGAGGCCGCCCCGCGACGTCCGCCACCCTCGCGAGGGAAAGAGCCGCCCCGCCGCCGCCTGTGCCACGCGGCCTTTGGCCGGCGACGCCACCGGCAGCGGCGAGGGAGGGGGGATGGGGTGAAGGGACGGGGGCGGCGGCGCTAGGGTTCCCTCCCAGGGGCGCCCGCGGGAGCGCCACGGGAGGGGAGCGTCTGAACGTTTGGGTTCAACTGAACCCAACACTTGTACGTTGGCTCCGCCGCTGCACACAATTACGAGTGGTTAAGCAACAATCCTAATATTACTATCAAAAAAGGATAACTACCTCTTGAATTAACTGACATGTCCGCCTTGTAGTCTCGAACACCTGTATCTAGAGGACGATCATTCACGTAGACAGAAAAATAGTGATTTATTCCAATGAAATCTAAGGAACCCTTGATAAGTTCAGACTGAACTTTTGTGAAGGGTGGAAGGCGAGAGCCGACATTCTTCTTCATTACTTATGGATAGTCCCCAAACACCAAGGGCCCTAGGATCCTGCCAGTACCACACTTACGATCTCAACGTTACTTGTGGTCAAATGCTTCTAGATAAAAAAGCCAGCACTTTCAGATCGGATTAGTGAGAAAAATGTAAGTGAGAAAAACATACCAGCCATACAAGAAATCTTTACATCTCTGAGTTGCTTCTAGATCCACCGTCGCATTTGTCAGTGGATAACTCCAGTAGGAGTAGATATTTATTCCCACAATTCCCTTTTGCTTGTGCTGCATCCAAAAGGTTACTTCTTCTTATGAGCCTACACCTTTGAAAATTTTGCATCACAACAGGGAAGAATAGAATACATATTTTAGGAAAAAAGAGCAGAAGCACTGCCCACTCCATTAGAGGAATAAGAGTCTATATACAGCCCTATTTTGAACGTAACAAGGCCAGAACCTAAGAAATATAAACCGACTATTCTTCCATGATATACTGCCGTCAAAGAGGAATTGAGATACGGTTAATGTGTATATGACTGAGAATGGGGCTTCCACTCTTGAGTAAAGCTAAGATTTCTCAGTGTCGCACTTATTGAAGAAACTAAGTAGCACTAAAAACATTTTTGAGTAAAAAGGTCATTCACTCACTTGATACTTTTCTCTGTACAGACTGAAAACTGATGCATGCGCCATAAGGGCATTCTTAGCGGCTATGTATGGTTCGATGCTAGAGTCCCCAGTGGTGCACTTTGTTACTCCAAATGGATCTGAGCAACGGCCAGGAGGGAATAGAGCACTATCATAAGAGCCAACTACACTGATGTTTATCTCATTGATAGTCGTCCAGGATTTTTTTTTCTTTCGAAAAGGGGGTTTACCCCAGCCTCTGCATCAGAAAGATGCATACGGCTCATATTATTAAAAATAAAGTCCAGCAACAAAGTCGTCAAGTATCGAGTTGCGAAGATAAACAAAAGGCTCGAAAGAGCTCAAACCCAAAGCCACAACCGGCTGGCAAACACAATAGGACCACTACATGCCTATCCTATTACATGACCGCCATCCAAACCGGTTGAAAATATCCCGCGCTACCATCTCCCATCGGGTAGACGCAGTAACCAAACGCTCCCTGGCCTCCGTCGGAGTGAGTAGCGACCACATACGGATGAATGCCGTGGCCCTGAAGATAACCTGCAAAAAGTGAATGTTTGTTGATCTGTTAAATACTAAATCATTTCTGCAATTCCATACTGCCCAAAGTAAAGCACAAACGCCAACACGAATGTGTCTTGCAGTATCGGAATCAACCCCATCAAGCCATGTTCCAAATAACATGTTGATAGAGGTGGGCTAATTGATATTGAACGCAATATGAATCGACCGCCACAGAATCTTAGCCAACGGACAATCGAGAAAGAGGTGTTTGATGCTTTCGTTATGATCGCAAAAGCTACACCTAGATGAGCCCACCCAGTTGCGTTTTGCCAGGTTATCCTTAGTCAAAATGACTTGTTTATGCACAAACCACATAAACACTTTGATACGTAAGGAAACCTTTACTTTCCACACGTGAATCGAGGAAGGGACAACGCTAGAGTTAATGACATCCAGATACATAGATTTAACCGAGAACACACCGTTCTTAGTAAGTTTCCAATACAGTTGATCTGGTTGCTGGGTCAGCCGGACCTCCATTAAACGTCTAACGAGGTGGAGCCAGGCCTCCCACCAATTTCCAACTAGCGTTCTCCGAAAACTAATATTGAGGGGAGTGGATTTTAGAACAGTTGCAACGTAGGCTTCTCTACGTCGCACAATGTTGTACAAAGTAGGATATTGAAGTGCAAGGGGAGTCTCCCCAAGCCACGTATCCTCCCAAAACCTCGTAGTGGCACCATTCCCGACAATAAATTTTGACTTGTTGAAAAAAAATGTTTGACTCTCATCAAACCCTTCCAAAAAGGTGAGTCGGAAGGCCTCACATTTACCTGAGCCAAGGTTTTAGCATAAAGATACTTATTACGCAAAATCTGTGCCCAAGTAGCTTCCGTCTCAGACGACAGTTTAGAAAGCCACTTGCTAAGGAGACATATGTTTTTGACTTCCAAATTTTCAATACCTAGACCCCCTTGGTCCTTCGGCCTACAGATTATATCCCACTTAGCAAGCCTATACTTTCGTTTGAGCTCGTCATTCTGCCAAAAGAATCGAGATCGGTAGAAATCTAATCTTTTCCTGACTCCCACCGGGACCTGGAAAAAAGATAAGAGAAACATAGGCATACTGGTAAGGACCGAATTAATCAGGATCAATCGTCCTCCGTATGACATGAGCTTCCCTTTCCAACAGCTCAGTTTCTTTTCAAAGCGATCCTCGATGCATTCCACTCAAGGTTAGTCAGCTTACGATGATGAATGGGTATACCTAAGTATGTAAACGGTAAGGAGCCCAATTCACATCCGAACAATTGTTTATACGTATCATGGTCCTCCTTTGCTCTTCCAAAGCAAAACAATTCGCTCTTGTGGAAGTTAATTTTGAGGCCAGATAATTGTTCAAATAAGCATAACAGTAGCTTCATGTTTCTTGCTTTCGCCAGGTCGTGCTCCATAAAGATGATAGTATCATCAGCATACTGAAGAATGGAAATCCCTCCGTCAACTAGATGTGGGACCAGGCCACCTACCTGCCCTGCATCCTTGGCCCGACCTATTAAGATAGTGAGCATATCAGCCACTATGTTAAACAGAATCGGTGACATCGGGTCTCCTTGCCTTAGCCCCTTGTGTTTTTGGAAATAGTGACCTATGTCGTCATTCACTTTAATCCCTACACTCCCTTTTTGCGTAAAGGAATCAATCTGGTTTCTCCATGCCGGATCAAAACCTTTCATACGCAAAGCTTGTTGAAGGAAAGGCCATTTAACTTTATCATATGCTTTTTCAAAATCCACTTTAAAAACTATGCCATCAAGTTTTTTTGAGTGGATTTCATGGAGCTTTTCATGCAAGACAACAACCCCTTCAAGGATGTTTCTATTAGGCATGAAAGCAGTCTGGGACGGATGAACCACAGAGTGGGCAATCTGCGTAAGTCTGTTCGTCCCGACCTTGGTGAAAATTTTGAAACTCACATTAAGCAGACATATAGGTCTGAACTGCTCAATGCGAACCGCGTCTGTCTTCTTAGGAAGAAGAGTTATCGTTCCAAAATTCAGCTTAAACAACTGAAGCTGCCCCTCAAAAGACACCTGGAACATGGGCATCAAATCACCCTTAATAAAATGCCAGCACTTTTTGTAAAACTCTGTCGGAAACCCATCCGGTCCTGGAGCCTTATTATTCTCCATTTGTGCAATGGCTTCAAACACCTCTTTCTCAGAGAAAGGAGCAGTCAACAGCTCATTCTCGGCAGTCTCAAGTTGAGGAACATCCTCAACCCTAGACTCATCTAAGGACACAAAATTCTCTTCCGGGGGACCAAACAACTGCTTATAATAATTGGTAATGTAGACCTTCAGATTGTCTTGACCAACTATCGTCCCTTCGTCTTGTTCTAGCTGGAAAATTCTCTTTTTACGATGCTTCCCATTAGCAATCATATGAAAGAATTGAGTATTGTCCTCGCCTTGTACTATCTTACGAACCTTAGCTCGCAACGCCCACTTCAATTCCTCCTCGCGAAGAAGCTGTTTAAGTCGCATCTCTGCCTCTATCTTTGTTTCCAACTCACTGGAATCCAAGATAGAAGTTTCAGCTTTAACGTCAAGGTTTTGAATAAGTATAAGAAGACTCTCCTTCTCCGTCTTATAAATACCATGCGTGTGTTTAGCCCATCCTCGAAGGAACCTTCGGAGATGACGAATCTTGCATTGCCATCGCTCGATAGGCGTCCTTCCTCCTGAGTCTTTAGCCCACTCCCGAGCTAACAACTCAAGGAAACCTTCTCTTTCAAACCAGGCAAGTTCAAACGAGAAAATGTTTTTGTTGCCCGCAAAAGTTTGAACTCCTAAATCAACTAGTAACGGTGTATGGTCAGAGACACCTCTTGTCAATGCCTACACAGTTACCAGAGGAAACTTTTGTTCCCATTCGACACTTGCTAGGACACGGTCAAGTTTCTCAAACGTCGGGACCGGTAACGAATTAGCCCAAGTGAATTTCCTACCCGAAAGCTCTATCTCTCTGAGATCCAAACTTTCGATAATAGTGTTGAACATGAACGACCATCGGCCGTCAAAATTGTCATTACTCTTCTCCTCCTTCCTACGGATAATGTTGAAATCCCCTCCCACTAAGAGGGGAGCTGTTCATTACCACAAATACGAACCAGATCGGCCAAAAAGTCTGGCTTGAGCTCTGGTTGCGCAGCTCCGTACACCGCCACCAAAGCCCAATCAAACCCATCTACCTTAGTTCGAACTCGAAACTTGACGGCAAAATCCCCCAAAACTACACTCCGAACTTCCAATGTTTCACACTTAACCCCAAGTAAAACCCCACCGGATCTTCCTCGAGGGGGGAGGCAATGCCAATCAAAATCTACCCCCCCCGGACAAAGTGGCAAGAAATTGTGAAGTGAAGTTGCTTCTTCCAGTCTCAGACAATGCAATAAAATCTAACTGATGTTCAAGAGAAGCCTCCGCTAGAAATCTTCTTTTAGCCAAGTCTCTAAGACCTTTGCTATTCCAGAAAATGCCTCTCATAATTCATCATAATTTTTTTTGCAGTGCGGATCCTAGCACTCCTACGTGCAGCCGAGACGGGATAAACCTTCCGTTTCCACGTCCGCTTTGGCTTAAGGTAACCATCAGCCTGATCAGCACAGCCATTCTCTGCTTCTATCGCCTCGGGCTCATCTACATGAAGAGACACCTCAGGAATGGTGTCCTCCTCCGTCTCTGGTAGTCCAGGGTCAAGATCGGCACACAAGCCATCAAGAACCCTAACCCCAAGCGCATCTATCTCCGAATCGTTCATAGGTTTGACATCAGCAATGTGACGGATCATTTCTACCGCACGATCAGCTTCCAAATCAAGAGTGTCATTAACCGACCTAGAAACCTCAATATCATTTTTACCAAGTGAGACACCTACTTGATTTGCATTATGAATAATTTCAACATCAGTAAAATGCAAAATGGAATTCGACTTATTAACCGACATACCAGTGGAGGTCTCGACGTCGCGCAGCTTGGCAACTCTCAAAGCACACCTCAGCTGCATGTCATCAACGTCCGGCTGCTCCTGTAGCCTCCCGCTGACCCGCCTCCCCTGGGAGACCGGGTCCGGGATACCGCCAAAGGAGATGACCTCCTCGCGAGAAGCTCTGCTAGGGGAAAGGCCTCCTGCCAATCCCCCAATAGTGGCTCCCCGGGCCGAAGCCACCGGGGCCGGAGAGCAGCTCGGCGACGACTCCCGCGACCTGTCCACGGGCGACCCGCCGGTAGCAGGGGCCGGGGAGACCCGCTCACGGTGCTCCGGAGAGGCAGTCGGAGAGACGGGTGCATCACCTGACCCGACCACCGCAACGGGGCAAAGAGAGACGGCAGCCTCCTGCACAGCCACCCCTCCTCCCGTGCGCGGCGACGTGGGGAAGAGCGCCAAGTCCTCCATGGGCACCGTCGGCGTCAGCATCACAGGGGACCGGGCCTCCTGCCCGTCACCACTAGCCATAGCCGCAGTCGCAGAACCATCCACGATAGCCATCAGCGAGGTAGGAGTTGTGGGAAGGGCCACCTGCCCCTCGGTATCTCCCAACTCAAGAACCATCGGCGCACAAAGAGGAGCCACGGGATCCACGGAACCCGGAAATACACCCCGCAGCCTAGGTGGAGCAGAGAACGGTCCCAAGGACCCAAGCTGCAAAGTGGACATCGGAGCAACCCCAGAAGACCTCGCAGGAGCCATATTAGTAGGCTCAGACGGACCAACCGGACCCTTGGCCCCGTCTTCATCACCCATAGCCGAATCATCCTGGTTCCCCGGGGCACCTCCTCCCTCAGTCGTGTCCATAGGGTTATCATCCTCAAACTCATCGAACAAATTAGGATCCTCATACAAAATGTCCAGCTGATACATAACACCATCGTATGTCCAAGGCACCACATTCGGCAAGAATTCAATATTAGCAACACTGACAAGTGAACGCGCCACCCCATTGGCCCGAGTGAATGGCATATCCACCTGTTCAGTCTTGCCGATCAAAGATCCCAAACTCCACGTCACCAAGAAGCTATCCAAGGGATCAGATGGTGCCCCGGAGAAACGAACCCAAATCTGCCTCAACGGAATGCCCTGCGGCTCCTTCTTTTTCCACTCATCAAACTGCAACACAAAACTAGTGCCTGTAACCCTGCTCATACCGAACTTGAGGATTCGCACCTGATCCTCCTTAGACAGAAAATCAACTTTGTAAGACGTATCATTTAGCTTGAGCAAGGACGACTGAAAATTACCCGGGGCGAGTCCCCGCAGCTGCTGAATAATTTGCGCCTCGGTCAACGGTCCATGAACTACCTTCACCACCCCTGGGAAAGAAGTCTCGACCGCTGGTGCCAAAGGTGCCACTCTGGGAGACTCGAAGAACATCAACTCCGAGCAGCAGACCCCGTAAATCTGAACAGAAGGCTTAGGCCCAAGCATAAGAGGACACTCGGCAGCGGTATGCTTAGTTTTCCGGCACAGGTCACATAATTCCGTAGTGCACTCAGCCATAAAGTGTCCCGTGTCACCACAACGAAAACAAGTGAGCTTCTTCTTCTTAGCCGCCCACTTGGACAACTTGTCAGCCTCAGATTTGTCCGTACCATGCTCAAAAACAGCATCACCGGTCTGCATGGGTTCCGGCAACGTAACTTCGGCCAGAGCCTGAACCGTCTCCACCGCCACCTGCGGTAGATTCGATCCTCCGTCGGCCACCTCCGTCTCAACCGTAGACTTCAGATGCCTTGCTGATAGAAACGTCTGTTCCCGCCCCGCCCTCCGCGGAAACGACCCCGGAAAGAGCGGTTATTGGGGCCAACCGCACCCTCCACGAAGTTGCCAGGCGGTCCTTGGAAACCCCGGTTGGCATTACCGTCATCCACCCATGCATAACCACGGCCACCGCCGGAAGACGAAGAGCCCCGATGTAGCCCAAAGCCATAAGCATCAAATCCATCATCGCCCCACTGTCCTCGCGGAGGATTACGATCATCCCCCGCCGACGCCCCCGCCCCACGGCCATTCGTGCCAGGGCCAGAGCCACCGCGTCCACCCGCCATCTGCCTCGGCCACGGCCGTTGGGTCTGCTGCGGCTCGGCCCTTGGCGGCGGTGGTGGCGCAGCCCTAGGCTGGGGAGGCGGAGGAGGCGCGGCCTTAGGCGGCTGGGCCACCCTAGCCGGAGGCGGAGGAGGCGCTCCCCGGGGCCGCGGTGGAGCTACCCGTGAGGGTGGCGCCGCACGCGCGGGGCCCGGCGCCGCAGCAGTCGCAGCCGTAGGAGCAGAAGCCCCCGCAGCCCCGGCCGGGTTCCTCACCACCGGCGCAGCCTGCGGCGGAGGTGGCTTGGGCGGCATCTCCTCCGGACGAGAACCAGTTGACGGGTGCCGTCCAACGCCGGCGCGAGCTGAGGAGAAACGGCGCAAGGAGGCCGACGGGAAATCGACCGTCCCGCGACGGCGAATCCTAGCGGCAACGAAGAGAGAAGGGGAGGTAGATCGTGCATGCAGGGGCGATCGGTCCGAGGCCACCTCATGCACGTCGCCCACACCCGTCGCTATGCAAACCTGGCCAGCCCCCCGGGCCTCTAGCCCAGTACTAGCCAGGCCCGCTTGGCGAGCACTCTCAGGCGGCCCATCTGTGCCGAAAAGAGCATTCAAACGCTCAGATCTGGCCGCCCGAATGTCACACGCAGCGGCCACCGCCGGCGATCGTTGTGACAATATATGACCCCCTTTCTTCTTTCTCCGAGTCACTCTCGTCCAGCACTCGGGACGAAAAAAATCAGACAAAGAGATAGCCGGCGGCCCCCCCTTCGGCAAAGGTCCACTCCATGGTTTCACTTTCGACTTCTGCGAAGGAACCGGAATCCCGAACGAGACAGATCTCTTAGTACTCACCAAAGGTTTAGGCACCGAGGTAGATGTAGCCACGCCAAGCGTAGTTGGTGGCCGAACTGTCGTTTCCGGTGGATCATCATCGTCTTCATCTTCATCAGCAAGAATCCAGAAACGTCCTCCAACCCGCTGCGGAGGCTTGGGTCCGTCGGCATTCTCCGTAAGATCCACTACATCGAGTTGCTCGTCGCAATCCATGGGTGCCTGCACACACTCAAGAACCTCGATATGGAACAAATCGATTATTAAACGCTTACCGATCGAAAGCTCTTCATCAACGTTGAGATGTCGTCCGGCCAGAATATCTCCATCTTCGTCCCGGATCGTCATCCAACGAGACGGATGCGAGTAGATCGAGCCATTGATCCATCGCCCCGTCTCCCTATCATCTTGAAAACGCACATACCATTTCGTAGGATGCAAAAAGTCCCAATCCCGATCCGCCGATGAGGGATCTGGAGGGGAAAGCGGGGAAGGGAGCAGATCAGGCGTCGCTGCAGAAACAGCCACGAGCGCCGGGTGCAGATCACCAGGAAGCGGCGGATCCGGCGACAACTGCCGATGCGGCGGCGGCGGAAGCACCTCCCCGAAAGGCAGGTCTGCCGAGCGGCGCGGCGGCGGGGAACACCCCCTCCCGTTGGCCCCCAATCCACCCCCATCGGCCGTCGAGAGGGGCGGCGGAGGTTCCGGCTGGATTGGCAGCGCCGGGGACGCTCGCCCGTCGCCCACCGAGTCGCCCACCGAGTCGCTCATTCCTGGTCCTTTTCGACTCAATCCTGATGCAACCCTATTTCCAAACTCCCTGAAGCAAACATCTGCATATGCTGTGAAATCTTCACTGCATTTTGTGGATACGAAAATATGAATATGACAAAAAGATTATGTCATAAGTAATTCAATTATAATATAAATATGCCACTTGATTCCCCCAAAAACAATCGCCGCTGCAATGTAGTTGTTTGTTTATTTGGTATTGAGACATGAACTTACACAATTTTGGGGCTTAACCATCCACCATATTGGTCTTCGAGAATTTGAGGGAGATCTACATGGTGAAGTGTGATGTGTACTTGAATTCCTGGATGAATATCACATACACCGGTGGGTTCAAATGATTATTGCCTTCGGCTTTTATTTTGTATGCTTTCTTGAAATTAACCGACATTTACATTGATTTTGATTATATGAAGTATGAACCTAACAATTGACTGCAGTTAAATATGTTAAAGGTCTTAAGAATATAATTACCATGATTCATTAGCTCATCAATGAGGTTGTTGTAATACTCTAGCCCTTTAGGATTGACAGCTCCGCGTCCATCTGCAAACCCAAAATTTTCCCAAAAACTGAGATAAATTAGAAAACAAAACCGGTTTGTTCTGATGAAGGTTATGAGGATTTCTGTACTTGGAATGAGCCTTGACCAGGAGATGGAGAACCTATAGGCCTCTAGGCCTGTCTCAGACATGAGCTTGACATCGTCCTGCAAAATCAGATAGTCCTGATTTACTTTGTATATAGAACTATTAAAGCAGAGAAACGGTCAAGATTTTTCAGTCCCTGGTCTTATTTACCATGTATTTGTGGTACCCATCTGCAGCAACATCTGCCGTGCTTTTGTCTGGCATTTTGCCTGCAAGAACAAATCGAACTGTCAAAAATGACCTAACTGCAACAAACACTTCTTGGCCTGCCGCGTCAAGTTCTGGTCTTGGCTATTGCAAACACCAATTTGCCATGTTCAATTACTCTAGATTTAGTTATGCTTCAGCAACAGAAATGCTGTGTAAATTGTTCTACCGAGAGGGAAGTCGTCTTAAATATCCACTCGACACATCAGAGGTAACCTGATCACAAGTTGCTCAAGGTGCTATTTCTTACGCATATGGGAAATATCCAGAGTCTGCCATTCATATGGGAAAGCCAGATACAAATTCCACAAACATGTACTCCCTCCGTCCCGAATTACTTGTCGCGGGTATGGATGTATCTAGATGTATTTTAATTTTAGATACATCTATTTCTGCGACGAGTAATTTGGGACGGAGGGAGTAGTACGTACTACTCCCTCCGTTCGGAATTACTTGTCACAGAAATGGATGTATCTAGATGTATTTTAGTTCTAGATACATCCATTTCCGAGACAAGTAATTCGGAACGGAGGGAGTACGTAGCAACCAACCTGCGTGAGTGAAAGTGTCCCAACTGCTCGGACTCCTGCCATCCTCAGCAACAGCACCCTCATACTGCATGCAAAATTAGAATCAAAATTCATTAAATCGATGCGTCACCCGGTGAGCTAAACACACCGGAACTTTCAGCTCAAACGAGATAAGACTCCTTGCTTGATATGCGGAGGTTCCAGCTCCAAAGACGAATTCCCGTGGGAAATCGCTTCTTGTGAAGCCAAGATCAGCGGCAGTTGCGTCCTGAACCCAGAGGGACAGCAGGAGGTAGAGGAAGGCAGTAGCACCCATCTATGTTTGTGCCTTTCTGTGCATAGTTAGGAGATTTATATCAGAGTTGTTGATCTCAACAGCAACCTCAACCACCTTCATGGTCATGGAAAGCACCAGCTTAAACACTGTGTGTGCCTGCACTGCACACTTCGATGGAAACATTTTATCTGAATGCACACGCCTTTCCTTTTCCAATAAATATACCCGGGGTCTCTGTTTTCATGGTACATTTATTTGTCCCCTTGAGGTGGATGTGTTCAACTGCCCCTTCAGCATCCCACGAGCCCAATCACCAATTTGGTCAAATACGCCACAGACAGCGGCATCATCCCATTAAGAAAGAAAAAGACATGCTCACTTGGAAAATTAATGCCATGTGAATCACAAGAATGGCAGGAAAAAGGACGAGGCTGCACTGTTACAGAAACAACGAGCAGGAGGGATGGTGAGCATCAGCATCTGCCCCTCGTCTCCAGGTTAAATGTGTTCCCACAGAATGGTGTAAACAATCAGTGACAGACGAACAGCATCGATAGTGGCCCCGCAACCGGCTGGGAAATGGGGAGCTTGGCGGCGCCTTCGAGCCAAGAAAGAAACACTTACGTCGTGCGGAAGAGAAAACAAAGGCGACAGGAAGAAAAAAATGCGACATTTCTCATAGCCATATCATGCTCTCATATCACTGGTGTCCTAAAGAAAGTACTTAAGAAAATAGTGGTCACAGGAGTATTGGTTTCTAGTACTAATGTAATCCGAGAATCACGCTTTCTCTGATCGAAACCTCACGCGTGCGCATGCGCGGTTGCACTGGACTCCGGAGTTGGGAGTCAGGACCCCGAGTTCAGGGCCTGGTTCACCGGCGTTCTCGACACCAGGGCAGAGGTTCCGTTGTGCTTGAGGAAGGCGGAGTACCAGCGAGCCGAGAGCCTAGCTTGCCGCGGCAGCCTCTCGTCAGCAAAGTCGACCCGGTACAGCCCGTACCTTGACTGGTACCCGGACAGGAGCTCAAACAAATCCATGAATGCCCAGGCGAAATAGCCTCTCACGTCGGCCCCGTTCCTGCACAACAAACAGAGCATCACACAAACCGTAAGCTGGAAATTTTAACTTTGTGAATTCCGCTGCTGTTGACAAGTCAATGCTGAAAGAA